>NW_006921898.1:1738239-1751951 GCF_000298275.1 Orycteropus afer afer | reverse complement strand
GGGGCTGGTGCGGGATCGGGCAGTGTTTCGTTCTGCTGTGCATGGGGTCGCTATGAGTCGGAAACGACTCGACGGCACTTAACAACAACAACAACAGTGATGCAGGTTTGGGTTGCCCCTAGTAACAGGCTTGGGTTAAACCCATATGAAATACTATATGGGAGAATGTTTTCTAGAGTGTGGCAACCCAGTTTTGTAATAAAGAAATTACTGAGGAGTTGGACTTTTTAAAACATGTACAAACTTTTTCTGCAACCTTAAAGGCTATTAACCAGTTTACTTCCAGCAGGTTGTTATATCCTAGAGATATTCCCTGTCATAGCATCTACCTGGGCAATTGGGTCCTTCTTAAGGAGTGGAATGACAGGACTCTGAGAGGAAGCTCCAAGCAACATGGACTGGGCCTTATGAGGTCCTGCTGACAACACATTCTTCAGCCAGACTGAAAGGAGTACACCATTGAATATATCACATCCAAATGAGAATAGCACCAGTCTGTGCTGAAGACCTTTCTCGACCTGTAACTAAATTTTGTTCCACAGGAGATAGTAGGACAGGAGGACTCAAAAGGGCCTGACCAGTCGAATAGTGGGTGGCTCTGAGTGTCTTAAGGTTTTATTTAAAAAGAAACCTGTTATAGATTAGAGCATGAATGTGATTTTAATCAGCTTAGTAATTATTTTATCCCTACTCCCTGGGATAGGAGGATGGGAATTGTAACACCCTCATAAAAATCCAACAAACCTATTAAATCACACACCTTAGGCTAATCATTGTTGAGTGTGTTCCTACTCATCTTCACATGGAGTACAAGATTGGCCTATAATTCCCATCCCCTTACATTTAGAACACTGGGCCAGGAATGAAGGGGCCTATATAATTAATTGGAACAAATGTTCCGCTGTGATAAAACACAATATATTGAGATCGCAAACTCTGGCCACTTTGTATACATTGGACCCCTTCTAGGCCAACAGCTTCAGCAGGGAAATGGGCACAATGCACTCAGACCTGGTATATGCTGAAGCAAACCTGGGTTGATGAAATGTATCATAGAATATGACACCCCAGTTAAGGATATGTCTGATAATACAGGCATTACTCTGACCAGAACATTTTTAGGGCTATTTTTTGATTCCCTTCTGCTTATCCCCTTCACCATCAGGCGCTATATTGGTTGTGTGAGCATATCGCCTTTAAAACTTGGCCAGCTGATCATGAAGGAGCTTGCATTCTAGGATCATGTGGGTCGGGGGAATGCATTTTCTGCCATTAGAAGAAGTTTTACATTCTACCTGCACTAGCTACTGATGCCTGTGTATCCCACCTCCTTTTCTGGGGAAAATTATGATGATCTGTACCTTTTGTACCAATTTGTTTGGAATATCTCTGTTTCTTTGGACTCAGTAGCAAACTATGTCTGATATAACTTCTGTCCTGCAAACTGAAATTAGCTCTATCCAAACTGTTGTGCTTCCGAATTGGGCACCTGCAGTGTAGTAAATTACCTGAAATGGCTTTTCTACCCATAAGTCTTTGTAAACTCCATGGTGGAATTTGCCGTGAGCAACCGAGGAGCTCCTGATTGTTAAAGTTATCCACCTGGGGTATTTCTGTTGTGAGTGGCACAAAGCAATGTTCTGTGAAGTTCACTCTCTCTCAGGTGTTTAGAATTCTGATATTATGATTGTTCAGTTTGGCCACTCTGCTAGGCTCAAAAGGAGCCCTGTTAGAGGCAGAAGGAGTCTCTGACTGTTGGCTGAGAAGGGCGTGCTGCTGAGAGAAATGCACTCCTGAGAGACACGCACCACTGAGAAAGAGATGCAAGAGACATGCATTGCCGAGAGAGATACCGAGAGACATGCACTGCTGGGAGAGAGACTCTTGGCTGAGAGACAGTGGGCTGAGAGAGACTGAGCATTGTTCCTGAACTTGAATTGGAGCCTGGTGCTTCCCTATTAAACCCCATAATCTGTGAGTTCTGTGTGGCTACTGCAGTGAATTATCGAACCCAGCAGAAAGTGGTGGGTGCTGCAGGAGGAACAGTTGGTGTCAGGGTTGATGAAGGGTTGGAGGGAGGCGGTATGTTTGGCCTCACAGGGATAGGCTTGGGCTGCTGATGGTGATTCTGTCTTCCTCTTGGGGGATTAGAGGAGGTCAGAAGATGCGGCCTCTTGCCCCTTTGGCAGCAGCCCTAGATTTCGTGTTGGTAGCACATGGATAAGTATGTGTATACATCAGTGCTACCTTCTGTTCATTGGTTAATGTGTCAGGACAAATAGAACAAGATCAACAGTCCATCCACAGCACCATCTGTAAGTTACAACAGCATAGGGAAACTACAGTGCTAATTAACTCCTACCTTCAGGGGAGACTTTTGTTGGCTCGCCTCTTGGCTGTCCAACTCAGGGTGGCTTAGAACCCTGTTTGTTATGATGCTTCCCTATATTAGTATTGGTTACTTTGTATTTGTTGCTGCATTCCATGCTTATCTAACCATTTGCTCTTAAGATCCTGAAATTATAGGCTATTCTATGGTCACCCCTAATCTTTCTAGAAGATTCTGAGAGCTACCTAGGCCACAGAAAGCTTTCCAGCCAAAAGTACCTGAGTTCCACCCACTCCGCCCCTAAGCATCAGGAAGTAGCTAGAATGATCTACATCCCCATTCCCCAAGAATGTGGAATTATAATAACTGAAGGGGGATTGAAGCCTGTTACATGAGATGTACAAGGGTACATCACCCACATTCCATTCTTTTAGCTTAACCACTTTATTAGTTTGTTTTCGCAGTAGTACATGACAACTTTGTTTTTCTAGCCAATAAAAGATGTATCCTTTGCTAATTTGGGGGAGTCAGATTGGGTAATCCCTCCTGACTCCTTGCACTGCTGCTTTGCAATAAAGTACCTTCTCTCCTCTCAAAGACTTGGTGTGTGTACTGATTTGGCTTGATTGCACACTGGGCAGGGACTTACTTTAGTCCAGATTTAGGAACAAGGAGTGGATATGTTGGTGACAGGTGAGTCCATGGAGACCAGCAGGGAACAGATCATGAGGACCTTGTACACCAAGAAGTTTACGTTCTAACTGGAGAAATGAGAAGAATGCAACCCCGGAGAGTGACCTGAGTGTCCCTTTTTGGTGACAGGGACACAATTTGCTGGTGCAGAAGCTGAGGGAAGAGTGTTGCAAACAGCAACTAGGAAATGCAGAGGGCTAGCATAATGCTCCAGCTGTGGGAATGGAGCCATGGACAGATGTGATTGATGATGGGGGGGAAGGGGCAGAATCTGTAGGATCTGTGAGGAGTCCATAGGGTGGGAGAGATGGTAATGGCTGGTTTTGAGGTAAATGCATAGTTTGTAGTTTCTTAAGGGCTTGGAAAGGATCCCTGGTGATGTACTGATTAAGCACTCAGTAGCTCTCAAAAAGGTTCGTGGTTCAAACCCACTCGGTGGCTCTGAGGGAGAAAGACCTGGCAATCTGCTTTTGTAAAGATTACAAGTTGGGAAATCCTATAGGAGCAGTTCTCTGTCACACGGGGTCCATATGATTTGGGATAGACTCAGACACACCACAAAAAGCTTGGGAACAAGATAATTAAGTGGACATCTGTGTATAAGGGTAGACAGGCTTCTGGATGCAACACAGTATCTCAGATTGTTGGCTTTACCCCAGCCTGTGGTCAGTGGCAATGTCTACCTGAGACTGCGGAACCCTGGGGCAAGGAGCTTAACCCCTCGGACTCATTTTCCTGGTTAGTAAAATGAATTGGATAATGTCTCCTTTCAGTGCTGATGCCAGGACAAGATGAGATACCGGCTAGAAAGTGTCTAATAGAGTTCTTGCCACTTAAGGACAGTAGTACATTTTATCTCCTGTTCCTGATATTTTTCCAAGTTTATAAATAGTATTATAAAGTACCTAGAATGTTCCTGGCACACGGTATGCACTCAAAAAATGCTAGCTAGTATGTGTTTGGTTTTTTATATATGTGTGTTTCATTTTAACCATATAATGTTAGAAGCTGTTGCCTCCAACTCATGGTGACCTCATGTACCACAGGACAAAATACTGCCTAATCCTGTGTTGGGAACTATTCTGTTTTGAGCATAAGATTTTCATTGTCTAATTTTCAGATTCACTGCCATCGAGTAGTTTTCAACTCATAGCAAACCCTTCTTGGGTTTCTGAGGCGGTATCTCTACAGAAGTAGATTGCCCAATCTTCCTTGCGAGGAGTGGCTGGTGGGTTTGAACTGTCTGCCTTCTGGTTAGCAGTCAGATGCCTGAGGCACTACGCCACCAGAGCTTCTGATTCTCAGAAGTAGATTGGGTCTTTCTTCCTTGTCTGACTTAGTCTGGAAGTTCTGCTGAAACCTGTCCTCCATGGTTGACTGCTGGTATTTGAAATCCCGGTGGCATAACTTCCAGCATCATACTACAGTATGAAAAAGTGACAGATGGAGGGTGGAAACTTATATAATCGCTATACCAGATATTGAAAAAAAGCTTTCTAGTCATAGTTTCACCACCATACATGAGGAGTTTCTGATGCCAACTTGGACTGGTGTTCTTGTTAGAGTTTGGCTGAATGGAAATGACCAAAGTATCCCTCGGTTTTCCTATAGATGAAGTCCATTGGCAAAGTCATCCTCCAAGAGTGTGCCAGCAGGATATGTGGGCAGCTTTTGACATATAGATGACATTGTACAAAATGATGGAACTGGCTCAGATGGGAGTTCAGGTCTCTTCCAGTTGAATAAGGTTATGTCTGTGAAGAGATTTGTCCTCCCAGAGAAAAGCTAAAATAACACTTGGAGAGAAGGGTGCAGCATTCTATTCTGACCCTGGATTATAAGTGTTCTCCGTGGCTTTGTGGAAAAAGTGAGCAGCTACCCAAGAATTAAGGATCCCTGGTGTCGGCAATGGTTAAGTGCTTGACAGTTTGCACCTATCAGAGGCTCTGCTAGAGAGAAGACCTGGTGAGCTGTTCCTGTAAAGATTGCAGCCTTAGAAACCCTATGGAACAGTTCTGCTCTGTCCTATAGGGTCACTGAGTCAGCATCAGCTTGATGGAAATGAGTTTATCCAAAATTATCCATTGTGGTAGTTCAAGTGTAGATTCTCAGATTTGTGCAGTGCTGCCCAATAAAAATACCATGCCAATCACTTGTTTACACTTTCTGGGAGGCAAACAAACAAAAAAGTGGAAGGAAGACAGGGCAATCTACTTCCACAAAGATTTACAGCCTTAGAAATCCAACGGGGGTTGCTATGAGTCGGAAACAACTTGATGGCAGTGAGTTTGGGTGTGGGGCACTAAAAAATTACAAAGAAAAGGATGAAGTTAATTTTATTTATCTTATTTAACCCAATATAGCCCAAATATTATCTTTTAGCTGGAATGAATATAAGTCTTGGAAACTGATGTGTATTTTACACTTATAGCATGTCTCCTCTTGGACTAGCTACCTTTCAAGTGCTCTATAGACCCAGAGGACTGTGGCTGCCATGTTGGACAGCACAGGTCCAGGGTCCAGGAGGGTGGTGGTATGAGGCCCAGAGTGCTGTGTGCTGGATATTTTTAGCCGGCAAATGTGAAGCAGTGGGCCAGGAGTTCTTGCTACCTTTTCCCACTTCTGTGGAGACATTTTGTAATGGTCACTGAAGTGGATGGGATGCAACAGTTTATAAAATTTTGAGGTTTTCATTCTCCTATAATTATGTTGTGAAACTGGCTGGGCGACACCTGGGATTTACTTGGAAAAAGGTTTCACTGTGCATGTAACTCATGCTTCAACAGAGTTCTAGCCTCTGAATGGCTGTGAGGACAGTGTTCTTAGGTCCTCACACAGAGGTCCAGGTGTGTGTGTGTGTGACCCCTGAGGATGTGAGGTATGTTTGTATGGGCCCCAACGGACAAGCCGAACCTGTGGTCTTCGGACTACACTTGCAGAGAAACTACGGCCCAGCTGGAGCCAAATTATAGAAAAAGTTGAGTCCTCAGAGACCAGTCTGGGTTGGTGTTAATAAGGCTGTGTATGAGTTGGTTTGTTTCTTGTGAGGAAGGGAGGGCGGTGTGAGGACACTGGGAAGTGAGAATGACAGGACACATTCCTACCTGCTGCCACCTGGGAGCTCAGAAACTGGAAAACCTTTCTGCTGATTCCAGCCGGAGATGCAGCAATCTATACTGACTGAGTTAATACGTTATGGATTGAATTGTGTCCCCCAAAATTATGTACAGCAAATCTTAACCCTTATACCCGTGAAGAACTCTTTCAAGTGCTGAAGAGCAAAGATACCTCCTTGAAGACTAAGGTACGCCTAACCCAACCCGTGGTATTTTCAGTTGCCTCCTATGCATGTGAGAGAGCTGGACAATGAATCAGGAAGACCGAAGAAGAGTTGATACTTTTGAGTTGTGCTGGCGAAGAATGCTGAAAGTACCATGCACTGCTAAAAGACCTAACAAATTTATCCTAGAAGAAGAGCAGCTGGAATGCTCCTTGGAAGCAAGAATGGCCAAACTTCGTCTCACCTCCTTTGGTCATGTCAGAGGAACCATTCCCTGGAGAAGGATATCATGCTTGGTAAAGTAGTTGTTATGTGCCGTCGAGTCAAACCCAACCCATAGCGACCCCTCCTTGGGTTTCTGAGGCAATATCACTACAGAAGTAGGATTGCCCAACCTTCCTTCCGAGGAGTGGCTGGTGGGTTTGAACTGCCAGCCATCTGGTTAGCAGGCAACTGTCTTAGCCACTATGCTACCAGAGCTTCCTGGTAAAAAGTAGAGGATCAATGAAAATGGGGAAGGCCCTCAGCAAGATGGGTTGACACAGTGGCTACAACCATGGGCTCAGGTACAGCAAGGATTGTGAGGATGGCACAGGACTGGGCAGTGTTTCGTTCTGCCGAACATACCTGTAATCATAATTGCATTTGGGATTGAGTTTTCTTGGTTTTGGTAATGAGGCAGAATGAGTGTAGGGTTTGTTTTTAATCAATCTCTTTCTAGATATAAAAGAAACATTAAGCACGATTGGAAGAAGAGAGATGCCAAGCCTCATGACAGATCATGCAGGAGCAGGAGCTGAAAGGAGATAATGACCTTTCAGAACCAGTAGAAAGAGAAAAGCTTCCCCTAGAGCTGGCCTCCTGAATTCAGACTTCTAGCTTCCTAAACTGTGAGAGAATAAATAAAATTCTGTTTGTAAAAACCACCCATATATGGGGTAGTTCAAGTTATAGCAGCACTAGAGAACTAAGAGCACAATAATGCATAAGTGCCTTTTGTATTTTAAAATGCTGGTCACAAACATGCTTGTGAATCAGAACCAACCGTGAAATATGCCAGAAATATGGACCCATGGACCCTGCCCTGTCTTACTGAGTCAGGAGAGGGATTAACCCAGATGATGCCAAGAGGAGGCAGTCCTGAGTACTGCACTGTTGTTATGTGCTGTTGAGTCGGACCCGACTCATAGCGACCCCTCCTTGGGTTTCCAAGGCAGTATCACTATGGAAGTAGATTGCCCCATCTTCCTTCCAAGGAGTGGCTGGTGGATTTGAACCACCAGCCTTCTGGTTAGCAGTCAAGTGCCTTAGCCACTATGCTACAGAGTTCCTGAGTACTGCACTAGGGCTACACTAATTCCAAACCCTCTATACTCATGATGTGGTCCAGGCACCAGCAACATCAGCATCACTCTCTGGCCTGTATAGTATTGGACACTATAGTATTGAATATTCAATAGTGTTGGATATCAGCAACACATATTTGCCCAATATGTAAAATCTCTAAGGAAATCCTAAATTCACATTTTAGAAAAAAAAAAAAAAAAATGTAAGGAGAAAATTGAGACCTTTGGCATCTGCTACTTCAAACACCGGAAAAATTTTATATTCCATTGGTCATTTGACTTTCTTATCCTACTTTTTGTTTGGTTTCTAGCTTTGGGAGCTAAGAACACAGAGCCTTTTCCCCCCTCTGGCCCTGTTTCATTGATACATTTCAGGATTCCGCATGTAAAAGGCCCAGCGGTCTGTAAGTGACCTGCAGATAATCCTGGGTTATAGGGCTCAAACTGGTCCGCTGGTCTTTTGTGTTATGCCAATCCTTCCCCTAGGAAATCTGTTTTGTCTCATGCCCGGCTGAGTCACGTAGAATAGATAGATAGTTTATCAGCACATGTCCTACAGATCATATTATCCGCTTACAAATATAGCCTGTTAGCACACAGGCACAAGAGACTCTGGGCAGTTGCAGCCCTTCCGGCTCAAGTGTGTTGCTGCAGCCGACGTAAACAGGGTTTGCCGCTCCGGATTACACCCCACAGCGGGTGCAGGGTCTGAGATTGTCCGCACAGTCACGGTGAGCGACGGGGTTTGCAAAGGCTTCTGTTTCGTGTGCTTGTCGCGGAGGGGGTGTGAGGGAAGCAAGCCCCGGCGGTTGCTCTTGAGACAGGAGATTTTTTTTGGGAAAGGGGATAGGAAAGGGCGTGTGGTGCATGCCAGGAGGGTGGGGAGGGATAGTCGTTTGTGTCTCTACGACTGTGCTAGCCCAAGTGGCAGGATCCGCGCCGGCTTAAACATTTCCTAATTGCAAAACTCAGGCGAGAATTATGCATCTACCTTTATTTTCAAGGCAAGACCTAGAACTAGATGGGGCAGCAGAGAATGCCTGGTAGGCAGTTCTCTGCAGCTGGGCTGCCACTGGGCGGGGTTTCCAGAATCCGGCTCCTGGCTGGTGGGTTACTCCCAGCAGAGAAAACAAGAAAGCTAAGCGCGAAACTTTCTGGGCAGAAGTACTGTCCAGGAGGAGATAAATCAACTTTGTTTGTGTCCTTGTCAGTGCCCTAGAAGGGATGACTGATATCTGACCTCCTGGAGGGTGTTTCATGCCTCCTTGCTTGAAGGGTGGGCTGGGGGTGGAGAAGCATCGGAGACCCACAGGACAATTGCCTGGCCTTGTAGGAGTTAAACTGTGCTACTGCCGCTTCTGCTGGACAAAACCCTCTCCCCTAGCTCAGACGCTGGGAGGTTCTCCCATCATCTCCCAAGGAACCTCTGCTAACCCTGTGTGGGTGGCAAAAAATCCTGTGACTCCTGTACCTCTTGTTTTCCTCTTGTATCCATACTTGATAACATTGAGTCTGTATTAATTTCATGTTTAAATAACTGACTGTTTTTTTTTTTTTTTTGAGTTTTACTAGGTGCCAGGTACTGTCTTAAGCACTTTACAAAAATTATCACACATGATCCCCTCCATAATCCTGTGAGCTACTTGCTGTGACTCTACCCAAGTCCAGAAGAGAACACCAAGTTTCAGAGAGGTTAGGTAACCTTTTTAGGGACACGCAGCCAGTAAGCAGGATTGGCAGGATACTCGCCCAGGCTGTTTGACTCTCAGACTATCTTCTTAATCCTACCCTGTACCCTTTGCCTGCCCAGTGAATTTTCTAGCTTAATAAATTACCATGAAAAGAATTCAGCGTACCCCTGGGAAACTGATCATGTGACATAAAATGTAATTTAACGCAGAATTTGGCTGAAATACTGTGACTATATTGACTTCACTTGAATATTTAGTCCATTTTTACCCCATTGTTTCTATCAGAAAACTCCCTCTGTGTCCCAACTCCTGAATCTGAGCAGTGGTATTAGGTGAGGGTAGCATGGAGTTTGAGGGTCACCACAGCTCCTTGGTTGTCACATTATCACCCCCACTGTACCTTGGTATCAGCAGACATTCCTGTTGGTATAGCCTTTCCTTGGATCCAGCAAGGCTGGTGATAGGTGTCTTCTTCAAATGGTGGATACCCTTGGGAAGGATAGTGGGGGATAGGAAGGATACTATAGATGCTGACTGCCTCTTGGGCTGTCCACAAACCCTGGCCTGTAAGTCACCAGGCAGGAGGCCTGGAGCTGGTCAGCCCCAGGAAAAGCAGTGGCTAAAGCACTTGATTGCTAACCAGAAGGCTGGTGGTTCAAACCCTCCAGCCACTCCTCGGAAGGAAGGTTGGGCAATCCTACTTCCGTAGTGATACTGCCTCAGAAACCCAAGGAGGGGTCGCTATGAGTCGGGGCCGACTCGACAGCAAACAACAACAAGGGCTGGAAGCTGTAAGGGCAGGAAGAGAGAAAGGGAGCTAGGCCTTGCTCATGGCTGGTTTAGATGACCCCCCCCCCAACACACACACACACACATTAGCTTTGTCCCCTCTTTCCCTGCCCCTCCCTCCCTTGCTGCTCTCCTTTTCCTTCTCTCACAGAGGGAATGCCAAGAAAGGCTTGGCGCCTGTATTGTGGACTTTGTTGGGCTTCCTCCCAGTTTTCCCCATGCCTTTCTCACAATCCTGAGGTATTTGCCCTACACCCTACCCCCTTCTCTCTCCCCCAGCTCAGTCTGTCCTTTGACAAGAAAGGAGAGGACTAGGTGGCCAGAAATTCCATCTCCCCCCACCACCCACCCCGGAACTCTGGCATATGACCTCTGAGTGGGGACTAGTGAGTGCTCTGGTGCCAGGGGACATGTTTTTCCAGTCACGCCTTCTGGCTCAGGATGATGGATGGTTCTTTAAAGGGATTCTGAAATAACTGGGCTGAGATGGGAGATGGAAAATTATTCACCCAAAGTTGCACTGATGGCCTTTCACTTGTAGATCCCCCTGCAAGACCATCCCTGATCCCCTCTGCCTCACTCCCTCCTGAGAGGATCCTTTCTTTTCTGGCTCCCACAGCAATTCGTTCAGCCTCTGTTACCTAATCAGTATGCTGCATTGAAAGTTATTCCTTTACACATTTATCCTCCTCTCTAGATCGAGAACTTGGAGGCAAAGACAGGAACTCATTCATTTTCCTACATTTACTGTTAGTTGTTAGGTGCCATAGAGTTGGCTTCGATTCATAGCGACCCTGTGCACAACAGAACAAAACACTGCCCCGTCATGTGCTATCTCACAATCCTTGCTATACTTGAGCCCATCGTTACAGCCACGGTGTCAATCCATCTTGTTGAGGGTCTTCCCCTTTATTTGCTGACACTCCACTTGACCAAGCATGATATCCTTTTCCAGGGAATGGTCCCTTCTCACAAAATGACCAAAGTATGTGGGATGAAGTATGGCCATTCTGGCTGCACTTCTTCCAAGGCAGATTTGTTTGTTCTTCTGGCAGTCCATGGTGTTTCTGGTATTCTTCACCAACACCATAATTCAAAAGCATCAACTCTTCTTTGTTTTTTTTTTTCTTCGTTGTCCAGTTTTCACAGGCATATGAGGCAATTGAAAATACCCATGGCTTGGGTTGGGTGCACCTTAGTCTTCAAGGATTCATCTTTGCTCTTCAAAACTTTAAAGAGGTCTTTTGCAGCAGATTTTCCAAGTGAAATACAATGTCTGATTTCTTGACTGCTGCTTCCATGGGTGTTGATTGTGGATCCAAGTAAACTGAAATCTCTGACAACTTCAATCTTTTCTCCATTTATCATGATGCTGCTTATTGGTCCAGTTGTGAGGATTTATGTTTTCTTTATGACATTTATTGAGTGCCCATAAATGTCAGTTACTTAGGGTTTAAGAATAGACATACCCACCAAGTACACTGGCTCATAACACATGATTTGTGTGTTGAGGTTCAGAAGCAGGAGCCTGACATCTGTGTAGCCCTTGCAGGATTCTGTAGCACATCTCTGTGTGGTAGGTGGTGGTGGAGAGTGGGAGGGATGGAACAGGGAGATAGTTCCAATTTCTATGTCTCTTACTGTATGATCTGCTTGGGGTCAGGTGACTGAATCAAGGTGGGTGTGATAGTTAAGGTTGTGTGTCAACTTGGCTGGGCCATGATTCTAAGTGGTGTAGCAGTTATGATGTAGTCATGCCCCATGATATAATGTAATCACCTCCACAATGAAATCTGCTGAGAGCAGTCAATCAGTTGTAAGGCATTTACATAGGGTTGTGTGCTGCTTCCAGTATATGTGGAAAAGCTGTGGGAAAGGTTTCTGGCCTTTTGCTTGGGATTCTGCATCTGGCTCATCATCATCTGGACTTGAACCAGTAGCCTGTGACATTGCTTGCCAATCTTGGGATTGTTGCCCTCACAGCCTGTGAACCAACAGCCTGTCATTTTACCTGATGATCTTGGATTTGTCAGCCTCTGAAGAGAGCAACCGGCTGTATTGCCTGCTGAACATGGGTTTGTCAGCCCCTGCAGCTGCATGAGTTAGGAGAAGCCTTCAGCTTGATGTGTGACCCACAGACTTGAGACTTGCCAGCCTCTATAACTGTGTCAGCCATTTCCTTGAGATAAATCTCTCTCTCTCTCTCTCTCTGTATATATATAAGCTTCACTGGTTTTGCTATTCTAGAGAACCCAGCCTAAGATGGGAGGGAAAGGGCAGGCTTTGAGCCCAAGTCTGGTGTCTCACTGGTGGTTGCTCCTATCAGTAAATGATGGCTCTTCTATTGCTCCACCCATGGACAGAGAAGACACAATTAAACAGTCAAATCGCTTAACTTGCATTAAGTGCTATGAAATAAATAAGCAATACAATGAGAGAAAGAGTAAAGGAGGATCTGCTTTAGGTGAAGAGGCCAGGAAGGCCAGTCTGAGGAGAAAACATTTAAAAGCTGAGTTCTACAGCCATGGGGAAGAAGCTGTCTAGGGGGAGAGAGGGAAAGCATCTAGGCAGAGGGATGTGCAAGTGCAGAGCTCTGAGGTGGGAAGAAATGTGAGGTGGACAAGGAACTGAGGAAGAGATTGATAGGAGCTGAGGCAGGAAGGTGTAGATTTTGCCACAGTCTCATTGGCCCCTGCAAGGAGCTTGGATCTTACTCTCAATCCAAAGGGAAATTTCTGGACAATTGAAGCCAGATGGCAGCATGGTCTATTTCTCATTGGAAAATGACTCATTTTTGTGTAGTAAGGAGGCTGGGGAGCACAGTGGTTAAATACTCATTTGCTAACTGAAAAGTTAGTGGTTCAAACCCACCAGAGGGTCTTTGGGAGAAAGACTTGTTGATCTGTTCCTGTAAAGTTTACAGCCTAGAAAACCCTATGGGGCAGTTCTACTCTGTCCTATAGAGTTGTATAGGAATCAACTCAGTGGCACACAACAATGACATCGTGTGGGAAAAGGATTGGAAGTGGGTGAATGGAAGACAGGAGACCAGGTATGAGACAGCTGGAGACCTAGGCAAGATGTGACACTAGATAGTGAGAAATGCATGCCCTCTGAGTCCTAGTTGACAAATTTGATGTGTGAAGAAGTTGTGTATATGTGTGTATACTTGTGCACATAGTTGGTGGGCAGAATGAAGAAACAAAGCATAAGAGAATGACCTCAGATGATGACAGAGCCATTATTGAGATGGGGAATTAAGGCAGTGGGGCTTATGGATCTAAAAGAACAAGCTTGGAGGCAATCATGTCACTTTGAGACGTGCGTGTCTCATCCAAATGGAGACATCCAAGCGGAGATATCAAAGAAACAGCTGGGTATAGTCACCAGATGTCATTATATATTGAGATTTATTTTTACAAGTACTTTTGTTGTCCATTATATAAGTTATTTATTGCTGCATAACAAATTACCCCAAAATTTAGCTTCTTTTTTTTTTCTTTTTATTAGGATTTGGGTGAAGATTTACAGAGTAAATTCACTTTTCATACAGCAGTTCACATATACTTTGTCTCATGTCATTG
>NW_006921898.1:1734229-1735349 GCF_000298275.1 Orycteropus afer afer | reverse complement strand
GGGCATCCTTGTCTAGTTCCTGTTCTCAAGAGGAATGGTTTCAGTCTCTCTCCATTGAGGGTAATAAAATTTAGCTTCTTAAGACAAATATTTATTATTTCACAGTTTCTGAGGGTAAGGAATCTAGGAGTGGCTTAGCTGGTAGTTCTAGCTCATGGACTTATGCAGTTGCAGTCAAGATGTCAGCTGGAGCTGAAATCATCTGAAGGCTTGACTGGGGCCGGGGCATCTCAGGATGGCTCACTCACCTGGCTTTTGGTAGGAGGTCTCAGTTCCACTACTTGTGAGGCTTGTCCATTAGGTTCCTTGAGCATCTGTTGATATGGCAGCTAGCTTGCCCCAGAGTGAGTGATCCTTATAGGACATATTCTTGAAAGTCACACACCATCTCTTCCATCAATTCTGTTCACTTGAAGTGAGTCACAAAGTCCAGCCTACACTCAAGGGAAAGTGAATTAGGCCCTACCTTTTTAAAGGGAAGAATGTCAAAGAATTGGTGTGGTTAGTTTAAAACCGTCACATCTACCCAAACAAAATATTTTCCATTTTATTGTCCACTAAATCTGGGATCAGCCAACTCTAACCCTTGGGCCAAATCCAATCTGGGGTCTTTTTTTTTTTTTTATGCCTGTGGGCACTGTTGGAACAGGCAAGCACTGTGAGCTACAGAGAACAAACTGGAGTGTCTCCTTCTGGCTCTGTTCCCTCTCCACTCTCAGATCCTGTTTACCTGGCCAGCTGTACCTTGCTGCTGCCCAAGGCCCACATTGGAGACTCTGTTCTTGGCAACTGCCAGGGACCATGCAGTGGACTCTCAGTCCAGGAGTTGGCAACTTAGCAAGTCCTTGCTTCTAGCCACCTGTCCAATGAGACAACTGGAAGAAGAGGACATCCAGGGGTGTGGGTGTCACTGGAGCAGAGAATGAAACCAACTATGGCAGGTTTCCTCTCTTCTGCACACCAGTCTACCAGCCCTCTCTTTCCTGGGCCATTCTGCCTTGTCCTAAGAATGTCTACAGCAGACTCTGTTGTTGTTGTTGTTTGCCGTCGAGTCGGCCCCGACTCATAGCGACCCCTCCTTGGGTTTCTGAGGCAGTATCACTACGGAAGTAGGATTGCC
>NW_006921898.1:1733425-1734129 GCF_000298275.1 Orycteropus afer afer | reverse complement strand
TGCCGTCGAGTCGGCCCCGACTCATAGCGACCCCTCCTTGGGTTTCTGAGGCAGTATCACTACGGAAGTAGGATTGCCCAACCTTCCTTCTGAGCAGCAGACTCTAGCTGAGCACAAAACATGCCCACCACCTGGGATGGCCCACCTTAGGCAGCAGTTTAGGGCAGGCCAGGAATTTTCTCTCTTATAAGTATCTACATAATATCCTCAATTTTGCCTACTGGACTGCAAAGGCTAAACTATTCATGATCTCATCCTTTACTGAAGAAATTTGCTGACCCTGCACTAAAGCAAACAGTTTTTTTTTTCCAGGAGGAATTTTCCTTTCCACTGTGAATCAAACCACTGAAAGTCTGTCGATTGTTAACATTTTCTCTCAGGAGCTTGGACACTGAAAGCACCAGGGCAGAAAAGATATTTAAAGAATTAATGCCTGAAGACTCACTAAATTTGGTAAAAGACATAAACCTGCTGACTCAAGAAGATAAGTGAATCCCAAACACAATAAAAACCAAAGAAATCCATGCTGAGACATCATCATTGAAGAGGATAATCGAAGACAAAGAAAAAAAAATCAAAAGCTGTTGTTGTTATATGCTGTCGAGTTGTCTCCGACTCATAGCGACCCCTCCTTGGGTTTCCGAGGCAGTATCACTATGGAAGTAGATTGCCCAACCTTCCTTCCGAGGAGTGGCTGGTGGGTT
>NW_006921898.1:1709480-1733100 GCF_000298275.1 Orycteropus afer afer | reverse complement strand
ACCCACCAGCCACTCCTCGGAAGGAAGGTTGGGCAATCTACTTCCGTAGTGATACCGCCTTGGAAACCCAAGGAGGGGTCACTATGAGTCAGGTCCGACTCGATGGCACATAACAACAACAACAAATGTTGAATGTAAAACAAACTCTACTCTGTAAACTTGCACCTAAAGCACAATTAAAGAAATATACACACATACATACATACATCACCTATAGGGGAACAGTGATTTAAATAACTTCAGGTGTCTCATCATGGAGGCGGGAAGGTAAAGTGGCACAATTTATTTAGAGTGTTGAAAGAGTATAATGATTCTATATCCAGCAAATGTATCCTTTAGTAACTAAGGCAAAGAAAAAACATCCTCGGAAGGAAAGCAGAGATTTTATTGGCAGATCTCCTCTAAAAGAACTGCTAAAGGAAATTTTTCAGACAGAAGTGAAATGATAGCAGAGGGGAACTTGGCACATTAGGAATGAGTGAAGACTACCAGAAATGGTAAATCCAAACTCTACTCACTGCCATGGAATTGATTCGACCATCTAATAGGACAGAATAGAGTGGCCCCATAGGTTGTAATGTTTAAGGAAGGAGACTGCCTCATCTTTCTCCTGCTGAGAGGCTGGGGGGCGGGGGCGGTTTTCAACTGCTGACCTTTTGGTTAGCAGTAGAATGTTTTAACCACTGTGCCACCAGAGCTCCTGAAATGGTGTGGTAGTTACGTGTGTCAACTTGGCTGGGCCTGGTTGAGTGGCTGGACAGCTGGATGTATTCCCCATGATGAGACGGGTAGTCAACTCCATGGTGGAATCTACCGTAAGCAGCTGAGTAGCTGCCTTTGGGTATGTGGTCTGCTACCCATATATGAGCAGCAGCTTTGGGAATGGTCTCTAGCGTATGGCACTCTTGGACCCTGCATGTAGCTGTGTCGTTGTTCAGCAGCCTGCTGTGCTCTGCCAACCTTGGGACTTCCAATAGACTTGAATTAATGGCCTGCCGTGTGGTTTGGTAACATTGGGACTGTGCTATTTTATTTGTCAACCTTGGACTTGTCAGCCTCAGCGGTCATCAGCTGCCTGAGTGAAGAAAAGCCTCAAGCTTCAGGGGGCTGGGAGCAAGAGGCAGAGCTGAAGCCCAGGATTGAGGGGCTTTCACCCAGTTCCTGGAGCCTGCCACTTTGAACTTGGACTTCTAGCCTCCAAACTGTAAGAGAATAAACTCCTATTAGTTCAAGCCATGTCATTTGTGGTATATTCCTGTCAGAGTGGCACTAGGTAACCAGAACAAATGGTAACTATCCGGGTAATTATAAGGACTACTAGCCTTCTCCTCTTGAGTTCTTTAAAGTAAGTTTGATGGGTGAAAGCAAAAAATGTAACACATTGCCTGATGTAATACTGACTGTAATTCTGTGTCTCTCTGTGTGTGCCTTCTCTGTCATACACCAAACAAACAAACAAAAAACCTCACTGCCATCAAGTTGATTCTGACTCATAGTGACCCTCATTGGGTTTCTGAGGCTGTAAATCTTTATGGAAGTAGATTGCCTCATCTTCCTTCTACAGAGAAGCTGGTGAGTTTGAACCACTGACCTTCTGGTTAGAATCCAAATGCCTTATCCACTATGCCACCAGAGCTCCTTTGGCACACACCACCTAATGTAAATGTTCTGTCTAATACCAATGCAAATGCATTACTTCTGACCCTAACTACTGGGGCTCTAGGTAAGATCTCACGTGTTAAAGGGCTCAGTCCTCCACACTTCCAAGTCTGCCAAAGATTCCAGCTAAACGCTTGATCCCATGACACTGTCACTTCTGCCCTATTGGTCACAAATTTGGGGTTCCCTCTACCCACTCAAGATGCCAGACATAAGCTCAGAGGTCAGCAGGGTTCTCCCTCACTTCTGATCTGCTGGGTACTGCAACTCCCTTGGATTCAATAATTTGCTAGAATGATTTATAGAATCCATGAAAAGCGCTGCACTTATGATTACAGTTTTATTACAGAAAAAAGGATCTAAAAGAAGAGACTCGCAGGACAAAGCCTGGGAGGGTTCCCAAAGTGTGGTTTCTGTGTCTCAAAAGATGTGCTACCTTCCCTGTTTGTTGATGTCTGTCACTCACCAGGAGACTTGTGGAGCTTTCCTGTCCAGAGTTTTTATGCTAGGCTCTCATCACATAGACGTGATTGATTGAATCCTTGCCCATGTGGTTGGACTCAATTTCCAACTCCCTTCCCTGAGGTCAGGCTGATACCCTGTGAAGTCTTTCAGGTTTGGCCAGCCCCAACCCAGAGTCACTGCATTAGCATAACCTGTCTGGTAAGTGTGGTCTGGAACCTTTCCATGCATAACAAAAACAGCCACACGGCAAATCCCAAGGTTTTAAGGGTTAGCTCTTAGAAACCAAGGGCTAATTGTTATTTTTTTCTTAATCTTTAGGTAAATCCCACAGACACCTAAGACAACCACAACATAATGTTGGGAGCTTAAAAGGGCGTATATGGTGGTAAGGGAGAACCTTGGTGGCGCAGTGGTTAAGCACTTGGTTGCTAACTGAAAGGTTGGCAATTTAAACCCACCAGCTGCTCTGCAGAGGAAAGATGAGGGAGTCTACATGTGCAAAGCGTTACAGCCTTGGAAGCTGTATAAAGCAAAAAGCAAACCCACTGCGTGGAGTCCTGGAGTCGGATCGGACTCTGAGGCGGTATCACTACGGAAGTAGATTGCCCAACCTTCCTTCTGAGGAGTGGCTGGTGGTTTTGAATCACCAGCTTCCTGGTTAGCAGTCAAATGCCTTAGGCACTACACCACCAGAGCTCCTTGGAAGCTGTATGGAGCACTTCTATTCTGTTTTACGGGGCCACTATGACTTGGAATCAACTGGAAGGCAACAGGTATAAGGTCTATATTCCACTTGAAGTGATAAAATCTTGTTTCTAAGAAGTCTGTGAAAAGGGTGTTGTCATCCCTATGGAAATCACGAAAAAAAAAAAAAGGCCATATAAAGGGGTATGAACAACTAAAATAAAAGACATGGACAAAACTAACTCCTAACAAGTATGTGGGATAACCGGGACTCTCATATATTGCTAGTAGGAATACAAAATGATACAGCTAGGCTGGAAAACAGTTTGACCTTTTTTTAAATAAAGTTAAATTTACACTTACCGTAGGTCCTAGCAATCCCACTGCTAGATATTTGCCTTGGAGAAAGGACAACTTATGTTCACATAGAACTTATACATGAATATGTATAGTAGTGATAATAGTAATTGTCAAAAACTGGAAACAACCCAAATGTCTTTCATTGAGTGACTAAATAAATTACTATACATACATATGAAAGAATACTACACAACCAATGGAAAGAAACTTGATACATACAACATCTTAAGATGAATCTCAAAGCCATTCTCCTGAGTGAAAGTAGTTCAGAAGTCTATTGTTGTTAGGTGCCACAGTCAGCTCCCTGTCACAGAGACCCTGTCTACAACAGAATGAAACACTGCCAGGTCCTGTGCCATCCTCACAATTGTTGTTGTGTTTGAGACCATTGTTGTAGCCATTGTGTCAGTACATCTCATTGAGGGTCTTCCTCTTTTTCTCTGACCCCTCAAAAGTCTATTTACTGTATTGTTCTATTTTTATGACATTCTCAAGATGACAAAACTGTCGGGATAGAAAACAGAGCAGTTGTTGCCAGGGGTTAGGGATGGGGTGAGTACAAACGGCAGTGTGAGAGTTTCTTTGGGGTGTGTCTTAATTGTGGTGGTGGTGGTTACGCAAATCTATCTACATGTTTAAAACTCACGCTTGTACATTCCCCCAGAAAAGTCAATTTTACTGTTTGTAAATTAAAACAAAACAAAACAACAAAATGCAGAAGTGTATTAGGTGATGGAGCCGAGGGAAGGTTTAAAGTGAATGAGATGAGAATAAAGAGAATTCCTGCCTTCCTGTGTAAACTGGGCTTGACCCTGTACTCCTCCACTGCAGGCAGTGGAGCTACTGGTCATCACCATTTGAGATTTGGTAACTTCAGCTCTCTGCTCTGCATTCTGGGATTTGGCAGGAAGTTGTTCCTTACACTATTGTGTCAGTTAATGGGATAGTGTATGTGAAACTCTTTCACATATTTGGAGAGAGGCTCTATAAATAAACTGTAATCACCAGGGGTAGTACAAAGTTTGAAAGAGATAAGTAGATAACTTGTGTGACTTTGGACATACTACATAAACTCTATGAGCCTCAGGAAAATGTCAGAAGAGTAAAATAGGAACATCTACCTTGCTAGGCTGTGGTAGAGACTAGACTTAATGGCATCGAGTTATAGGCACTTACTTACTTATAGGCCAAAACCCCATTGCAATTGAGTGGATTCCAACTCACAGAGACCCTAAGGGACAGAGTAGAACTACCCCATATGGTTCCAAGGTTGTAAATCTTTACAGAAGCAGACTGCCTCATCTTTCTTCTGCAGAGCAGCTAGTGGGTTCAAACTACCCACCTCTCTGTTAGCAGACGAGAGCTTTAACCACTGTGCCATCAGGACAGTACTAAATGGCAGCTGTTACTGCCTTCATTCTCATATTGATGATAGGTGACCCTACACTCACATTGTGATATACGGTGCCCCAAAAGAAACATCAGTAAATCTTATCCACAAAATAGAGTTTAGAAAAAAAAAGACAAATATTTGACACCTTATTGAACTCAAGAGATCTCTGGTGGCATAGTGCCTAAGGCACTTCTGGTAGAAGGTTGATGGTTCAAACCCACCAGCCACTCCTCAGAAGGAAGGTTGGACAATCTACTTCCATAGTGATACCGCCTCAGAAACCCAAGGAGGGGTTGCTATGAGTTGGATCTGACTTGATGGCAGTGAGTTTGGTTTTTTTGGTTTATTGAACCCAAAGAAAAGTTTTAAACAATGGAGTAAAATCCCATTTTACTGAGCACTGTGACAGTTCAGGTTTGCAACAGGAATTGGCAAGTCCTGCATTTCGCTTTTGTTCAAATTATTATTTTTCATGGTGAAACCTGCATTTCACTTTTAATAAAAAGGAAATACTTGTTATTCCTCAGAAAGTTTTGGGGGATATTAGAACAACTGGGGATAAAAAGCAAAGAGGACATATCCCTGAGAGATAACATGTGATTATCATAGACTCAAAACCAACTTAGGTAGGAGATTTAAGGGAGATGAAAGTCAGTCTTACAAGTCAAAAATGAAAGGAAAGAGAGTAGTAAATTGGGGTCAGTATTTCAGCTCTTCAAATGTTCGGCTTCACAAACCTAAGCCAGTTCTTCCCCTCATATTGGCAAGCCATTCATGGAGAGCACACACAGGGTTGGAAAATTCAATATTTGGTTTCCATATCCACTGACTGACTGCTATTTGGAAGTGAATTTAGTGTCTGGAAATGGAGAAGGAAATATTCAGCAGCCGTACTATTTACCAAATGACTGTGTGTGCTTATCTAAACCAGGAAATGATTTTAGCCAGATTTCTCAGCTGTAGGTAGAAAACCAAAAACCAAACCCACTGCCACTGAGTCGATTCCAACTCATAGCTACCCTCACTGGGTTTCCAAGGCAGTAAATCTTTAGGGAAGTAGATTGCCTTGTCTTCCTTTTGCAGAGTGGCTGGGGAGTTTGAAAGTTTAAAACAATATGTAGAAAACAGTTTTACTTAAATAAGGAAGATAAGTAAAGGAGTGCAAACATTGAAATATACTTTTATATCTGGGTAGGTTCATTTTTTTTTTTTCAATGAGCAAGTAATTCCTTAAAACAAATAATAAAAATGAAGTAGGAAAATAAAAAGGAGAAACCTCATTAAGGGTCTTGAGAGTCAAGCAATCTGGATGCAAATCATTTATTCACTCACTTACTCATTCAACAAACATTTATAGAGGGTCTACTATGGGCCAGGCACTATAATAGATGCCAGGGGTACACACAAAACTTTGCTGAGCCTCTGATGTTTTATTTGGTGAAACTGAGAGTAGAGACTAAATCATCTGTAAGGTCACACTAAGAGGAGATGAACTGACTTTCCTTATACTTGGAAAATCACATAAACAGAGATCAGCAGCTTCTGAAGGCTCACACTGCAGGGAAATCCAGGAGACGTGCCCCTGGAGTGAGTGGTGCAAATGGTTAATGCACTTCATTGCTAATAAAAACACTGTAGATTCAAGTCCACCCAGAGGCACCTTGGAAGAAAGGCCTGGCAATCCATTTCCAAAAAATCAGCTATTGAGAACACTTTGAAGTACAGTTCTGCTCTGACACACATGGGGTCACCATTACTCAGAGTTGACTCCATGGCAACTGGTACTGGTTGTCACTGGGCTGTGTGGTCAGTTCCAGGCAGGGCTGTATTCAGTGGGGCTCAGTGCAGTGTTTGGTGTTGTTAAGTAATGGTGGTTGCTGTGCAGCCTCTGATAACAAGGAAGAAGCAAGGCTGGGAGACACAGAGACTGCCCTGAAATGGATGAGTTGAGGTGAACTCAACTGAGGAGAGAAGGTAGGAGGAAGATAGAAGTCACCAATGTCTCACGTCTAAAAGACTTGTCTCAAATATGTTTAGAAGAAATTTCTAACAAAAGGAGAGTTTTCTGGTTCATTTTCAGTTAAGTAGAAAATTAATCATAATACAACTTTCTGTGAATGTTTGTTTTCATTGAGGTTTCTCTAAAAACTGGAGTTCCTGGGTGGTGCAAATGTTTAAGTACTTGACTGCTAATTGGAATTTTGAGCCCACTCAGAGGTGCCTTGGAAGAAGGGCCCGGTGGCCTACTTCTGAGAAATCAGCCGTTGAAAACTTGATGGAGCACAGCTTTACTTTGATGCACACGAATTGGAATCAACTCATCCTCCAAACCAAAAGCCAAACTCACTGCTGTCAAGTCAGGTCCTATTCATAGCAACCCCTCCTTGGGTTTCCCAGGTGGTGTCACTACTGAAGTAGATTGCCCAACCTTCCTTCCGAGGAGTGGCGGGTGGGTTTGAATGCCAGCCTTCTGGTTAGCAGTCAAGTGCCTTAGGCACTACGCCACCAGAGCTCCCACTGGTTACCTAAGAACTAAGAAATTCTATTTTTTTTCTTAGAAGGAGTTTGGTGGGGCAGTGCCTAAGTCATTTGACTGCTAATCAGAAGATTGGCTGTTCAAACCCACCAGCCACTCCACAGAAGAAAGATGGGGCAATCTACTTCCATAAAGATTTACTGTCTTGGAAACTCAGTGGGGGTCTCTATGAGTTGGAATTGACGTGATGGCAGTGGGTTTAAGGGTTTATTTGTTTGTTTATTCTATTTAGTGTGTGTGGGTGTGTGTGTTTGATTTTTGATTAATTTATCAAACTTATCTTTGAGTAAATTACAATCTATTGGGAATATTAGATGAATACATCAGTAAATTCAATAGCGTGTGGCACTGTGAATTTTGAGGA
Organism: Orycteropus afer afer; assembly: GCF_000298275.1. Taxonomy (NCBI): domain Eukaryota; kingdom Metazoa; phylum Chordata; class Mammalia; order Tubulidentata; family Orycteropodidae; genus Orycteropus; species Orycteropus afer. The sequence continues at coordinate 1,725,639 of NW_006921898.1, read as the reverse complement.
ATGCTCAGCGTGCTTTGGGAATCTCAAGTTCAGTTGAGGGGCGGTGGAGAGAAGTGTGGCATTCTGGAGAAGATGACCCAGGGTGAGTATTGAAGTATGATTTCCATAGATTATTATCAGACCTTAAGAAGACTGGCAAACTGCTATCTTGGAAGTAATAAGACATTTCATCAGCCCTTAAGAAAATGGATTCATTTATGGTTCATTTTAAAGTTCATGTTCAAATTTTTCTTCTATGTGTATATGAAAGTGATATCTATTTATCTATCTATGTTTTGTTTTCTTTTGAATAGGTAATTCCATGCTCCCAAAATGGGACATAAAGTGGTCGTCTTTGACATTTCTGTCATCAGAAGTTTGTGGGAATCTCGTGTCAAAAAGCACAAAGCTTGGCAGAAGAAGGAGGAAGAGAGGCTTCAGAAAAGTGCATTGGAAAAGTACGTGTTTTCTGTAATTAGTCTTGTATGTTATTTCATGAGTGGGGACTGGGGCAAGCGGCAGTTGTGTTGAGGAGGAGGATACCTCTCTTTGGGGATTTTTTCTGGTTGGTGACACATGCCTGGTTGGACTTTCAACCCAGAACGAACACTCAATTCCCCTAACAATAAACAAAACAAAACAAAACAACAACAACAAAAACCCAGTTGCTGTTAGTTGATTGGGACTCATGGTGACCCCATGTATTACAGAGTAGAACTGCTCCAGAGGGTTTTTCTTGGCCAGGTCTTTCTTCCACGGCTCCGCTGGGTGGGTTTGAGTAGCCAAGCTTTTTAAAGTTAGTAGTGGAAAGTATTTTATGCTACTAGGGCTTTACCATGAGAATGAATGACGGGGCCTGTGCCCAGGGGGCCTATTTGCAGCTATTGACTGGTGAAAGCTATTTCCCACCCAGGAGTAACTCCTGCCTCTGCCACCGCTTCAGGATAAAGGAAGAGTGGAATTTCGTGGCCGAGTGCAGGAGGAAAGGTGTCCCGCAAGCCGTGTACTGCAAGAATGGTTTCGTAGACACCAGCGTGAGGCTTCTGGAAAAAATCGAAAGGAATTCTCTTGCTAGGCAGAGTTCGCTTTCCAAGGAGAGAGACAAAAGGAGTAGTCCTTTTGTGTTTGAACTTTCGGGGAAGCACTGGACGGTAAGTAGAGATGTGTCGCCATCCACAGTAAGTGGTCGCGCAGTGCAGCGCTGTGACAGACGTGCGCAGTTAACAGGAGCCCTATTCAAGGATTGGCCTTTGCGGAAAGAATGCTTGTTCCCTTCAAGGCTCTTTCCGGTGTGTGGGGAGGAGTCCATTCCCTGCTCCAAGCTCGGCTGCCACCTTCTCTTCCTCCTTGAAACGTAGTCACTGAAAGAGCTGAGAGCTCCACTTGGATCCCAGCTGCCTTCCCCTACATGGTACAGCTAGTTATTGTTGTTGTTGTTATGTGCCATCGAGTCGGACCCGACTCAGCAACCCCTCCTTGGGTTTCTGAAGCAGTATCACTACGGAAGTAGATTGCCCAACCGTCCTTCCAAGGAGTGGCTGGTGGGTTTGAACCGCCAGCCTTGAGGTTAGCAGTCAAGTGCCTTAGGTACAGCCTGTAACATGCTTAGTTCTACTGTGTTTCCCCTTGATATCTAAACTCTGTGCTTTTTTTTTTTTCCCCCTTAAATGAATTGAACCTTTCGTTTCTATAACTGGCATCAGTGGGCCAAGTCTTTGCTGACGGGTCACAGTGCTGTAGGAATTTTGCCAGACTCCTTTATCTTTTTTTCGTGTCGTGAGATTCTAAGGCGGGACGAAGACTGCCGTCCCTCTCCCACATTTCTTTCCTCAGATGTTTATTGGTGGCCTCCTGCCCCCACTTGCTGATTTGCTTGAGGAGGTGTCTCCAGAAATTGTCTATGATCTAAAAGAACTTTTTGCATGTTGAGCCTGACGTTTTATGGTTGAAGCAGCAGCCGGGAGTGCGAGATAAGTCAGTTTGTTCAGACAAAACTGCGGTTGGCACATGTTTGTCTGCATGGGACAGAAGTTCTTTGGACGTGCCCTCCATCTCTTTTTACCCGGCCATTCTGTGGCTGAAAGGACTGTGGACTGGGAGACTAAATATTTGGGGTGATTTTGAACCTGTAGTTTATTAACCATGTGACCTGAATCACTTTCCTTTTATGCGTTTCATTGTCTTTATTAATAAAATGGTGCTAATGCTTGCCCTAAGGGGCTCTGGTGGTGTAGTGGTTACGGCATTTGGCAGCTAACCAAAATGTCAGTGGTTCAAACCCATCAGCTGCTCTGTGGAAGAAAGATGAGGCATTCTGCTTCCCTAAAGATTTACAGCCTTGGAAACCCAATGGGGGTCGTTATGAGTTGCAATTGACTATATGGCAGTGACTTTTTTTTTTTTTTAAATGCTTGTCCTGGCCACCACTGAGGGCTGATGTGAGCATTACAGGAGAGAATGTTATGCGACACTTGTTAGCTACACAGTCCTCTAAAAATTGTGACAATATTACTGTAAAGCCTCTTGATATACTGTCTGGCATCCCATCATGGAGATCAGTGGGTACCTGGACACTGTCTATCCTGGGGCAAGAAGCAGGGCATTCCTGGATTTTTAATGAAATGCTGTTGGTAAATCATTCTCACATGCCATCATCAAACATGATCTTGGGCCTTGCAAGCACTTACCCTGTAGGGAATCATCCAAGTCCACCTGGAAGAAAGTGCAAGGCCTCCTCTTGACTCACAGATTTCCTTTTGAAAATCATTATTTCAAAGTCCGTTAATGAATGCCTAGTATGGTAGTAAGGTGAAGTCCCCGTGTGGTGCAAATAATTAATGCGCTCAACTGCTAACAGAAATTTGTAGGTTTGAGTCCACCCATTGGTCTGTTGGAAGAAAAGCCTGGTGATCCACTTCTGAATAATCAGCCTTTGAAAACCATGGAGCCTAGGTCTACTCTGGCACACATGAGGTCGTCAAGAGTTGGAGTGGACTCTATGCAATGGGCCTCTTTGGGTTTCTGAGGCAGTATCACTATGGAAGTAGATTGCCCAACCTTCCTTCCGAGGAGTGGCTGGTGGGTTTGAACCGCCAGCGTTCTGGTTAGCAGTCAAGTGCCTTAGCCACTATGCTACCAGAGCTCCTTCAGGATCTGGGGGATGCATTAATATGGTAAGAAGGAGGAGAATTGAGAGATTGTTGTGATTCAGTAGGCTGGTGGGAGACTCCATTGTAAACTTTGCAACTGGGTCTTCATTACTGGCAGCCTACTGTCTGCCCACTTGGTTGCCTAACCTGGGTACCTTATATTCATGGAACCCAGTAGAGGGAAGACTCTGGGGCCTCTGGCATTCTCTAGTGTGAACTTCAGTGACTGCTCTATCCTAGAAAGATTTGTGTTTCAGCCTGACCTCTAATTAAGGAGTGAGCTGCTCTGTTAAGGGATTTTCACCATCTTAGAGGGTTTGGTGGCAATAATAGAGTTCTGGCCTCTAACATCACACCAGGCAGCATGCCCAGGCCCTGCAGAAAGTGTCACTGAAAGACAGATGGGGCTGTGGAGCTTTTTGGGGACGGAGAGGAAAGAGATTTGCTTTTGCTTCTTGGGGCTACTACTGGGCCATGCTTTGCAGCTTCATGGCCAGATGTGGGGGGAGAGGTGTCACCTCTGTTAGCTAGGAGCCCCCCAGGCCCTGGACTCTGGTTTAACCTCTTTAAAGGACTGCACAATCTCTCCATCTTCTTCTTTTCACCTCTCTGAGACTCGATTTCATCTTAGAATTTCTTTGTTCTAGTTCCCCCTGTTATTGTTAGGTGCCATCTAGTTGATTTTTGACTCATAGTGACCCTATGTGACAGAGGTAAAACTGCTCCATCAGGTTTTCTAGGCTGTGATCTTTTCAGAAGCAAATCACCAGGTCTTTCTCCCAAGTAGCCACTGGTGGGTTTGAACTGCTAACCTTTCAATTAGTAGCTGAGTGCTCAACCATTGTGCCACCTGGGCTTCTTTTTAATTCCTTATAGTAAATTCATAGAAACCTTTGACAAAGGTCATATTTTGGCTCTCATGGACTAGTTTTAATTGTCTTCAGTTTCAACTTGAACTTGCATATGAGCTCTCGATGTCTGTTCCACAGTCACCTCCTGGCCTTGTTTTGGCTGAAGATATTGAGCTTCTCTATTGCCTCTTGCCACAGATGTAGTCAATCTGATTCCTGTGTACTCCATATGGTGAAGTACATATGTATAGCCACTGTTTGTGTTGTTCAAAAATGTATTTGTAATGAATAAGTCTTTGGTCTTGCAAAATTCTATCATGTGATCTCCAGTGTCATTTCTATCACTAACGCCATATTTTCCAACTACTGATGATTCTTCTTTGTTTCCAACTTTTGCATTCCAATCACCAGTGATAATTAACACATCTTGCTTGCATGTTCAGTCAATTTCAGACTGCAGAAATTGGTAAAAATCTTCAATTTCCTCATCTTTGGCTTTGGTGGTTGGTGCATATATTTGAATAATAGTAGTACTAACTGGTCTTCCTTGTAGACATGTGGATATTATCCTATCACTGACAGCATTGTACTTCAGGACAGATCTTGAAACATTCTTTGTGATGATGAATGCCATGCCATTCTTCTTCAATTTGTCATTCCTGGCATAGTAGATCATATGATTGTCTGATTCAAAATGGCCAAAACCAGTTCATTTCAGCTCACTAATGCCTAGGATATTGATCTTTATGCATTCCATTTCATTTTTGACAACTTCCAATTTTCCTAGATTCATACTTTGTACATTCCATGTTCTGATTAATAAAATATTTAATAAAATATTGGATGTTTGCAGCTGTTTCTTCCCATCTTGAGACATGCCACATCAGCAAATGGGGGTCCCTAAAGGTTTACTCTATCTATATCCTTAAGGTCAGCTCTACCCTGAGGAAGCAGCTCTTCTGCAGTCATATTTTGACTGCCTTCCAACCTGAGGGGCTCATCTTCTAGCACTACATAGCACAATGTTTCAGGGTTATTCATAAAATTTTCCAGTAACATATCAGGCAGTGTTTCACTGGTATTTGTAAGGTTTTTACTGGCCAATTCTTTGAGATGTGGATGGCCTCTTCCTTCTTCTGAGTCTGTCTTAGTTTGGAAGCTCCACTGAAACCTGTCCACCATGGGTGACCCTGCTGGCACTTGTGACACTGGTGGCATAGCCTCCAGCCTCACAGCAACACTCAAGCCACCACAGTAGGACAAACTGACAGACAAGTTTGTCTCCCTTAGTTGTTCCGTACTGCTCTGCTCATTTCCTGGTCTCCCCTGTCTTGCTCGCTTACCTGGCCTGCCTCCATGCACACAAATTCCTGGCTTCTGCTGCTCCTGAGGCTGGTTTACCATAGCCTGCCTCCACACACACAAATTACCACCATCCACTAGGCCTTTGATTTTAGAAATATCATGAATTCATGGCAGTTTTGAAATGAAGCTAATCTACCTTGTGAAATTAATGACAACTGCAGAGTCTTTGTCTCATGTACTTTGGTCATGTTGTCAGAAGGGACCAGGCCCTGGAGAAGGATATCATGCTTGGTAAAGCAGAGGGTCAGCAAGAAAGGAGATCCTCAATGAGATGGAGTGACAGTAGCTGTCAATAGCAAAGACTGTGACAATGGCACAGGACTGAGCAGTGTTTCATTCTGTTGTATATAAGGTCTCTGAGTCAGAATCAGCTTGATGGCACCTAACAGCAACAGCAACAAAAAAAAACCAGTAGGGTCTGCTTTCTTTTAAAATGGCTGTTACGGCTAATGCTCTTGCACACATGCTCTCAATCATTGGTTAATAAATGATCAATGTGGCTTGGCTTTGGGCACATTGCCCCTTAACTCCAACTATTGAGCAATTAGTCCTGACTGATGTAACTTAATTCTACTTTAGGACCTCCCAGAATCGTTGAAGGAGCAGACCCACCTGAAAGAATGGCACATAAACGATACCCTGATTCAAATCATTCCTTCCTATATTGAGCTGTTTCAAGCAATGAGAATTCTGGATCTGCAAAAAAACCAAATCTCATGTCTTCCTGCAGAAATTGGTACGTTGCTTAGCAGGAATCTTCAGACCCCTCGTCTGTGGTAAGCAGACTGGTGACACTGCATGAATGATTTCTTCCTCCTACTGCCTCTAGAGGAGCTCTGGTAGCATAGTGCCTAAGGCACTTGACTGCTAACCAGAAAGCTGGTGCACCAGCCACTCCTGCCACTCCTCGGAAGGAAGGTGGGACAATCTATTTCTGTAGTGATACTGCCTCGAAAACCCAAGGAGGGGTCGCTATGAGTTGGGTCTGACTCGACGGCACATAACAACAACAACAACTGCCTCTAGAAGTTGCCAGATGGAGCTGTTTCATGTGTTCCCAGAACTGCTCATTTGCCAGGTCTTCTTTGGTGGTGATGCCTGGTCCCTGATCTCACTTGCATAACTCAACACATAGGGACATTTGCCAATTGCTCACAAACTTGAAATTCTCATAAGTGAGGGAACAAATTCATGTTTAGGAACAAATTTTTGTTTAAGACAACATGGTAAGAGATTAAACCCAACTCCTTTACAGACTAAAGCTGCTAAACATAAAAGAGCTCACATCTTTTTGGCTGTTCCCAAGTTTCTCACTTTTAGCTTCACTACCAGATAGATCCTGTGTCTGACTTTTTTCTTTTTTTTCCCTCTTTTCCCATTTACCTGTAGTTTTTAAGTAACATACTCTGTATTTTGTAAAGGAGATTGAGTTTGATTTCTTTCAGTATTGTCTTAGAGAACTATTAGGGCTGGTGGAGGGGAAGGAGGGAGAAGTTAGGAAAGGGTGATCAACAGATAAAATATTATTTTCCGGACTATTTTTTTTAACACTCTATTTTTCTTATTGTTGTAAGGATATAGAGAACACAACATTTGCCAACTGAACATTTTTCATGTGTCCAATTCAATAAATCAATTATGTCAATCATGTTGTGAAATCATAACTGATTTCTATTGCTAAATTTTCCATCCCCATAAACAAAAACTCAGTGCTTCCTGAATAGTGATTCCCTCCTTACCTCATCCCTTCTGCTGCTGGTAGTCATTATTAAACTCTAATCTCTATAAATTTGTCAGTCCAATTATTTTTTTAACATTTGAAATTAAGTCATTAAGAATAGCAGTGAGTGGTCCTCTCAACTCCTTTGTGAAGTTTCCAAGTAATTATCATTATGTTGTTGTTGTTGTTGTTATTTGCCATCAAGTCATCATTATATGGGCTAATTATTGAAATCATTTTAAAAATTATGCAAATATTGTAAAGTATGGTAATTCCTTAAGCTGTTTCTGGGCTCTAGAAACAAGAAAAGTCAATAGACAATTAATTATGTCTATTTGGATTATATTCCCTTCACTAGAAATTAGGTCTGAGTGCCCTGGAAGAACAGATAGTACATAGATGGCTTTTGTTTCAGTTGGAAAAGATCATGGGACATTCTAAGGAGTAGACTAGTTATTTAAAAAAGTTCAAGCCTCAAGTTGCAATATTGAAGTATTCTATGGGCAAAATATTGGATAATACAGGAAGCATCAAAAGAACATGGAAGGAATATACAGAGTTACTGTGCCAAAAAAGAGTTGGTTTGATATTTAGCCATTTCAGGGATAGTATATGATCAAGAACCAGTGCACAGAAAGTTTTTGTGAAACACAAGTTTCCAGGAATTGATGGAATACCAGTTGAGATGTGTCAACAAATAGATGTTTGTTCATTTGTATATGTCAAGAGATTTGAAAGACATCTACCTGGGCAATTGACTGGAGGAGATCCATATTTGTGTCCATTCCAAAGGATGGTGACCAACTGAATGTGGAAATTATCGAACAATATCATTAATATCACGTACAAGCAAAATTTTGTTAAAAATAATTAAAAACAGTTGCGCAATACATAGACAGAGAGTTGCCAGAAATTCAAGTCAGATTCAGAAGAGGATATGGAGCGAGGGCTATTATTGCTGATGTCAGATGGATCTTGGCTGAAAGCAGAGAATAGCAGAAAGACACTTACCTGTGTTTTATTGACTAGGCAAAGGCATTCAACTTTGTGGATCAGAGCAAATTATGGGTAATGTTTCAAAGAATGGGAATTCTGAACACTTAATTATTCTCTTGTGGAGTGTGTATATAAACCAAGAAGCAGTTGTTTGTGCAGAAAAAGAGAATAGTGCAAGGTTTAAAATTAGAAAAAGTGTTTGTCACAGTTGTATTATTTTGCCATACTTATTGAATATGTATGCTGAGCAAACAATCCAAGAAGCTGGCCTATATGAAGAAGAATGTGGCATTAAGATTGGAGCAAGACTCATTTACAACCTGTGATATACAGATGACACAATTTACTTGCTGAAAGCGAAGAGGACTTGAGACACTTATTGATGAAGATCAAAAACTATAGCTTTCAGTATAGATTACATCTCAACATAAAGAAAATAAAAATCCCCACAACTGGACCAATAAGCAACATCATGATAAAAGGAGAAAAGATTGAAGTTGTCAAGGATTTTGTTTTACTTGGTTCTATAATCAACACCGGGAGCTCTGGTAGCATAGTGGCTAAGGCACTCGACTGCTAACCAGAAGGCTGGCGGTTCAAATCCACCAGCCACTCCTCGGAAGGAAGATGGGGCAATCTACTTCCGTAGTGATACTGCCTCGGAAACCCAAGGAGGGGTCGCTATGAGTCGGGTCCGACTCGACGGCACATAACAACAACAACAACAACAATAATCAACACCATAAGGATGTCAACCGACATATTGCATTGGGCAAATATGCTGCAAAAGACCTCTTTTTTTTTTTTTAAATGAATTTTATTGAAATAAAATTTATGTACAGTGAAATACACAAAACTAAAGTGACATGGGTCAATGAATTTTTTTTTTTTCAGTGTTCCCTCCTCTCCCCTCCCACCCCTGGCAACCAACAAAGAATGTTTCCTTCCATATATAAAAACCTTTCCTTGACCCCCCCACAACAATGAACTAATACTATATTTGTCTTTCTGTGATTGACTTCACTCAGCATAATGTCCTGCCAAGTTCATCCATGTTATGCGGTGTTTTGCAGACTCTACATTATTCTTTAGTGCCGCATAGCATTCCATTATGTGTATGTACCATAGTTTGGTCATCCACTTTTCCGCTATGAATCTTGGAGTTAAGTCCCTTGCCAGATATGTAATTATTGGCAAATATGAATTTGTTGCTGTCATTTTTGTTATGTGCTTTTTCATAGTGTTGATTTCTTTGTTCCATATAATTTTCTGTGCTGAGCTTGTTTTGTTTATGAATCATGTTATCACTTCCTTCGTTGCTATTGTTTTAGTATTTGTTGAATATTTATGCTGGTCCTCTTTTTTAATGTGAAGGTTTATAATTTTTCTTTGAGGTTACCCTGTGATTTATAGCTTTCTTCCCAAGTTTGGAACAGTCCATTCTATCTTGTAGTTGTCTTTTTTTAAAATTGTGATGTGGGTGAAAGTTTACAGAGCACATTCACTTTCCATACAGCAGTTCACATATACTTTGTCTCATGACATTGACCACAATTTACCACAATGCAACAGCTCCCCTCCCACTTCCTCCCCATAGTTACCTCTTCCCTGTGTCCATCCCTCCATGCATTCCTGCCCCCTGAGCATAAACAGCCCTTCTTTTTCCAATGATTGTTCTCTGCAAGGAGTGTATCTACCTCAGGTACATGTTCAACTCATATGCCTGTCATTTGTTTGTCCGGAAGCCACACTTGTGGGTTCAATTCCAGACCTGAAGGGCAGCTAGAGGCCATAGTCTCAGTGGTTCCACCAGGCTCTAACAGACCAACAAACCTGGTACTCCCCCCCTTTTTTTCCCTAAATGATGTAAAAGACCTCTTTAAAGTGTTAAAAAACAATGATACCACTTTGAGGATTAAGGTGCCAAGCCATGGTATTTTCAGTCATCTCATATACATGTGGAAGCTGGCCATTGAATAAGGAGGACCAAAAAAATTGTATAATGGTGTTGGTGAAGAATGTTGACTATACCACGGACTGCCAGAAGAATAAACAAATCTGTCCTCAAAGAAGTACAGCCAGAATGCTCCTTAGAAGTGAGGATGGTGAGACTTCATCTCACTTATTTTGGGTATGTTATCAGGAGGGACCAATCCCTGGAGAAGGGTATTGTGCTTAGTAAAGAAGAGGATCAATGAAAAAGAGGAAGACTCTCAATGAGATGGATTGACACAGTGGCTGCAACAATGGGCTCAACCATAAAAATGATTATGAAGATGGCACAGGACCAGGCAGTGTTTCATTCTATTGTGTATAAGGGTGTTATGAGTCAGAACCAATTCGATGGCACCTCACAACAGCAGCATAATTGACCATTAACAGTGTTCTGAAACAAAAGTATACCTCTTCTTCACTTACCAACTATCTCATTATCTGACATTTCACACTTATAACAATAGTAAAAAAATCTACTATATTACTATTTTGCACATTAATGAGGTACGTCCGGCAGTAAGGAACACTGAGGTGTGAGGCCAGAGTAATGGTTCCTGTGATGGTTCAGCTTACTTATCAACTTGGCTGGGCCATGATTCCCAGTGGTTTTGCGGTTATGTAAAGATATAATTTGGCCATTCTGTAATGATGTAATTTGATGGTTCTGTAACGATGTAGTCATCCTCCATTTTGTGATCTGATGTAGACATCCTCCATTTTCACATAATGACCTGGTTTTTGGAAGCTAGTCATGTTGATATGTGAGGAGTGTGTATATTGAAAATTTTAATAAGTAAGTATGTTTTCAAAGAATGTGATGCTGTACTCTACATCTTACTTATACTTGGAAACCCAAGGAGGGGTCGCTATGAGTCAGGGCTGACTCGATGGCACACAACAACAACAACAACAAATAAGCAGGAAAAAATGTGGTCCAAATCAGAAATGAAATGAGTGGCAAGAAAGGAAATGGCTCTGCTAAAGTGCTGGTCCTAAGGAAAGCATCATACATGGTCAACTCTAGGCTGATGTTTCCCTGCTGAAGATAAGGCCCAGTGAATAACAAGGGGTTTTTCCTAACTCTGCTCATTTTTTGTAAGGAAAAACAAACTGCATTTTTGTTTTGTTTCAAAGTTTTTTTACCAAGGCTGATGAGGATAACCCTACTTGTGCAGGAAACTGGGAGCTGATTTCAACTAGATCCTTTCATGTTTCAGGTCTATCAGAAGAGTACCCCTATCCTCTGAATGGGAGAAGGGGGCATTGGCTGGAGGGGGGAGCAAAGGTGGGGAGTGAGAGGGAGAGTGTGAGTGCAATAACCTGCTTAGAGAAGAACCAAAATGTTCAGAACACATAAAAGATAAGTAGACATTTAATAAAGAGTACTTAAAAAAAAAAGTTTAATTATGTTTAGTGCCCACCCTCCTTTGGCTGGGGCTTTTGACCTAAAAAAATCTCTGAAGGAGAAAATTGAGCCCTTCTCAGATGAATAATGGAGCTCTGGTAGCATAGTGCCTAAGGCATTTGACTGCTAACCAGAAGGCTGGCGGTTCAAACCCACCAGCCACTCCTGGGAAGGAAGGTTAGGCAATCTACTTCCGTAGTGATACCGCTTCAGAAACCCCCCCTGAGGGGGGGGGTTTGCTATGAGTTGGGTACCACTCGATGGCAGTGTGGTTCATTTTCATTTTCAGATGAATCAAGGAGCTCTGATGGCACTGTGGTTAAGGCATTGGGCTGCTAACCAAAAGGTTGGTGGTTTGAACCTACTAGCTGCTCTGTGGGAGAAAGATGAGGCAATCTGATTCCGTAAAGATTTACAGCCTTGGAAACCATGTAAGGGGGGTTGCTATGAGTTGGAATTGACTCAATGGCAGTGGATTTTTTTTCTCAGATGAATAATGCCAAATTCTTCCAAGGATATTGAGAAAGGAAAAGTTATATTTATGAAATGAAATCAGGCATTATGAAAATGAGTGGAAAGGACAGCACTGATTTTAATATAAACATACACAATTTCTTTCTAAAAACCAAACTCACTGCCATCAAGTTCTTACTCATAGTGACCCCTCCTTGGATTTCCAAAGCAGTAAATCTTTATGGAAGGAAATTGCCCAGTCTTCCTTCCACCAAGTGGCTGATGGGTTTGAAACACCAACCTTTTGGTTAGCAGTCAAATGCCTGAGGCACCATACCACCAGAGCATCTTACAATTTCTTTATGTCTACAAATTATTTATTAAATGTTATGCTAACTGTAGGCTTTCTAAAGTCTATTACTTTTTCTTTGACCATCTTTGGTCAAAGCTAGTATAAAATTTTCTCTTCAATTATTTTATCTTGTCTTTGTAGCCTCTTGTGATAGCAAAATGCATGTATATTGGTATAAATGTGTCCTAATGTACTAAACTAAATGCCTCGATCAACTAGGTCATGCAACTCTTTAACAGATAGGTTTACTTTGCTGGGTCTGAAAAGTACGCTGAACATGGAACATTCACATTGTCTATTCCTATCTTCTGGTGGCTCAGTGGTTAAGTGTTTGCTAACCAGAATGTCCCTGGTTCAAACCCACCAGCTGCTTTCTGGGAGAAAGGCCTGATGATCTGCTACTGTAAAGATTCCAATGTGGAGATAGCTCTACTCTGTCATAAAGGGTCACTGTAAGTCAGTGTCAATTTGATGGCATATAACAACATTTAAACAAAATTTCTTCATTTTGTTTTTGTTGAGAATATACACAGCAAAACATAGAACAGTTTCTCCATGTACAATTCAGTGACATTGATTACATTCTTAGATTTGTGCAATCATTGTCACCCTCTTTGTCTGAGTTGGTCCTTCTCCATTAACATCAACTAACTGTCCCTAAGGTTCCTATCTAATCTTTCAAACAACAACATTTGTTGTTGTTGTTGATGAGAATATACAGCAACACATATACCAGTTCAACCGTTTCTGCATATACAGTTCAGTGCCTTTGATTACATTCTTCGAGTTGTGCATTCATTTTCATCCTCCTTTTCTGAGTTGTTCTCGCTCATTAACAATAGCTCAGTGTCCTCTAAGTTTCCTATCTAATCTTTAGAGTTGCTGTTGTCATTTTGATCCCATATAGATAGTTCTTAAAAGAGCATCCAAGGCAGACATTTTTTACTAGTTAAGCTAAACTTTGGTTTTAAGAAGACTTCTAGGGATATTTTTGGTTTAAGGTTTAAAGATGATCTCAGGGCAATATATTTTTTTTTTTTTAATCCATAGGGTTTTTTTTTTTTTTTTATTAGGATTTGGGTGAAGATTTACAGAGTAAATTCACTTTTCATACAGCAGTTCACATATACTTTGTCTCATGTCATTGACCAAAATTTACAATGCAGCAGCTCCCCTCCCACTTCCTCCCCATAGTTACCTCCTCCCAGTGTCCATCCCTTCATACTCTTCTGCACCCTGAGCTATCTCCCTGTGCATAAGCAGCCCTTCCTTCTCCCATGATTGTTCTCTCCAGGGCGTGTGTCTACTTGAGGTAAATGTTTAACTCACATACCAGAACTAAGGGCAGCTAGGGGCCACAGTCTCAGTGGTTACACCAGGCTCTATTGGACCAGCAAACCTGGTCCCCACCTTCTTTTTTTTTTTTGTCAGGGCAATAATTTCAAGGCTTCAAGAAAGCCTGGAGTCCATGAGAAATTGAAATTATGTTCAGCATCCCTGCCCCCAAGTCAGGATTCTTCTATAGAATCTTTTTTTTTTTTTTAATTATAGAGACAGTTTTATTAAGTCTTAGACAGGACAAATGCAATCATCCAGGATGAAGGAAACTAGTAGTGTGTACAGAGTACAGAAGCTGAATGGAGTCCACTGAGTCACAGTCATGAAGTTCATTATATTTGATAGAGTACAAAGGAAATCATCACAAAATCATGATTGGTGGCAGGTCAACCCTTTACTGTCACAGGAAGGACAATAGAAGTGGGGAAAGGACCATGATTGGAATACATACATAACTGAAGATTAAAAAGGAAGGGTTATAGGATTGGGTTCTGCAGCTTGACCACTTGGCTATGTGGTGGTCAGGGTATGATGCATGACCATGTGACCTGAGTCATAGCAACAAAGTGGCTACAAGACAATCCTAGAACCCTAACTTTAATTAATTATTTTAAAGTTTTTTAAAATTATGACTTGGGTGAAAGTTTACAGAGCAAATTCATTTTCCATACAGTAGTTCTTACACATTTTGTTTCATGACTTTGACTGCAATTCCCTCAATGTAATAGCTCTCTTTCCACTTCCTCCTCGTAGTTACCTCCTTCTTTCCCATGCATTCTTGCCCCTGAGTTGTCTCCCTATGCAAGTACTGCCCTTCTGTTCTCCCATTATTGATTCTTCTAAGAAGTGTATCTACCTCGTGTAAATGTTCACACTATATGCCTGTCTATTATTTGGCTGGAAGCCACAGGAGTGAGTTACCTAAGGGTAACTAGAGGCCATATAGTCTTGGGGGTCTCACCAGACTCTGTCAGCCCTAAGCCTAGTCTTTTTTATGATTTTGACCTTTGTTCCACATTTTTCTCCCAGTCTATCCAGGATCTCCTGCACTGATCCCTTTCTGAGTGGTTGAAAGTAGTAGGCAGGCACTATCTAGTTCTGTTCTCATGGTCACAGAGGCTGAGGTTCACCTAGTCCACTAGTCCCTTGGACTAATAGTTTCCATGAGTTTTTGGTTTTCTTCATTCTTCTTTGCTTTGGATGAGAAGAGACCTATAGTTGCATCCAGATGGCTACTTGCAAGCTTTTAAGACCCCAGTCGCTACTCATCTTCTATAGAATCTTTGATCAAAACAACAAGATTTTTTTATTCATTGCATTATTGTCTGTTATTTCTAGTATATTCACTTCCTGCTTGTGAAAGGGACTTAATAGCATATTCTGTACAAAGTATGATGTATCATAATTAGATCAATGCAAACATGACAAAAATAAATGGTGAATTGCCACCTGTAAACAAGTTATGTGTCTGAATCATTTGCCACATACATACAGCTTTGTGCATATTTCTGAACCTACTTAGAGTCCACCAGTGTTTCTAGGAGCTGTGCCACTGTTCAAAGCCACTACCTGCTATTGAACTGAGGTAATTTATGAGGTGTTTGCATTCTATGGGTGCTGAGGCCTGACCTAAGTTCTTGAGGACAGATCCATGAAGGATTAAACAGTTAAAGAGGAAGCAAAAGATGCTATGATCAGGAACTAAAATTTCAGGATAAAAAGTGAGTAGACATTTAATAAAGAATGCTTAAAAAACATACACAAAATGATGTTTAGTGCCTTCCTCATCATTTATTTTAGCAAATGTTTCACATCTAAGTGTTGCATTTTGTTCTTAAAAGACCTATTCAGTGGATGTGAACTTTTTCTCCTGGCAGGTTGTTTGAAGAATCTGAGAGAACTCAATGTGAGTTTCAACCATCTGAAAAGCATTCCTCCAGAACTGGGAGACTGTGAAAATCTGGAGAAACTGGATTTTTCTGGGAATCTGGAATTAACTGAGCTCCCCTTTGAAGTAAGGAACAAATATTTCTGCATTATGATTCATTTTATTTGGGTAATAACAGAATGGTTATAATGTGAGGAAGAAACTTGAAAATATCGATAAAGTCTCTCTTTAGTATATTACATTATTTTGGTGATTATTTTAATCATCCCATATTAGCTATTGGGAGCCCTGGTAGCGTAGTGCCTAAGGCACTTGACTGCTAACCACAAGGCTGACTTGTCAAACCCACCACTCCTCAGAAGGAAGGTTGGACAATCTACTTCCGTAGTGACACTGCCTTGGAAAACCAAGGAGGGGTTGCTATGAGTCGGATCTGACTCGACAGCAGTGAGTTTATACTAGCTATTACAGGATTTTTCAAAAAATGTTCTTATATTAGCAAAAGGACTAAGTTTAAATCCAGAAATGCTATAAAAGGAAAACTAGGCAAAATATCCTATTTTCATCCAAGATATTTTTTTTTTTTTTTTTTAGGATTTGGGTGAAGATTTACAGAGTAAATTCACTTTTCATACAGCAGTTCACATATACTTTGTCTCATGTCATTG
>NW_006921898.1:1701725-1708755 GCF_000298275.1 Orycteropus afer afer | reverse complement strand
GCTTTCCACAATGGTTGTACCATTTTACAGTCCCACCAGCAGTGTATGAGAGTCCCAATCTCTCCACAACCTCGCCAGCATTTGTTATTTTCCATCCAAGATATTTTAATGCTTATTTAATGTACAGTGCTGACTGTCTATAGTACAGATGCTGATTTATTTATCCAGAAGGTTGAAGTTGTAAATAAATAAAGAGGATAAAAGTTTTTTAAAAATACTTAGAACAGAACTTGTAAGTGACTAAAGTCATACTATGGGTACGCACTGCCATTGAGTCAGATCCAACTCATAGTGACCCCTCCTTGGGTTTCCGAGGCAATATCACTACGAAAGTAGATTGCCCAACCTTCCTTCCGAGGAGTGGCTGGTGGGTTTGAACAACCAGCTTTCTGGTTAGCAGTCAAGTGCCTTAGGCACTAGGCCACCAGAGCTCCTATACTATGGATAGGAGTCAAGAAATCTACTAATTTAAAAATATTCTTTAGTTTGTTATTTGGGAGCTCTGGTGGCTTATTGCGTAAGGCATCTGACTGCTAACCAGAAGGCTGGCGATTTAAACCCACCAGCCACTCCTCAGAAGGAAGGTTGGTCAATCTATTTCCATACAGAAGGCATCTTAGTAAATTAGTAAATTTACTTAGTAAAGTACATCTATAAAAAGTGGCAGTTAAAATCTCCTCCTATAGTTCAATAGTGACAATCAATTTACATACATGAATCCAAGCATTGATATTTATAAATTTCTCACTTTGATATTTATAGATTTATATTTGAGATAAAAATATATTTCTCCACATATTTCAGTTACTATGTTAATAATATGGTCATAAGCTGTAGAGATGTCTAGTCATTTGTCATATCACAAACCCAGATGTAAGTTTTCTTAAGATTTGTGAAAACTTTAAAAGCCCGTTACTGTTAAGGTAATTCCGACAGAGTAGAACTGCCCCGTAGAGTTTCCGCTACAGAAGTAGATTGCCCAACCTTCCTTCCGAGGAGTGATTGGTGGGTTTGAACCACCAGCCTTCTGGTTAGCAGTCAAGTGCCTTAGGCACTAAGCTACCAGAGCTCCTCCAAACATTATTAGTAGAACTTAATTTCCACTATCATAGACATAATATGAATATTTTGCTATTCCTTTCTAGTTAAGTAATTTGAAGCAAGTCACATTTGTAGATCTCTCAGTAAACAAGTTTTCCAGTATCCCAATTTGTGTCCTGCGGATGTCTCGTTTGCAGTGGTTGGATATCAGCAACAATGACCTGAATGACCTGCCACAAGACATAGACAGGTAGCTACTTGCCTTCTGAAGGTGAGGTATATGAATTAGTTACTAACGCCTTAAACACTGCTGACATTTTAAGCATGCATAATATGTGAATGCTCTTTGAAACCAACTACTCTTAATTTTCAAGAGTTTATTGTTTCCAGAAAGTTATTTTGGTTCTGTATAGGATAAGATCACTTCTAGTCTGCATCATGCATATGCATGGATATGTGCATTTCAATCATCTGTTGTCCAGGTGAACTTTAATTTGCTTCATCCTCAGTAGAATGACACCAGTAACTTTACAGAAGTAGAAAAGTAAATTTATTACATATCTGAGAATAGAAATATCAGATAGAAATATATCACTATGTTTAGAATACCAGTGAGGGAAATCTTTATTAGTTTTGTTTGTTGATTTATACATAACCTTTGAAACAAAACTGATATGCTTAGTGAAGTTTTGAAATTACATCTTTGTAGTTATTTCATGTTTAAGTAATTATTTCATGGACTCATGTAAGATTTATTCATTAATTCCACAAATATTATTAGGCTCCTGTATGGCAGGCCTGGCGAGTGGGCTGGTTTAAAGTGGTGAATGGAACAAGATCTTTAGCTTCTTAAAATCCGTGATATGCTTTATACAGTAGCATAAGTAAACTATCATGGTTTAGGCAGACTGGTATATGTGATATGCACTGATGCTTTTGTGTTTATGAGACTAGGGAGAATTATTTTAGTTTGAAGCATAAGAGAAACCTTGTGAGATATTTGTGAGGTCAGTCAAGATTTGGCAAATGAATGAAACAGAAAAACTGGAAAGGGGATGACTGAGTTAGAATAAAGTGGAAAGCAGAATAAAACATATTTGGAGCATAGTTTATTCATTTCCTTTTTACTATTCAGGTTTCTTTCTATTTTTAAGGTTAGAAAATATGGCAGAAGAATAACAGTGCTTTCAAAAAGTACAAAAGGAAGTATGTTGCCAAAATTTGTTTATTCTCATTTCAGTTGTAGTGTTATTTTTTTTTCCAGTACCCTTTTAACCCTTGGGCATGTGGAAGACACTTAGAGTGAGGATTACTCTGGAGGCCCCATCATAGTCTCTTGTTAGCTGCCATTGAGTGGGGCCTCCACCTCATGGTGACTCTATACACAATGGATCAGACTGCTGTGCTTCATGGGGTGTGCACTGGCTGATTTCTGAAGTGGATCACCAGGCCGTCCTGCCTAGTCCATTTTAGTCTGGAAGCTCCACTGACGTGGTTCACCTCATAGCAACCTGCAGATCTCCACTGACAGATGGGTGGTGGCTGAATATGAGTTGCATTGACCTGGGATTGAACCTGGGTCTCTGACATGGAAGGCAAGAATTCTGCCATTGAACCAATGCCTCTCATCCTGGTCTATTGCACAGTTTACTTATTTTGCTGCTATGTCTGTCTCTTTATAAGCAATTGACAACTGAGTCAGCAAAAACTGAAAAAAACACATTGTGTTATCTGGCGTGAATTTATTTTTCATTTATTTAAATTTAAAAATGAATTTATTCTCGTAAGGATCATGTATATGAAATAAGCTAAGTGGGATTTCCTACCAGAATTTATTTGTAATTTGAGTCAGTGCTCTTTGTCGTGAAGCTAAGTGCTGTTCTATCCCCCTTTACTTCTTAGGCTAGAAGAACTGCAAACCTTCCTCTTGTATAAAAACAAGTTGACCTATCTTCCTTACTGCTTGCTGAACCTGAAGAAGCTCACCTTGATAGCTGTTAGTGGGGACCATTTGGTGGAGCTCCCAACTGCCCTTTGTGATGCATCCACACCTGTAAAGTGAGTAGACCAGAGATCCTAGTACAGGCATGTTCTTTCAAACACAAGGTAAGGAGGGAGGAGCAACCAGAGTCTGGACAACTATCTCAGCAACTGAGTTAGATGATGCTCTTGTTCTGAGAATCTAATCCTGGTTCATAGCAATTCTGGTGAACTTTTTTTTTTTTTTTTTTTTGCAGTGTCTGATGGTATTAAATTAATGCCATTAAATTAATACATGCCATGTTAACAATGGTAGATTAACCATTTAACACTGACCCCTTTTGAGACCCCATTCAAACAAAATGAAAAGAGTAAAAATATATACAAACCCACAATGATGGACAGAGCAGGATAAAACTGTCATAGAGTGAGAGACTGCAGCCCTCTCAGTGGTACAGTGATTAAAGCATTCGACTATTAACTAAAAGTTTGAAGGTTTGAACCTATCAGTTGCTCTGTGGGAGAAAGATGTGACAGGCTGCTTCCGTGAAGATTTACAGCCTTAGAAAGCCTATGGGGCTGTTCTCCTCTGTCCTGTAGGGTCACTATGGTTCAGAATTGACTCCATGGCAGTGGATTTGTTTTTTGGTTTATAGAAGGCATGAAGTGGATAGAATAGCAGAGAGTGATGAAAACAAGATGAAATAAACTGAAACCCAGAGAACAAGCCAAGGAGTGAGTCAGTCTGCCCTGAAGAACTTTAAAGAAACTTGGTGGTCAGAAGTTCTAAGAAGGGGCAACTCTAGATCCTCCCACCATCCTTAATCTCTTCCTTTATTACAATGGGCAGAACACTTTGCTATGAGCAGTCCAAGGCCCAGAACCAAAGCCTGAGGTTTCCTTTAAGTTGACCCTGGAGGAAAGACCCTGGCCTTTTGTGTTTGGAGGTTCCCTAGGAGATTGGTTAGCTTCCTGCCTAAGTGGTGGCCCACAGTGGGGCTGGACCCTTGGCAAACGCTGCTTGCACACACAGTGTGCCCAGCCAACGCTTTGTTGCTTCCTTCTCAGATATGAAGGCATCACCAAGCCTTCATAATTGAAGAAAGTTGCCTATGTGGAATGTAGTGATCAAAATAAACAAATAATAAAACACAAAGCGAGGGGTGAAAGAAAAAATGAGTAAAACAATTCCTATCTAAGAGAAATTTGAAAAGATACCACATGCTTTAAGCAACACCAAAATGATTGACAAGGGACCAATAGGGACAATGGAGGACTCTTGATAATTAAAAATGTGGTATGAAAGCAAACAACAAAAAATAAACAAAACATAAATGCTAACTGAAGCAACAACAGATCTTTCAGGGGTGGTTTGGAAGAAAAAGTTGAGAAAGCTCCCAGAAAGAGGAATTAAAGGGAAGAGAAGGGAGAGAGAGAGAAAAGACCAGAGAAGAGATGAGAGATAGAGGTTCCCAATCAAGGAAATTCAAAATATGCTCCACAGAAGGTGGAAGGGTCAAGGATTTCAATGTACTATGTCTGCAACTTCCTGTGACCTACAATTATCTCAAAATAAACTGTATATAAGACAAATGTGGTTGAAATACATGTTTTAATGGGGTTGCTTAAAGCATGCTTTCTTGAATAACAGAAAGAGATAGCAGTGGGAGAAGTTTTCAATTAAACCAGAAAAACCAAACTCACTGCTGTGGTGTCGATTCTGACTCATAGCGATATGAAATCATTTTCCAGAGCAGAAGCCAAGCGGTCTCTAGTTGAAATCAAAACTTGCAGAATGGAAAAAAAGATTCACACTTAGCTTTCATTGTGAAATTTTAGAGCATCGAGTTTTAGAAGGAACTCCCAAATGCTTCAAGAAAGAAACTGCAGCTCTCCTATAAGGCAACACTTACAACACTGTTTTCTGGAACTGGCACAGTGTCTTCCTACCCTCTGAGGTAGACACTTTCAGTCTAGAATTCTATATTGCCTGACTCACCAGTCACTACCCACTGCCATCGAATCGACTCAGACTCGTAGTGATCCACAAACAAAACAAAACAAAACTCACTGCTGTCGAGTCGGATCTGTCTCATAGCGACCCCTCCTTGGGCGGTATCTCTACAGAAGTAGATTGCCCAACCTTCCTTCCGAGGAGTGGTTAGTGGGTTTGAACTGCCAGCCTTCTGGTTAGCAGTCAAATGCTTAGGCACTATATCACCAGGGTAGGAATGCCCAATAAGGTTTCCAAGGCTATAAATCTTTATAGAAGCAGACTGCCACAGCTTTCTCATGTGGAGTGGCAGGTGGTTTTGAACCACCAACCTTTTGGTTAGCAGCTAAGTGTGCCACAAGTGTGCCACCAGTACTCCTTTACTAATCAGTAATGAGGATAAAATATATACATTGTCAGATAAATAGAAACTCAGAAAATTTAGCTCCAACCCATCGCTTTCCAGAAGTTATTTGAGGATATGTGTCCTCAAAATAAGGGCGTAAACCAAGAAAGAGGAAAACACAAGATGCAAGAAGCAGTGGACCTACCCCAGGACAGCTGGGCAGAAGGAAGTCTGCCCTAGTGGCCAATTGCAGCAGTCCATGGATCAGCCCTTCAAGACTGTATGGGACAGAAGGCCCTGAAAGTGAGAGCTCTAAGAGGAAAAAAAGAGAATATGCTTGCAGAGAGAACTTAATAAATGTTAAAAAGAAGACAAATAGGTAGGGAAGAAAAGGGAAGGGGAAAGGGCGAATATTATCCCTTGGAAGGGGAAAAAAAAAGGTCTGTATAGAATAAGACAACGTAGTTATAATACCCTTTGAAGAGAACAGTCTTTACATTGTCACAAATATATAAGTATTGTTGATTGATTTTCAGTTTTAGACTCAAACTGCAGCAAAATATAATTTACTATTCAAGATTATAAATATATATGGTAATTATTTTGATAAAAAGCAAAGAGTAATAAAATATAGATATATGTCTTGTTTTTAGGTATGGAAGGACTACAAACATAAATTCAATGAAAGAAATCACAAAGAAAATGTTGAGTGGATTTGTCTACATAAAAATGAATGTATCTTTACTTTCTCCAAACCTAGACATTAAACAAAATTAAAAGGAAAATGAACTGAGAAATATGCATATGTACTAAAATATGACAGATATGGGGCTGGGGCAGTGGTTAAAAGCATTCAGCTGCTAACCAAAAGGTCAGAGGTTGGACCCCACCAGAGCTCCACAGAAGGAAAATGAGGCAGTCTGCTTTTGTAAAGATGTACAGCCTTGGAAACCCTATGGGGCAGTACCTCTCTGTCCTGTAGGGTCGCTATGAGTCAGAATTGACTCCACAGCTGTGGGTTTTTCATGTGGAAACCTCTTTCAGAAGTGTAAGGATGGACGATCAAGTGCCATTTTAGTTTCTCTCTTTTGAATTCTTTTTTTTCTAGCAACAGTCCATCTTTTAAATACTTTTTTTTGTGAAGATTTTCTCTGGGCCCTTTTTAACTTAGCCACATGCTTTTAAAGTTTGATATCAGTAATTGGAAGTAATATAAAACAGAACTAGACATCACATAGTTTTCAGGATCTGACTGAGAGAAAGTGTTACTGTCTATTATTTCCTGGCCGTCGGCGCTCTGTCCGTGGCTAAGTAGCTCTCACTTCCCCCTTAGGGCTCAGAATTGTCTGCCTTAAAACTGACTCCACAGTGCTACTGGATCACTCTACTATAGAATTCCCCGATGATACTAATATTAGGTGGTCAACTGTGAATTTCAAGAATAAATGAGATCCTTGGATTTAGTACCAAAAGGTTGATTCTTACATTAGAAAATTATTTTAAAATTTATTTTGTTTTTATTCTTGTGGTTGAGAATATCCACAGCAGAACATACACCAATTCAACAATTTTTACATGTACGGGTCATTGACATTGATTACCTTCTTCAACTTGTGCAACCATCCCCTCCCCCTTTTTTCCAGTTGTTTCTCTCCCATTAATGTAAACTC
>NW_006921898.1:1672865-1701625 GCF_000298275.1 Orycteropus afer afer | reverse complement strand
GATCTGCAACCTATACAACTATGAGACCAGAAGAACTAGATGGTGCCCGGCTACCACTGTCATCCCCTTGGAAGGGATGTAGGAGATCCTGGATAGAGAGGGAGAGCAATTTGGAACAAAACTCAAAATCATTTGGAGGCAAAAAAAAATAAAAATAAAGAAGGTGAAGACCAGGTTTGCTGGCCCAATAGAGCCTGGTGGAACCACTGAGACTATGGCCCCTAGCTGACCTTCAGGTCTGGAATTGAAACCACACCTGTGGTTGCCAGCCAAACAATGTACAGTCATGTGAGTTAAACATTTACCTCAAGTAGACACATGCCCTAGAGTGAACAATCATGGGAGAAGGAAGGGTTGCTTATGCACAGGGAGACAGCTCAGGGCGCAGGAGAGTATAGAGGGATGGTCACTGGGAAGAGGTAACAATGGGGAGGAAGTGGGAGGAGAGCTGTTTCATTGTGGTAAACTGTGGTCAATGACATGAGACAAAGCATATGTGAACTGCTGTATAGAATGTGAATTTGCTCTGTAAATCTTCACCCAAATCACAATAAACTTTTAAAAAATCAAAATAATAATAATAATAATCTTGAAGATTTTCATGTGTTTATGTGCCCATCTATTTACAAATTTTTCTATTGTCTCTCACTTATTTCTAGCTTAATTCATTATAGTCACAGAAAATACACTATATGATTTTAATTATTTTAAATACACAGAGACTTGTTTCATAGCCAAGGTTATGGTTTGTCTTAGTAAATGCTCTATGTGACTTGATAAGAATGTGTACTCTGATGTTGCTGGGTATAGTGTGTACACATGCCTATTAGATCCTGTTGGCTAATTGTATTCAGTTCTCTATTCTCATTGATTTTTTGCTTAGTAATCTGTGGTAGCTAAGGACTGTGCCTTGTTACTTGTCAACCTTGGGCTTGTCAGCCTTAGCAGTCAGTAGCTGCCTACGGTAGAAAAGCCTCCAGCTTCAGTGGTCTGGGAGCAGGAGGCAAAGCTGAAACCCAAGGTTGAGGTGTTTTCATCCAGTCCCTAAAGCCTGGCACTTTGAACCTGGACTTCTAGCTTCCAGACTTGTAAGAGAATAAACTCAAAATTATACTGAGAGATATATTCACCTTTCATTCTACTCTGAAACACATGAGATCCACTCAATTGCAGCTGTTTTTCTCCAGTTTGTTACTTTTATTGGACCCATTGTGGTAGCCATTGTTCAAGGCATCCTATTTGTGGTATATTTCCTGTTAGAATGGCACAAGGTAACCAAAACATAATTCTACCACCTGCCTACAGGGGATGTTGAAGTTCCCAAATATAATTGTGGATTTATCTATTTCTTCTTTCTCCTCTATAAGGTTTCTGTTTCATTGTTTTGAGATTCTGTTACTTGGTCCATATACATTTAAGAATATCCTGTCTTCCGGTGTCCAGTAAGTTTTTAATTGCATTGTTTTATTTTAGAACTTCTATTTGGTTCTTTTTCAAATTTGACTTGTCACTTTATTAAAAATTACTATTCTCTGGATATATTTTCCAGTTTTTCATTTATTTTTTTTAAATACATTTTTTTTTTAATTTTTTTTTAATTATTATTTTTATTGTGATTTAGGTGAAAATTTACAGAGCAAATTCATTTTCCATGCAACAGTTCCTACACATTTTGTTTTATGGCATTGATTGCAATTCCCACAATTTAACAACCCTCTTTCTACTTCCTCCCTGTGGCTACGTTTTCCCTGTGTCTTTCTTTTCCATGCATTCCTGCCCTCTAACCTATCTCCCTGTGCAAATACACTCCTTCTGATCTCCTGTGGTTGGTTGTTCTAACGAGTGTGCTTACCTGACATAAGTTTACCCTATACATTTGTCTATTGTTTGGTGGGAAGCCGTGGGAGTGACTAGGGGCCATAATCTTGGGGGTTTCACCAGCCTTTATCAGACTAGTAAACTTGGTCTTTTTTTTTTTTTTTTTTATGATTTTGAGTTTTGTTCCACGTTTTTCTCCCACTCTCTCCAGGATCTCCTATTTTGTTCCCTTTTTGAGTGGTTGACAGTGGTAGCCAGGCACCATCTAGTTCTTGTGGTCTCAGGGTCATGTAGGTTGAGGTTTGCACGTTCACTAGTCCATGTGTCTTTGGTTTTCTTTGCTCTTCTTTGCTCTGGACGAGTAAAGACCAATTGTTGCATCTTAAATAGATGGCCACGTGCAAGCTTTTAAGACCCCAGTTATTCTCCAAAGTAAGATGTAGACCAATGTTTTTGTGTAGTATGTTATGCCAATTGAGGTTGATGTTCCCCCGACTATGGTCCCAAAGCCACAGGCCCAACAACTCACTCCCTCAGGGTGGCTGGCTGTGGCTAATAAGTTATCATAACTCTACCCCATGTTAGCTCTATTATATATATATGGACATTTTTATAGCACATACAAATACATATGTAGAAATATAATCTACCAGCCTTATATATAAGGAGCTCTGGTGGCGTGGTGTCTAAGGCTAACCAGAAGGTTGGCAATTCAAACCCATCAGCCACTCTGAGGAAGGAAGATGGAACAATCTACTTCCATAAAGATTTACTGCCTCAGAAACCCAAAGGGGGTCGCTATGAGTTGGAATCAACTCGATGGCAGTGAGTTTGGTTTGGTTTGGTTAAATGTTATATACGGTCATGAATATTTTCCTTTTTGTGTAGATATACCTGATTGTTCAGCCTGTTAACCTATATATCCACCTGTAGACTAGTGTTTGCTATTCCTATTTAATCTTTGAGTTGCTGTTGTGAATTTAATCCCATATAGATAGATCTTAAAAGGCTCAATGTTCAAGGCATTCTTTTTTTTTTTTTTTTTTTTAATTGTGATTTGGGTGAAGATTTACAGAGCAAATTCACTTTCCATACAGCAGTTCACATATACTTTGTCTCATGTCATTGATCACAGTTTACCACAATGCAACAGCTCCCCTCCCACTTCCTCCCCATAGTTACCTCTTCCCAGTGTCCATCCCTCCATACACTCCTGCCCCTTGAGCTGTCTCCCTGTGCATAAGCAGCCCTTCTTTCTCCCATAGTTGTTCTCTCCAAGGAGTATATATCTTCAAGGCAGACATTCTTTACTAGTTAAGTGAAATTATTGTTTGGTTTTAAGAAGATTTCTGGGGATATATTTGGTTTAAAGATTATCTCAAGACAGTAGTTTCAGGGGTTCATCCAGCCTCCACAGCTCCAGAAAATATGGATTCCATGAGAATTTTAAATTCTATTCTGCATTTTTCCCCTTTTGATCAGAATTCTTTTTATAGAATCTTTGATCAAAACATTCAGTAATGGTAGCCTGGCACCATCCAGTTCTGGTCTCATGGCAAAGGGAGCCGTTGTTCTTGGAGGCAATTAGCCTCCTTATGTGAAGAATTTTGAACTGTAAAAATGCACAGTAAAACTGTGATATTTTCTTGAATAGATTTGTAAGTCTTATGGACAATCCTATTGATAATAACCAATGTCAAGATGGTGAAGAGATGGAAAGTGAACAAGACCGCCAACATTTTGATAAAGAATTTATGAAAGCCTATATTGAAGATCTGAAAGAAAGAGGTGGGTTACTCTTATTTACAATTATTTAAAATGAATATATAAAATTCTACTTACTCATACTTATCGTTAAAACAACAAAAAATCAAATTAATAAAAAGTTAATTGTCTAGGGTACAAGTTACTAAACTTTATAAATTATTTTTCCATTTAGAAAAAAAACCCACATTTCTTTAAAATACTAAATTTCCCTTGTGCATTTGAATGCTTAATATATCTTCAACTATTTTACAGAGAGACTGGGAAACACATTTAAAATGCAAGAGTAACTGT
The DNA here is from genome assembly GCF_000298275.1 of Orycteropus afer afer. Classification (NCBI taxonomy): domain Eukaryota; kingdom Metazoa; phylum Chordata; class Mammalia; order Tubulidentata; family Orycteropodidae; genus Orycteropus; species Orycteropus afer. The sequence continues at coordinate 1,697,749 of NW_006921898.1, read as the reverse complement.
GTTAGGCTGAGTTCTCTAGAGAAGCAAAACCAGTAAAACTTACATAAAATACATACAGAGAAAGAGAAATTTATTTTAGGAAAATGGCTCACACACTTATAGAAGCTGTTAAGTCCCAAGTTCTTGGATCAAATTTCAAGCTGGAGCCTTTTCCCTACTCACACAGCTGCAGGGGCTGATGAGCTCAAGGTTGGCAGGCAGTATCCCAGCTGTTGACTCCAATGAATGACAAATACAAGATCTCCAGGCCGAATTGTTTGCTCATGGACAGTTGTAGGCAGCACAACAGGATCCCAATCCACAGAAGAGTGTCTCTTTTCCCAGGATGTCCATAAATATATTGGAAGCAGACCACACCCCTAGGGAAACTCCCTTTCAATGGATTGGCTGCTCAAAACACATATATCCAATCCCATCATGGAAATAACCCACATCACAATTGCTTAAACTACGCAGAATTGTGGTCCAGACAAGTTGACACACAGCTCCAACTATCACAGTCACATTGCTAACTGTGCATGAGTTTTTAACTAAAATAATATTTACAAAAAAGTTTTCTAAGTTAATGGGAAAATAAGATTCAATTTTTAAAAATCCAGTTAAATTCAGCTTTTGAAATATAAACCATATATAAAAAATTCACAAAAGGAAAAACACAAGATAGCATATTAGTAAATAGATCCATGTAGTTTTGGTGTCCATAGGGTGGTGATAAAATGGAGGGACACAGGAAGTCAAAGTACCTCAGGAAAGGATGAGAAGTGTTCTTCTCTGAGCCAGGTCCCAGTGGCTATTTTCAAAGAGGTTGAGTCATTCTAATAGTGTTCTGAAAGGTGAAGAGCCTCTTTCCTCCTGTCACAAGCACATACTCAGGAAAAAAGCATAATAAACTAGTCTTTATTCTTCTAACAACCATCTCCTTCTGTAAGAGTATGCCAGAGAATTATCACTTCATTTTGAGTTTCTTTTTTTTTTTCTTCAATAAACTAGGTTTAGACCTGACAGAAAGAAAGACTCCCTGTCTGTAGATTTAGGGAGGAAGTAGCATGGGCACCCCTTTGCTTCTGAAGATGAGCTTCTGTGGGCAGTTTCCCTCAGTCACCCTCAGAAAGCACCGTGCACATGAACATACTTGTCACTTGTTAGTAGTAGTCCGAAGATGAGTAGTCATATTCAGATATTTGAAGATTTCAATGACATTAAGTTAAAAATGTCATTTACTTGGATAAGTAGGAAAAATTTCAGTTTAGTTGAGAAAATTTCTATACAGTTACTTCTAATTTAGTTCACGGCCTTTAATCTCGAGTGGTTAAATATTATGAAGTAAATTAGAAATTTATGTTAAAAGTGAATCTGAAATACAGAAACATTTATTTCCCAAAATGTTATCTTTGGCCTGTGTAATTTTCCTCTCATAAGAAAACCTTTACTATATTCATTTTATTTATTCATAATTGTATTTAAGCACTCTTGTATAAAAATGCAAGGAGAATTAGAGAAAATAGGTTTTAACTTTTGGATCTATGTGGCCAACAATAAAAGAATTTGCTCTTAAAAGTTAACTTTAGTGATGATAGATTTTGAATTCATTCACTTATTTCTAAATAATTATACTAATTCTGTCCTTCATCTATCCACATTAAAGTGAACCAAATTATATTGCCAATATCTGGCTAGTTTTAACCTACACAAATGGCAATTCTTATGCCTCAACCTATACGGCAGGGCATGCTTTTTGATATTTTAAAAATGTGTTTGTTTTATTTTCTTCATTATGGCATCTTTCCTCTTTTCCCTCCTTCCATCAGACTTCCCAATCAGACTAGTGTCTGAATCACTCACAGTCCATGACTACCAGGAAAAAAAATCTTTAGTCAGTCCACATGGGCCTGTAACCACTTGTGATTCAAGAATGATGGGCAGTGAAGCTCTTCAGTGGTCTTCAAATTTTAGTGAGCATTAGAATCTCAAGGAGGCCCCATTACAGTGTTTCAGACTCAGCAGGTCTGGAATGGGGCCCAAGAATGTGCATTCTGACCAGTTCTCAAGTGATACTAATGCTGAAGAGAAAATTTGTTGAATTTTTCTTTTGACAAAATTTGACCTGTGAAAGGAGGCAGTAACTTACAGGAGGAGCAAGTTTGAGAGAAGGTTTACTTACTAAAATTGTGCTTGATTTGGGAATATCCCAAATTTATCTTATAAATTACAGTCCCTTCCACCTGTTATCCATAGCCTCTAGACAATGACTGTCTATTGCTATCTTGTCAACCTTTTTTCATTGCTGTAGAGTCATACAGTTTTGAAGATCCTGATGTAGTATTAGTTTGTGTTTCATGTTAATTGGAAAGCTTTCAAAGAAACAAGAGTTACTTTTATCCTGGATTTAAACATTTCTAAAGCTTAACTATACGTTTGTGCTGACTGACTTAATGGTGATAAAGGCATTATTTCTACTCTTAAAACATGCAGTGGTGATAATTTATGTGTTGAAATAGGCCATGAAATGTATTTACATCTTATAATAAGATAGGTAAAGTTTGAGTATTTCTTTTTCCCCTTTGTTACAGAGCATGTTCCCAGCTATACCACGAAAGTATCTTTTAGCCTTCAACTCTAAGGTCACCCATTGGAAGACTGCAAAATCTTGCTATCCTGTGGCACTATAAAACTATGTGTTATAGGTCATGTCATACAGGAATAATAGTTCATGCTTAAGGACAAAGCATAGAAATGACAGTCATTGTTAGGCAAAGGATTTTTCAAATTTCAAATATATGAATTCCTCCCTCCTTGGACTGAGGACTGGGAAATGAGTTTATATGTTGATAATTGTAGGTTTGTTTGAATGCAATTCTTTCCAAGCAGTGCACATTTATTATTTTAGAAAATGTATTATATTTTAAAAATTATAATTTGAAGACCAAATTCTGGTGTTGATTGCATTGTTTTCAGAAATCAAGGGATAAAGCTGTTGTAAAAAAGCATTTATATTGGAATAGTCAGATGAGCATTTATTTTGAATGAGTTTAATGGGTTATTTCTTTTACTAAGAATAATGTTCCTTGAATTTATACAAAGTGCTATTTCTGTAATTTTAAAATCATATTTTGGCAAATGGAGGCTCCCCCTCAAGCCCTCAGGAGGGACTTAGGTATAAGTTGAGCCTGGAAGGTAGTTAGAAAGGCTGGAAAGTCTGCTCGTGCATTGGATGTGAGATGATCAGATGGTGCGCTGGTGGCCCTGGTCCAGGATGTGTGGTCATGGCTGGCCACAGGAAACCTTCAGTGGCCTACGCAGATGGCCATTCTGCTCGGAGTGAGCACCTAGAGGATCCTGGGACAAACCTCAAAGTGAAGAATGGCACTGCCCTCAGAACCCTGCCTCCTGATTTCACCCCAAGGTGGCCTTGTAGGATAATGTGGAAAACTAATCCCCAATGACGAAGAATCCGTAGCAAGCCTTCCTTGTGGGTACCACAGGAGAATTCTGCCCATGACCAAGATGCAGCAACCTGGAGAGAACCCATGAAACTGTATTTCCATTGGCAAAGATGGGATTTATTATAGGCCGTTGGACTCTTACTTCCCAACATATGAGTTGGAGGAATCTCTATTTTTATACCATTGCCTTTGGATGAAACAAACAGGATTGTGACTGATTGCCTTCAATAGAAGCTTAAGCAAGTAGCTTATTGTCAGCAAGGAAGAAAGAAATGCATATATTCACATGTATTTATAATTGATTTGACTACTGTATAATCCAGAACTTTCTGTAGTAATGGGAATATCCTGTAGCTACGCCATCCAATGCAGTAGCCACCAGACATATGTGGTTCTTGAGCACTTGAAATGTGGCTAGTGCAACTGATGAATTAAATTTTAAATTAAATTAAATTTAAAGTGTAATAGCCACATGGCTACAATGTCAGACAGCACAGATCTAGCCACTTGGGTTTTTTGGAAGTTAATCAGGGCTAGAAATGAAGGATGATTTTTTTTTTCTTCTTTTGTCTGAAGATCCTGTCTGTGCCCAGAGAAATGCCTTTAAGAAGGGCTACTTTTGATATCCCAGTATTTTATCTCAGGGGGCTTAGTCATAATTACAAATGTTACCCTCAGTAGACATAAAACGGAACATAGTAGAAACCACTGATTTATAACAATCAGTAGAGGATCACTTCAACCGAATAACAAACTATGAGAAGTAGGTTAAGAGATTAAAAGAATAGAAAATTGAGAAATCACTTTCCTTGAACCTTGAACAACTGTGTTTTTCTTTTTAACACTTTCAAAATATAGTTCAAATTATTAGTTATATTACTTGACTAATTTTGGTATTTTATTCCATGCCAAGATAGATATTATATATAGTCAAATGAAAACTGTATCTGAAAAGGGGGAAGTGTGGGCTTTCATACAAATTGGCTGTGCATCTTTTATGTAAATTTTATTTAATAAAAATCAGTCTTTTGTGCAAAAACTTTGTCTTGGTGTTACAAATAAATAAACAGAAAAAAAAATCATAGTATTGATATGTAATTCTTTTGTGTTACATAATATCCCCAAACAATAATATTGTTTGAATATGATGCTTAGTGATACTATTTCTATAATTATTCATATAAATTTAAAGATGCAGAAAAATTCTAAAGTAGGATATGTATCTTAGTGGAAATATGCTATAGAATTAAAAATTATAATTATAAATTTTACATCATGCATATGGACTGATACATAATTTGAAAAAGTCACAATAGACTATATATGAACATTACTACAATATAAATGACAGAATAAAATATATTTTTTAGAAGAAAAATAATGTTCTGATTCTAAAAGCTTATCTCTGTGACCATTTTTCATAAGTAGGAATTAAGTGAAGTCATTGAGTAGTGCATTTTAATTAATAGCAAGATCACAAGTTTCTTGATTCCAGTTTTAATTTTATTTCCTCCAGGTCTGTGCACCTTTCCCATCCACCTGTTCCTTTGTTTTAATTGTAATGCATCTTAGAAATAATAAGCCATAAAATAATAATTGGTAACATTCTCACTTCCATAGTCATCTCAGTCAGAGTTGTGGAAGGATCCAACTTCTTTCTACAGAAAGAGACAGAGAGGTCCTTAGAATTCTAGTGACTGGATGCGATGGGAGATGGACCACTCTAGTTTCTGTACTAACTCCTTAGCTCTCACTCTGGCTTAGAGGTGTCCTTCTTCTGAGGACTTGGCTAGTTATTTGCCTATTCTGATAATTCACTTAAAACAGACAATCATATAATGTTTGGGTTTTTCTTTCTTTCTTCTTCTTCTTCTTCTTTTTTTTTTTAAATAAAAGCTTTAAAAGGAAAACCTTGGGGAAAGAGATAATTGAGGTCTTCCTAATCTTGTACATGAGATTTCAGTAACTGATGGATAATAACAAACCCAAACCAAACTCACTGCCGTTGAGTCAATTCTGACCAATAGCAACCTCCATTGGGTTTCCAAGACTGTAAATCTTTGTGGAAGGAGACTGCTTCATCTTTCTTCTGTGGAACAGTTTGTGGGTTTGAACCACTGACCTTTTGGTTAATGTTGTTGTTGTTGTTGTTATGTGCTGTTGAGTCAGCCCTGACTCATAGCGACCCTTCCATGGGTTTCCTAGGCAGTATCAGTATAGAGGTGGATTGCCCAACCTTCCTTCCGAGGAGTGGCTGGTGGGTTAATCTCCTCTACCTCCCCTCAAAAAATACCAAACTCACTGCTGTCAAGTCAAATCCAACTCAGTGACTCCACCTTGGGTTTCTGATGTAGTATCTCTATGGAAGTAGATTGCCAAATGCCTTATTCAAGCTGTAGACATATCACAACCACACTACAAAGAAAAGACCAAAGTATCACTTATCAAGGCACAGATGAAAGAAAAGAAGTTGAATAGAGGGACCATTTGGGGTACTTTCCAAACATGGATTCAGGGTTAAGGTAAGATGATTGCAAATGGCAAGTTCTGAAAGTTGGGTTACTCTTTTTCCTTGTCTGTCCACTTCTATTCTTTCCTGTCACAATTCATCTGCTATTTCTGAGTGGAAAGGACATTTGACATGTACTTATTTGATTTCATTATATCAGATTTAAAATCTGATCTTTAAAACTTGAAGTGGTGCCAAACTGCACTATTAATTATTTTTGTTGTTTGGTGCCACGTGGTGGTTAAGTTTGTGTGTCAACTTGGCTGGGCTTGGTTGAGTGGCTAGGCAGCTGGATGTAGTTATTCCCCGTGGTGAGACTGGTAATTAACTCCATGGTGGAATCTATTGGAGCAGCTGAGTAGCTGCTTTTGGTATGTGGTCTGCTTCCCATATATAAGAAACAGCTTTGGGAATGGTCTCTAGCTTATGGCACCCTTGAACCCTGCATATAGCTGTGTCATTGTTGGGAAGCCTGCCATGCTCTGCCGACCTTGGGACTTTCAATGAATTTGAATTAATGGTCTGCCATGTGGTTTGGTAACATCGGGACTGTGTCTTTTTACTTACCAACCTTGGGCTTGTCAACCTCAGCAGGCAGCAGCTGTCTGAGTGAAGAAAAGCCTCCAGCTTCAGTGGGCTGGGAGTAGGAGGCAGAGCTGAAGTCAAGGTTGAGGGGCTTTCGCCCAGTCCCTAGAACCTGGCACTTTGAACTCATACTTAAAGCCTCCAAACTGTGAGAGAATAAACTCCCATTTGTTCAAGCCATCCCATTTGTGGTATATTTTTGTCAGAGCGGCACTAGGTAACTAGAACATGCTGCTATGTTGGTTCTGGCTTGTAGTGACCCTGTGTACAACAGAATGAAACGCTGCCTGGTCCTGTGCCATCCTCACAATCATTGCTATGCTTGAGCCCATTGTTGCAGCCACTGTGTCCATCCATCTCATTGAGGGTCTTCCCCTATCTTGCTGATGCTCTACTTTACCAAGCAGGATGTCCTTTTCCTGGGACTGGTCTTTCCTGATAATGTGACCAAAGTACAAGAAATGAAGTCAGGCCATTCTTGCTTCTAAGGAGCATTCTGGCTGTACTTCTTCCAAGGCAGATTTGTTTGTTTTTCAGTCATTCTGTGGTATAGTCGATATTATTATGCAACTCAAATATGTCCCTTTAGTATATCTTGCTATATCTGCAGAATGAGAAATTTAGATCATTGAGTCATTTTATTGCAGTGTAATATACATTTCAGATGAAGAAAATTAATAGCTGGTATTGGACCTTAACACCACCCCTAATTCAGAGAAAAAGTTGTGAGAAGGAGAAAGCAATAACTTTAGAAATACCTCAAGGAAGCCTAGTTAGTAATCGGCAAAATGGTTTCCCCAGAGGACAATAAGGAAAAGAAAACACCCCATCACTTTTCATTGCTTAATGCTGCTCATAATGGAATTCATCTTAAGCTATGGGTTAAATGTTATGTAATCAGCGTTTACTCCCAAATCTTCTACGTACAAGGAAAGAAATTGGCTGAACACTGGAACCAAATAAGAAAGGTACAGAATTTAAAAGATGAACTTGCCTTGATTGTGAAGTTTGCTAGGGAGACCAAGTAGACACAAGGCTGAGCTAGTATCAGCAGAGTTATGGTCTTGATGGAAGGATGAACCAATCTTGGGTTAGAACTCTGGTTGGCCCTCTGTTCTTCCTCTGGGGTGAGCTATTACAAACCAAAACAAAACCAAACTCACTGCCATTGAGTTGGTCCCAACTCATAGTGACCCCTCCTTGGGTTTCTGAGGCGGATCTCTATGGAAGTAGATTGCTCAGTCTTTCTTCCGTGGAGTGGCTGGTGGGTTTGAACCACCAACCTTCTGGCTAGAAGTCAAATGCCTTAGACACTATGCCACCAGAGCTCCCATGAGCTGTTACACTCCTATCTAATTTCCATTGTGACTGGTTGACCTCAGATAGGTTGTGCAACCCAGGATCCAGAAATCAATCTGCCCAAAATAAGACCTGGCACTCCTATTTACAGAATGCTTATCTATCTCTCTATCTCTTTCTGTTTATATCTCTCTGTTCACATAAGTTTTTGAACTTCTGAAGGGGCTGGTAAGTTCGGATAATCTTTTCTCTACACTAGTGTATCAGAGCAGACCTCACTGCATTTGCCTACTACTCTGTTGGCTTGGCTGCTGAAAAATGTTTTCAGATTATAATTTTTTTCTTTTATAAACAGAATTCCATGAAACCTGGAAAATAAGAGATATTTATAGTTAATAAAGAAATAAGATGTTTGCATTCTTGTCCTCAAAGAAAACATCACTTGTTAGATGTTATTCAGTGTAATACATGCCCACTCCTGGTTATCTATTACTAATCTATTGTTGTTGTTATGTGCCATCGAGTCAGACTGACTCATAGCGACCCCTCCTTGGGTTTCTGAGGTGGTATCACTATAGAAGTAGATTGCCCAACCTTCCTTCTGAGGAGTGGCTGGTGGGTTTGAACCACCAGCTTTCTGGCTAGCAATCAAATGCTTTAGGCACTACACTACCAGAGCTCCTAATCTATTGTTGTTATGTGCCGTGGAGTCGGACCTGACTCACAGTGACCCCTCCTTGGGTTTCTGAGGCAGTATCACTATGGGAAGTAGATTGCCCATCTTCCTTCCGAGGAGTGGCTGGTAGGTTTGAACCGCCAGCCTTCTGGTTAGCAGTCAAGTGCCTTAGGCACTATGCTACCAGAGCTCCCTAATCTATTAGGGTCCCTGAATTAACATACTTGGCTGCTGACTGAAAGGTTGGAGGTTCGAGTCCACCCAGAGGCACCCCAGAAGAAAGACCTGGTGATCTACTTCCAAAAATCAGCCATTGAAAACATTATGGAGCATAGTTCCACTTGACACACATGGGGTCGCCATGAGTCACCGTCAACTCAATGGCAACTGGTGTGTGTGTGGTGTATCAGAAATACACATTGTCTGCCTTGGTTATCCACAGCATGTAGGAGAAGGGAAGACACGGATAAAGGAAATTCATAGCCCTCAGCTAAGTCCTGCCAGGGAGCTCTGGTAGCATAGTGCCTAAGGCACTTGACTGCTAACCAGAAGGCTGGCTGTTCAAACCCACCAGCCACTCTTCGGAAGGAAGATGGGGCAATCTACTTCCCTAGTGATACTGCCTCAGAAACCCAAGGAGGGGTCGCTATGAGTCGGTTCGACTCAATGGCACATAACAACAAGTCCTGCCAGACCTCACTGGAGATCAGAAGAAGGTAGGTGGAGACCCTCGCTTACCTACACTTTGATTTTCTACACTGCTTCTTGCTTGTCCAGATTCACCGATGGGAAATGACCGAGCCCCGGAAGACTTTGTATGCCTGGCTCTGGTGTACATTCCTCTCTGATACCACCCTGGGTTTAGGTTGTGATGAACATTGTATTCCCACCCCCCACCTCCCTAAACGAGGTTTCATGTAGTTGTTTCTTTAAATTCTGCTGATACTTCATAGACCAAAGCAAAAAAGATACATCACAAAAATTAGAAGTGGAGGTTTCAAAAGATCATTTGTTGTTGTTGTTATGTGCCATCCAGTCGGACCCGACTCATGGCAACCCCTCCTTGGGTGTCCGAGGCAGTATCACTACCAAAGGAGCTCTGGTAGCTTAGTGGCTAAAGCACTTGACTGCTAACCAGAAGGCTGGCGGTTCAAATCCACCAGCCACTCCTCAGAAGGAAGGTTGGGCAATCCTACTTCCGTAGTGATACTGCCTCGGAAACCCAAGGAGGGGTCGTTATGAGTCGGGGCCGACTCGACGGCAAATAACAACAAATCACTACCAAAGTAGATTGCCCAATCTTCCTTCCGAGGAGAAAGATCATTTATTCTTTTCATTTTCATTGGTTCCACTCTCTTGCCAGTGTCACTGTGTTCCTGAAAATACGGCTGGTGGATGGAAAGTCCTTTCTGAGTTGGGAGTCAGCCTTTCTCTAGATTTATGTGCTATAGAGCCAAAAACATATACATGCACATTAGAAGAGAAGGCAGCATTCATAAAGATTTGTTCATTTAAGGTCTACACAGAACTTCCCAAGGGTCTTGACAAATAATGCTCTCTGCAATAGTAAGCTTGGTGTTTTTGGAGTCAGTGTGATTAAACCTCTTCATAAAGCTTATTATTTCCAGGGACATATGTTTTAATGGTGAAAAATAAGAAGGACTTTCTACTTTTACAAATCCTTAAATAATTGAACAGGGCAAATACCTCTTTTCAAACTGCTTTCTGCATGATGCTAAGGACAATATTTATCCTGCAAAGGGCAATACTAAACTCAAAACCAAACTCACTGCCATCAAGTTGATTCCAACTCATAGTGACCCCTATTGGGTTTCCAAGGAGGTAAGCCTTCATGGAAGTAGATCTCCCCATCTTCCTTCCATGGAGTAGCTGGTGGGTTTGAACCACCAATCTTCTGGTTAGCCATCAAATGCCTTAGGCACTATGCCACCAGAGTTCCTTAAGGGTAATATTAGCCTCATGGAATAAGCTGGAAGGATTTCTGAGCCTTTAGGATGTCCTACCCTGGGACTTCTTAGTTATTGGTTCAGTGAGTAAAGGGAATGTGTATATGTTTACTGAAGCATATATTCTGTTGGTTCAGAATGACTTACATTTTCACCCAAAGATTTCATTTTCTAGTTGATTGAGCCAAGCTTTTGTATTTTATAATTTTTATTGAAGGTAATTCTTCCTTTTTGTTAAAAATGTGACTTTAGTTTTGATACAGTTTTTTTATTTTCTTTCTCTTTGTGGCATCTCTATCCGGGAATCCCATGACATCTGAAGCAAGCATATTACAGATGAGTTACTTTCTTCCTCCATTTTCCAAAGGCCACATTAACAATATTTTCTAGGTTTTCCAAATAGGCAATTCTCTATAATTTTCTTTCTTTCTTTCTTTCTTTTTTTTTTAAATTACCTGGTTGTGAATATTGTGCAAAATCTTACTTATTTCTCCTTTCTTTAAAATATTGGATTCTAGTGTCCCGCTTGCTTTCATAATCACAATCCTAACACATTCCTGGTTCCCAGGTTTGTAATTTTCCTACTTTCTGCTGTCCCAGTTTCTCCTACCTTAAATCTGTCTTACTCTTCAGTAGCAAGAGTAGTCATCAAAGTAAGTTTTGATCGTGTAATAGCCTTTCTTAGAATTTTGAAGGACATTCCAATGCTTTTTAAAAATACTTTCTTCACTATCGTCTTCAGGGCACTCACAGTGTACCATTCATTCCCTCGTCATCCTAAATACCTAAGTTTTCTACCATTTTCTAGTATATTTTCCTTATTACATGAATAAGGAAGACTCAAGGAGAATTGATGCTTTTGAATGATGGTATTGGCAAAGAATATTGAATATACTATGGACTACCAGAAAAATGTACAAATCTACCTCAGAAGGAAGGTTGGGCAATCTACTTCTGTAGTGAAACCACCTCGGAAACCCACGGAGGGGTTGTTATGAGTCAGGTCTGACTCGATGACACATAACAACAATAACATCTTGGAAGAAGTACAGCCCAAATGCTCCTTAGAAATGAGGATGACGAGACTTCATCTCACATACTTTGGACATGTTATTAGGAAGGATCTGCCCCTGGAGGATCTGTCCCTGGAGAAGGACATTATGCTTGGTAAAGCAGTAGGTCAGTGAGAAAGAAGAAGATCCTCAATGAGATGGATTGACACAGTGGCTGTATGGTAATTAAGTTGTGTGTCAATTTGGCTGGGCCTGGTTTTGAGTGGCTGTGCAGCTGGATGTAGTTATTCCCCTGATGAAACTGGTAATCCCCTCCAAGGGAATGCCCTGGGGCAGCTGAGTAGCTGCCTTAGGTATGTGGTCTGCTTGAAGTATATAAAAAGAAGTATTGAGAAAGGTCTCTGTAGCTTTTTTTGGCATGCTTGGACCCTGTATGTACCCGAGTCTTCATTCAGCAGCCTGCCACATTTCCTGCCGATCTTGGGACTGTCTCTGGACTTGAACAAGTGGCCTGTCATGTTGTTTGGTAATCTTGGGACTGTGCCATCTTATTTGTTGACCTTGGGTTTGTCAGCCTCAGCAGCCAGCAGCTGCCTGAGTTAAGAGAAGCCTCCAGCTCCAGTGGGCCGGAAGCAAGAGGAAGAGTTGAAGTCTAAGGTCAAGGGGCTTTTACCCAGTCCCTAGAGCTGACACTTTGAAATCAGACTTCTAACCCTCTAAACTGTAAGAGAATAAATCCCTGTTTGTTAAAGCCACCCATTTGTGGTATTTTCTGTTGGAGTAGCACTAGAGAACCAAAGCAGGCTGTAATGATGGGCTTAAATGTAGCAAGGATTATGAAGATGGCGCAGGACCAGGAAGTGTTTTTTCTGTTGTACACAGGGTCACTGTGAGTGAGAACCAACTCTATGGCACTTAATAACCACAAGATGCCCCAAATCATTCCATTCATCTCTGTCTCTGTCTTTAATTACAATGGGGTCTTCTTCTAGGACAGAAAATGCCTGTTAATACATCTTCCTGTATTTGCCATCTCCCTGGTGAGTATGCACACACACCCATATCACACACACTCTTTGTCCATTCTCTTCTGAAACCTGGTCAGCAGGAACTCAGGAAACCAGAAGTGCAAGGTCACTTTCCTTTTGCTACTGCACTGCATAATCTTGGGAAAAATCCCTCCCCTTTGGATGAACCTCACTTTCTCCACCTTTTAAAAATGAAGTTGGAGAAAACAGTTGGAGGCTGATTCCACCTAAAATATATTTGCATATAATTTATTTAATTTTCGTTGTTGTTGAGAATATGCACAGCAGAACATATACCATTTCAACAATTTTTATATGTGCAATTCAGTGACCTTGATTACAGTCTTTGAGCTGTGCAACCTTTCTCACCCTCCTTTTCTGAGTTGTTCCTCCCTCATTAACGTAAACTCACTGCCCCTAAAAGTTCTTATCTAATCTTTCTAGTTGTTGTCGTCAATTTGATCCCATAGAGAGAGATCTTAAAAGAGCAGCACAATGCTCAAGGCAGACATACTGTTTGGTTTTGAGGAGCTGTCGGGGGATATTTTTGATTTAAGGTTTAAAGTTGCTTCTATCAAGTAGGTTTTGATTTGTCTTCTGCTAAAAACCCCATTGTATATTAACGACCCAGTCTCTCTTCCTACTAATGATTGCTCACCTTCCAGCTGTTTATAGGCCATTGGAGCATGCTTGCTCTGGTGATGTAGTGGGTAGGGCATTTGCCTGCTAACCAGAAGGTTGGGGGTTCAAACCTACCAGCTACCCCATGGGAGGAAGATGAGGCAATCTACTTCCATAAAGATTTATAGCCTAGGAAACCCAATGGGGTCACTTTGGGTCAGAAATGACTCAATGGAAGAGGGTTTGGTTTTTTTGGTTTTTCTTCTCTTAATATTAACAGGTATGTATATAGATTCTGTCTTGTTCCACTATTAGAGTTTATGTTCCTGGAACTTGCTTAATACAGATATACACAGATGGTGCTCAGGAAATGTGAGGTACCTAAGGCTTGAGAACTACACAGAATATAACCACAGTAACCATTGAGTGGATTCCCCACTTGTGTCTCCATCAGCTCACGGCAACCCCATGTGTATCAGAGTAGAGCTGTGCCCCACAGGGTTTTCGGTGGCTGACTGTTTGTAAGTAGGTCATCAGGACTTTCTTGAGGAATGTCTGGATAGACTCAAACCTTCAACCTTTCAATTAGCAACCAAGTTCATTAACCACTTGTACCACCCAGGACGCCCCAGATGGAATGTGGTAGATGCTAACAGAAGAACAACCAACAGTACAGGAAGGACATTTTCACCAGAATAATGAAAGCAAACATCACAGAGTCATTGGCACTTACAGGCACCTGAAAGATAGATATAATGTCATGAATGGCTAAGAAGGAGCAGAGGGAAGGTGAGAGTAAAAGTCTAGTAGGGGAAGAGCAAAACAGTTTCAAAATCCATCCAAAGACTTCCACACTTGTTCCTTTAGAAAAGGGGTCCCCCAGTGTGTTTGACTGTACAACTCCATTAATAAAAAAAATTGAATATGCGCTCCAAAAGTGTATATATACTTATTCATGCATTATATAACTCTACAATTCTACTAATATATTAAGGTGTACTTATAAAACAGGAGCTCTGGTAGCATAGTGTCTAAGGCACTTGACTGCTAACTAGAAGGCTGGCAGTTCAAACTCACCAGCCACTCTTCAGAAGGAAGGTTGGGCAATCTACTTCTGTAGTGATATTGCCTCGGAAACCCAAGGAGGGGTCGCTATGAGTTGGGTCTGACTCGATGGCACATAACAACAATACTTATAAAACACACTATAGTAAATTAGTGCCTAAGGCACTTGACTGCTGACCAGAAGGCTGGTGGTTCAAACCCACCAGCCACTCCTCGGAAGGAAGGTTGGGCAATCCTACTTCCGTAGTGATACTAACTCGGAAACCCAAGGAGGGGTCGCTATGAGTCGGGGCCGACTCGATGGCAAACAGCAACCACAACACCATAGTAAATTTTAAAGAAATAATAATAATAATAAAACACACACACACACACACACACACTATTAAATAGAATTTAAAAGAGATTTCCCCTATGTCAGCCGGTGGTCCTGCCTCAACCCTCAACTGCTGTCTCCTGTTGTGGTGACCACTGATTTGAAACCCACGTTCCAAAAGCCTGATGCTTTTGATGGCAAATGCCTCCACAGACTGATGTCACAGGGTCTGTGCAAAATTTCCTGCTAAGAGGGTCCACCGGTTTCATAAACATTTAAGACTCAGTTCTCTAGAGAATGAATGAATGACGGCACATAACCAGTAGTGCTTTTTTTTTTTTTTTTTTAATAAATTGAGGTGAAATTCACAAAATAAAAAATTTATAACCATTTTACAGTGAACAATTTAGTGGCATTTAGTACATTTACATTGTTGTGCAACCACCACCTCTATTTTCAAAATACATCTTCCCATGCGGAAACCCCATACAGATTAAGCAGTTGCTCTCCTTTCTACGGTCCCTGGCAACCACCAATCTATATTCTATTTCTATGCATTTACCTCTTCTGGATATTTTATATGTAGGCATACCTAGGAGATATTGTGGTTTTAGTTCCAGACTACTGCAATAAAGGGAATATCACAATAAAGCAAGTCACACGAAATGCTTGGATTCCCAGTGCATATAAAAATTATGTTTATGCCAGACTACAGTCTATGAGTTATGAAAAAGTTTGAAATATTTTGGGAATTATCAAAGTGTGACACAAAGAAATGAAGTGAGCACATGCTGTTGGACAAATGGCGCCAATAGACTTGCTTAAGTGAGGTTATCACAAACCTACAATTTGTAAAAAAAGCAATATTGGCAAAGTGCAATAAAGCGAAGTGCAATACAACGAGTTAAGCCTGTGATTGCAAACATAATGCTTGACCCTTTGTGTCTCGCTTCTTTCCCTTAGCTTACTGTTTCTGAGATTCATACCGTGGTTATTATAACAGTCACCACCACAGCAATGAAAATGAGACAACAACAGCAACAGCTTAAAAAATTCCCATGTGTGGAATTCAGGGATGGGAAGGAATGAGAAACCTCACTTGAGGGGGAGAAATGGACTCTCGTCTCCAGCGGGTAACTGGTGTTTGCTCTTGGGCTGTAAGAAGTGGGAAGACTCATAGCCTCTGGGGGCTTAGTTAACCAGGATGAACTGGGTAATGCTTTTCCCCCCTTTCCAGCTTTCCCTGCTACTGCATCCCTTGAGGTGCTTCTATTTGCAGGAGAAGGCATTGGAGCGGTGATCTTGTGGGCAGGTGAACTTATTGGTGGCACCTGTTGGATTGGAAATCTTGGAGCAGTTAATGATCTTGAGATGTTGCTGGCCTTGGGAGCACTGACAGCTTTGGAAGGATTAGGGACTTTGGGGCAATCTGTTGGTTGAAGGGGCTTGTCAATTTTAGGGGGTGGATGTGAGGAAGAGAGGTCAATGGTTGTAGCAATGACGTTAGGCCCCTTGGCATCCTTAGTGGGGACAGGCAGTGGTGGAGGCACTGTTGACTGCAGGCCTAGGTCTAACCTACCCTGAGCACAAAAACCCTGCAGACATGCCTCACAGTTGTCACTGTCGTGTGGCCCTTCAAGAGAGATGTTCTTGATTGTAGGAATTGTTTCAATTGACTTAAATTCTTCTCTGTAGCATTTCTTCAGAATTCGGAGCACCAGGTTGTACAAGATCCTTGAGATGTTCTCTTGTGTGAACTCTGGAGTCTCAAAAGGAGGCTGGCAGCACTTCTTACACCTCTGGGCAAAGACCCTCATCTTCACCTGGCCTCTGGACTTCCTTTTGCTCCAATTCATGTGGAAGAGGACCTGAACTTGGGCTGAGGCCCAGCTGCGGGAGCAAGAGGAGCACTGAAACCTGTGGAGGCAGAAAACAAGACCCTCAACTGGGCTCAGTATGGCCAGAAGTTCGGGCTACTGCTTGAGGGAGGAGGCTGCTACAACAACATTGAGACATCACTTGATTGGGGTCATGGGTTAGTAGTGGAAGAAATTACTGTCTCCAAAAGGAGCTCTGGTGGTGCAGTGTCTAAGACATTTGACTACTAACCAGAAGGTTGGTGGTTCAAATCCACCAGCCACTTCGCAGAAAGAAGATGGAGCAATCTACTTCCGTAAAGATTTACTGCCTTGGAAACCCAGTGGGAGTTGCTATGAGTCAGACTTGACCAGACTTGACTCAATGGCCAGGAGTTTTTTTTTTTTGTTTGTTTTTATTCATGTCTCCATTCTGCCACTGTCAATGAATCTCACTGGTTTAGAAGTAATGTAATGATGTAAGGTGGCAAATGTGTAATGAAACCCCATGATGTGATCTGATGTGATAAACCAATTGGATGTTAGAGGATTAAGATTAAGGGTGGCTTGCAACACCCTTAGTCCCATCACAGCTCTGATCCAACATAAGGGGAGCTTCCTTGGGGTGTGGCCTGCAACACCTTTTATCTTAGAAGAGCTAAAAGAAGAGAGAAGGGAGGAAAGAGGGGAACCTACTACCACCAAGAAAGAGGAGCCAGGAGTGGAGTGCATCCTTTGTTCTAGGAACAAGAAATGTAGAAAGAGAAAGTCTTCCCCTAGAGCTGGTATGCTGAACTTGGATTTCTAGCCTCCTGATCTGACTTGTCGGCAGTGAGTTTTGTTTTGTTTTTGTTTTAAACTATAAGAGAATAAATTTCTCTTTGTTAAATCCATCCACTTGTGGAATTTCTGTTGTAGCAGCCCTAGAAAATTAAGACAGCCACCAACATACTATGTGACCCATGGGTGTCTATCATGAAATAGCAAGTTACAACCTGTCAGGATCCTGAACATCTCCTAAATTGAACAAGGCCTTTGGGTCTGGAATCAGCAAGTCCAGAGACACATGGGTGTGTAAGAGGCAGAGACAGCACTAGAACTCTTGTCTCCTTACCCCAAACCAAGGGCGCTTCACATTCAGATTTAAATGAGTCAAGCAAATGGTGCAAATGCAATGTCAGCCATTAAACCAGCTTACTTGATCCCTGACCTGAAATGCATAAAAAGGATGCAAGTTAGGTGTAGTCACAGACCCGTAGATCAAGGAGAATGTTAAAAGGTCAAGGACCTGGTTGCTCAGGGCTCCCTGATCTTCCAGTATTACAGGGAGATCACAGCTCTCTCTCCTTTTGTTCCCCTCCAACTCAGCCCCTTTGCTCAAGGTTGCCTGGGAATCTTCTCATTCTGAGTGCCCTTGGCCTCAGACAGGGTACAAGAGAATGTCACCTCCATTCAGCAGGGAGGAGAGCAATGTTCTGAGCTAAGACATTTGAACAAATATCTGTAAGGACAGTGGAGAGAGGGGAAGAAGGCAGGAGTGTACATGGCTGCATCCAGAATAGGAATTACGGAGGAGACAGGCATCTGCATTATGAGAGAAAATTTACTGCTGACCAAATAATCCATGCACTCTCTCTCTCTCATGTCCCAGCTCTTTGCAGTTAGGTTGGGGCCATGTGATGTGGGATGTGGGCAGAAGTGACATATGATACTTTCAGATCTGGCCGTAAAAATCCTTGTAAGACCCTCCAATTATCTCTACCTCAATGTCCTTGGAAGCCATATGTTAGGTTGTTGTTGTTAGCTGCAGTCAAGTCAGCTCCGACTCAGAGTGACCCTACGTAAAATAGAACAAAACACTGCCCAATCCTGTGCCATCCTCACAATCCTTGAGCCCATCATTGTAGTCACTGTGTCAATCCATCTTGTTGAGGATCTTCCCCTTTTTCACTGACCCTCTATTTTATCAAGTACGATATCCTTCTCCAGGGACTGGTCCCTTTTGATAACATGACCAACGTATGAGAGATGAAGTCTGGCCATTCTTACTTCTAAGGAGCATTCCAGCTTCACTTTTTCCATGACGATTTGTTTGTTCTTCTGATAGTCCATGGTATATTCAGTGCAATTCAAGGGCATCAGTTCTTCAGTTTTCCTTATTCATTGTCCAGCTTTCACGTGTATATGAGGCTATTGAAAATGCCGTGGCTTGGGTCAGGAGCATCTTAGGATTCAAACTCATATCTTTGCTCCTTTAACACTCCAAAGAGGTCTTTTGCAGCACATTTATCCAATGCAATACATCACTTCATTTCTTGACTGTTGCTTTCAAAGGCATTGATTGTGGATCCAAGTAAAAAGAAATTCTTGACAACTTCAATCTTTTCTCCATTTATCATGATGTTGCTTCTTAGTCCAGTTGTGAGGATTTTCGTTTCTTTATGTTGAGGTGTAATCTGTACTGAAGTCTTTGGCCTTCATCAGTAAGTGCTTCAGGTCATGTTCACTTTCAGCAAGCAAGGTCGTGTCATCTGCATATATGCAGATTATTAGTAAGTCTTCCTCCAATCCTAATGCCATGTTCTTCCTCATATAGTCCAGCTTCTCGGGTTGTTTGTTCAGCATACAATTTGAGTAAGTATGGTGAAAGGATACAACCCTTGCCTGATTTTAAAGTATCCAGTATCCCTTTGTTCTTTTCGAATGACTGCCTCTTGGTCTATGTACAGGTTCCTCATGAGCACAATAAGTGTTCTGGAATTCTCATTTTTTGCAATATTATCCATAATTTGTTATGATCCACACAGTCGAATGCCTTTGCATAGTCAATACAACAAAGGTAAACATCCTTCTGCTGTCAGTCAAGATCCATCTGACATCAATAATGCTATCTCTCCTGCCACATCCTCTTCTTAATCAAGCTTGAATTTCTGGCAGTTTCCTGTGTATGTACTGCTGCAACCGTTTTTCAATTATTTTCAGTAAAGTTTTATTTGTATGTGATATTAATGATGTTATTTGATAATTGTCTCATTCTATTGGATCACTTTTCTTTGGAATGGGCACAAATATGGATCTCTTCCCGTCAGTTCACCAGGTAGCTGTCTTTCAAATTTCTTGACATAAATGAGTAAGGGCTTCCAGCATTCCATCTCTTTGTTGAAACATCTCAGTGAGTATTTCCTCAATTCCTGGAGCCTTGTTTTTCAGCAATTCCTTCAGTGTAGCTTGGACTTCTTCTTTCAATACCATTGATTCTTGATCATATGCTACCTCCTGAAATGGTTGAATATTGACCAATTCTTTTTGGTACATGGACTTTGTGCATTCCTTCCACCTGCTTTTGATGTTTTCTGTATTGGTCAATATTTGCCCACAGAATCCTTCAATATTGCAAATTGAGGTGGAATTTTTTCTTCACTTCTTTCAGCTTGAGAAATGCCAAGCATGTTCTTTCTTTTTGATTTTCTAATTCTAGGAGCTCTGGTAGCATAGTGGCTAAAGCACTTGACTGCTAACCAGAAGGCTGGCAGTTCAAACCCACCAGCCACTCCTCGGAAGGAAGGTTGGGCAATCCTACTTCCATAGTGATACTGCCTCGGAAACCCAAGGAGGGGTCGCTATGAGTCGGGGCCGACTCGACGGCACATAACAACAACAACAACAACAACACATTTCATTATACATTACTTTGTCTTCTTGGGCTACCCTTTGAAATCTTCTTTTCAGCTCTTTTACTTCATCATTTCTTCTATTTGCTTCAGCTATTCTTCACTTAAGAGCAATATTCAGAGTTTCTTCTTACATACATTTTGGTCTTTTCTTACTTTCCTGTTTTTGTTTAATGACATTTTGCTTTCCTCATGTATGATATCCTCTCACAACTCATCTGGTCTTCAGTAAGTGGTGTTCCAGGACCTCAAATCTATTCTTGAAATGGTCTCTAAATTCAAGTGGGATATAATCAAGGTCGTATTTTAGCTCTTGTGGACTTGTTTTAAGTTTCTGCAGCTTCAAGTTAAATTTGTATATGAGCAGTTGATGGTCTGCTCCACAGTCAGCCCCTGACCTTGTTCTGACAAGTAATATTGAGCTTCTCCACAATATCTTTCCACAGATATAGTTGATTTGATTCCTATGTATTTTATCTGGCAAGATGTTAAGTTAAATCACCGATCTTCCTCTGTTTGTTACTGCAGTCTAGCTTAGCCTTGCCCAGCTTAATGTGAGCATGGTATGTTCTATTTATGTAGATCTCTTATAGTTTCTTGAAGCAGTGTTTTGGAGTTTTCTTTGTATAGGTCTTTTGGGTTCCTGGAAAGTCTGGGATGGTGAATCAGAGGGGGCTGGGGAGAAGGAGTTAGGCAATGCTATTTCACTCCTACATCTTGAGTCTAGCAACCCCCTTGCTCTCCTACCTGTCCCTGGAGGGGGTGGCCTCCTCAGAATGGGGGCCTCTCCCTTGTGGGCTCCATGATGAGCCTGTGGGTCTTCTAGGACTGGAAGAATTGCCATGAGCCTTGCCCACTCGGCACTTAGGGGGTTGAGTGAAATACCTACCACTCCCCTCCTTCTCTTTTCCTACCTGCTCTCTGTCCCCATCTCACAGCCCAATTTCTTTGTATCTAGAGCTTAGGCCTGCTAGTGTTTTGGGGTTCATTGTAACAGGAAACACAACTTTATTGAAGCTAATACTTCTTGAATGATGGCCACCATACTTACTATAATCTTCAATTTATAAGTAGGGGATGCACTAGGAAAAGTAAGGAGTGTACCAAAACAAACAAACAAACAAAAAAAAAACAGCTGCTATTGAGTTGAGTCCAACTCGTGATGACCCTATGTGTGCCAGAGTAGAACTGTGCTCCATAGGGTTTTCAAGGGCTGATTTTTTTGGACATAGATTGCTAGGTCTTTCTTCTGAGGCACCTCTTGGTGGGTTGGGACAACCAACTTCTTGGTTAGCGCTACAGCACATTAAGGAGCTCTGGTAGCATAGTGCCTAAAGCCCTTGACTGCTAACCAGAAGACTGGCTGTTCAAAGCCACCAGCTACTCCTCAAGGAAGGTTGGGCAATCTACTTCCGTACAGATACTGCCTCAGAAACCTAAGGTGGGGTCACTATGAGTCAGAAATGACTTGACGGCACATAACAACAACAACACAGCACATTAAACATGTATATTAAACAACAGCCAAATCCACTGCCTTTGAGTTGATCATGACTCATAGTGACCCCATAGGACAGTGTAGAACTACCTCACAGGGTTTCCAAGGCTTTAAATCATTATGGAAGCAGACTGCCACATCTTTCATCCATGGAGTTGCTGGTAGGTTCCAACTGCTGATCTTTGGGCTAGCAGCTGAGGGCTTAACCACTCTGCCACAAAACTCCATTAAAGGGTAAAAAATAAGCAAGAATTTCCTGGAATCTATCCCCATTGCATTCCCCACTAACCTGGCAAAGGTCCACTGCTGGTATTGTGTCCACCCTGGCTCCTGGATGTTAGGAAGAAGATCCTTGTCTAGCGTCAGGGTCCAAGTGTGCCATGGTTTCACCTCCTGCATTAATTCCTGGAACACTTGCCTCCACACCTCTATGTTTTCACCCATCTCTGTGCTCTGGTGTGTCTGGGTGGGCCACGGTCTCCCAGGCCCTGACAGGTTCACAGCAGGAGATGAAGTCTCCACTTGAAAGCATGAGAGCTCAAATCTTCTCTCCCTCTATGTACCAGAATCAGCCTGTGGATTAAGTCTTTGTCCCAAGGACAGAGATCAGTTGAATTTGGCTCCAAGTTCAGAGAACAATACTGGGCTCCGAGAGGAAGGAAGACATGGAATGCATGATTTCATCCCCCAGAACATTCCTGGAAAAGAACTCTGACCCAGTCAGGAGGGGTGGGGTTTCACTTCTATCTCTTGTTTGTTTCCCTTCAGCCTGGTGCACAACCTTTTACCTTTGAGCCCCTGTAAATGGTGGTGGGGACTGCAAGTGCCTTTTCTAGTTCTAATATCTGAAAATTCCAATCCACTAGGTTGCTGTACTTATGATGTGAGAGGAGAGACAGAGAGGAAGGACTTGCCCAGAGTGTGAGCTTCACTCGAGATCCTGCCTTCTGTCCTGTGCTTTCCCTTCCTGGCGCAGGCCTTGCCCTCTGTGGCACGGTATTCCACAGACTGTGCTGTCCAAGGATGCAACTGTCAGTGGTGTGGAAATAGACAAACAACACCCAAATAAGGACTAAAAAGAGGTTATTTACTCAGAACTTGTGATAGCAAAGGAATCAGCCACTTTCAGTTTTGTTTGGCTGAGTCTCAAAGGCAGGCAGGGAAGTGGGAGAGCTTTGTAGTGAAAAAAGGGAAGTGTGGGAAGCTAGAGTGGGGTGACTAGAAGTGGGGCATGGTATGTGATTGGTTAATCATCCCACCCATCCCCTGTGGAATTGATTTCAGCTCACAGTGATCCTGTAAGGCATAGTGCCTCACAGTTTCAAAGGCTGTAATTTTTTCTCTTTTTATTTTTATTATGGTGAAAACATACACAACAAGACATTTGCCAACATAACAGCTTCCACATTTATAACTCAGGGACACTGATTACACTTTTCATGTCGTGCCACCATTCTTGCTGTCCTTTTCCAAAATATTCCACCATCTAGTAGCATAAACTCAATGCCTACCCTCCCATCAAAAGCTTCCCCTTTCCCCCCTCCCTCCTACCTCTGATAGCCACTAATAATCTTTGGTATGTATATGAGTATGTGTATGTGTATGTGTATCTATATATCTATATCTATATCTATATCTATGTCTATCTGTATACATTTTTCAACCTATCTAGAAATTTTCCCTCCTCTCCCCTCCCATCCCCTCCCTGGTGACTAACAATGAAAGTTTCCTTCTGTGTATAAACCTTTCCTTGACTTTTTACAATAAAGAACTAATTTTTCCTTCTGTGATTGACTTATTTCACTCAGCATAATGTCCTCCAAGTTCATCCATGTTATATAGTGTTTTGTAGATTCTACATTGTTCTTTAGGGTTCCATACTATTTCATTGTGTGTATGTACCACAGTTTGTTTATTCATTCCTTGGTTGATGGGCATTTAGGTTGATTCCATCCCTTTGTCATTGTGTATAGTGTTGCAATGAACATGAGTGCGCATATATTGATTCATGACCTGCCTCTCATTACTTTAGGATATCTACCTAGTAATGGGATTGCTGGATCAAATGGTATTTTTATTTCCAACTTTTTAAGGAACCGCCATACCAATTTCCACAGTGGTTGTATCATTTTACAGTCCCACCAGCAGTGTGTGAGAGTCCCAATCTCTCCACATCTTCATAAGCACTTGTTATTTTCTGTCTTCTTGAATTTGGCTATTAAGCTGGGATGAGATAGTATCTCATGGTTGTTTTGATTTGCATCTAGTGCCTAAGGCATTTAACTGCTAACCAGAAGGCTGGCGGTTCAAAGCCACCAGCCACTCCTCAGAAGGAAGGTTGGGCAATCTACTTGCGTAGTGATATCACCTCAGAAACCCAAGGAGGGGTTGCAGTGAGTGAGATCTGACTTGATGGCACATAACAACGACAACAATGGCTAATGATTGCAAACATTTCTTCATGTGTTTATTGGCTGCCTGAATATCTTCTGTGGTGAAGTTTCTATTTATGTCTTCTGACCATTTTTTAATTGGATTGTTTGTCTTTTTGTTGTTGAGGTATTGGCGTTTTCTATACATTTTAGAGATAAGTCCTTTGTCCAATATGTCATTGCTGAATATTTTTTCCCAATCTTTAGGTTCTGTTTTTACTCTTTTGGAGAAGTCTTTGGATGCACATAAAAATTTAATTTTGAGAAGGTCCCAATCATCTAGTTTCTCTTCTGCTGTTTGTGCATCTTGGATTATGCTTGACATTCTATTTATGCCATAAATTAGGGCCCCTAAATCTGTCCCTATTTTTTCCTTGATGAACTTTATAGTTATAGGTTTCACATTTAAGCCTTTGATGCATCTGGAGTTAGTTTTTGTGTATGGTGTGAGGTACAGATCTTATTTCAGTTTTCTGCAAATAGATATACAGTTTAGCCAGCATGATTTGTTCAAGATACCGTCTTTTTCCCATTTAATGGATTTCAGCTCTTTGTCAAAGATCAACTGACCATAAGTCAATGGATCTATTTCTGGGTTCTAAATTCTGTTCCACTGGTCTATGTATCTGTTGTTGTACCAATACCAGGCTGTTTTATTTTTATTTATTTATTTATTTATTTTGATTTGGGTGAAGATTTACAGAGCAAATTTACTTTCCATACAGCAGTTCACATATACTTTGTCTCATGCCATTGACCACTGTTTACCACAATGCAACAGCTCCCCTCCCACTTCCTCCCCATAGTTACCTCTTCCCAGTGTCCATCCCTCCATACTCTCCTGTCCCCTGAGCTGTCTCCCTGTGCATAAGCAGCCCTTCCTTCTCCCATGATTGTTCTCTCCA
>NW_006921898.1:1669622-1672140 GCF_000298275.1 Orycteropus afer afer | reverse complement strand
CCACAAGCATGGTATGTTCTTCCATTTATGTAGATCTCTTACAGTTTCTTGAAGTATATTTTGTAGTTTTCTTTGTATAGGTCTTTTGTGTTCCTGGAAAGATTTATTCCCAAGTATTTTATCTTTTTGGTAGCTACCATAAATGGTATTTATTTCCTTTTCAGCAATCTCTTTGCTGGTGTAGAGGAATCCAACTGATTTTTACATTGATATGGTTATGTCTTCTTGGTCAATTGATCATTTAATCATCATATAATGCCCTTCCTTTTCTCTTATGGTCATTTTGTCTTAAAGTCTATTTTATCAGAAATTAGTATTGCCATTCCTGCCCTTTTTTGGTTGCCTTTTGCTTAATATAATCCTTTTTCAACCTTTAATTTTTAGTCTGTTTTTTTCTTTGTGTGTAAGGTGAGTTTCTTGTAGACAGCATATTGATGGGTCATGTTTTCTTCTCCAGTCTGCAATTCTTCATCTCTTGAGTGATGCATTTAATTCACTGATATTCAGTGTAATTATCAACAAGTATGAATTTATTGATGTTATTTTGTTATGTGTTTTTTTCATGGTGTTGCTGATTTGTTTTTTCCATACAATTTTCTGTGCTGAGTTTATTTTGTTTATGAATAGTGTTATCTCCTTTTTTGCTATTGTTTTAGTATTTGCTAAATATTTGTGCTTGTCCTCTTTTTTGTTTTGATCTGAAGGTTTATTTCTTTTTCTTTGAGGTTACCCTATGATTTATAATTTTCTTCCTGAGTTTAAAACAGTATGCTCTATCTTGCAATTGTCTTAACTTCCTCACCATTTAGAAGTTCTATAACTGCACCATTTATTCCCTCTGTTTGTTTTGTAGTTGTCCTCATTTACCAGTTGATGTCTGTAGTTCCCTGTTTACTGTCTTTTAAGCTTATTTTACTTTAGATACTTCCATAACTGTGATGGTTTCTGGGTTATATCATCATGTGTGTTAATCATCTGCTGTTGTTGGTTCTCTATCTGAAGGACTCCCTTTAAGATCTTTTGTAAAGTTGGTCTGATTTTAACAAATTCCCTTAATTTCTACTTATCTGGAAATCTTCTAATTTCACCCTCATACTTAAGGGACAGTTTTGCTAGGTATATAATTCTTGGTTGGAGTTTTTTTTTTCAGGGCTTTATGTATATCACCCCCATTGCCTTCTCTTCTGCATGGTTTCTCTGCTGAGAAATCAGAGCTTAGTCTTATTTGTTGTCCTTTATAGGTAAATTTTCATTTTTCCCGTGCTGCTTTCAGGATTCTTTCTTTGTTTTTGGTTTCAGTGAGCTTGATTATGATATGTCTTGGAGATTTTCTTTTGGGGTCTATCCTGTTTGGGGTTCGTTGAACTTCTTGAATAGATATATTCTTGTCTTTCATCATATCAGGGAAATTCTCTTCCAACAAATTTTT
Source organism: Orycteropus afer afer (assembly GCF_000298275.1). Lineage (NCBI taxonomy): Eukaryota > Metazoa > Chordata > Mammalia > Tubulidentata > Orycteropodidae > Orycteropus > Orycteropus afer. Next base: position 1,670,711 of record NW_006921898.1, on the reverse strand, counting down.
GACAATTTTCTCTGTGGTTTTCTTTTTCTCTTCATGTTCTGGGATTCTGATTCTAAAACCAACTCACTGTCATTGAGTCAGATTCGACTTGTAGTGACCACTCCTTGGGTTTCCGAGGCAGTATCACTATGGAAGTAGATTGCCCAATCTTCCTTCTGATTACATGTAGGTTATTCCTCTTGATGGTATCCCACATGTATCTTAGGCTTTCTACATTTTGTTTTGGTCTTTTGTCTGATTGATGCATTAACAAAGTAGTATTGAGGTATTTGTCTTCAATCTCATGAATTCTGTCTTCCATTGATTTGATTCTACTCCTTTGCCTCTTCAATGTGTTATCTGTTTCTGAAATCTTAGTATTAATCTTCTGGATGTCTATTTGTTGTCTTTGTATCATTGCTGATCTTCTGTTTATTTTGTCAATTTGTTTGTATATTTTTTTCCTAAATTGTTGTAGAGTTTTGTCTGTTTTCCTTAATGTTTTCAGTGTTTTCCTTGATCTGTCTCTCCATCCATTGAAGGTACCCAAATATAATTCTTTTGAATTCCTTTTCAGGGAGTTCCAATGCTGCTTCTTCCTCAGAGATGTTTTCTGGGTTTGTATCTCAGTCCCTTTTTTCTACAACTTTATCTTGCTTCTTTGTACAGACTGATGGTCTGTTGTCTCTGAGACATTGTGGTGGTGTTATATTTATGTTTAATGTGTGAAAGAGAATTAAAGTGTGTACATAGATCTCTGTTTGTAAGGAACAGTTGAGGGTGAATTGAACTGGTATGTTGGCCCAAAAGCAAGTGGTGACCCTCATTCAGTGGGGGAGGGTGTTGCAGGATGTGCAGGTATAGTTAGGTTGTGTTGGAACAGTTGTGGTCTTCTACTCAGTTAGAGAAAAAAAGATTTTAAAAAACCCACCAAGCTGACAAGAGATGAGGTTGCAGTCACTTCTTGGTAACAGCCAGCTACCCAGAGGGAGTGAGTAGATGAACCTGTGGGCTTAGGACCATAGTCACAGGGGACATCAAGCTCAATTGGCATAACATACTACACAAAACATTGTTCCACCTCCTACTTTGGCAAGTAGTGACTGGTAT
>NW_006921898.1:1660927-1668521 GCF_000298275.1 Orycteropus afer afer | reverse complement strand
AAAGAAAGAAAAAAAAAAAAAAAGGGAACCAGAAAAAGGGAAGAGAAAAAAAAAAAGCAAAACAAAACAGGAACCAGGGACAGGAAACATCTTTCTGGTATTCTTTGCTTTGAACCAAGATCCATCTGACATCAGCAATGATATCCCTTGTTCCACATCCTCTTCTAAATCCAGCCTGCACCTTTTTGCAGAGGTGCAAAGGTTCTCTATCAATACACTGCTGCAACCGTTTTTGAATTATCTTCAGTAAGATTTTACTTGCATGTGATATTAATGATATTGTTAGATAATTTCCACATTCTGTGAGATCACCGTTCCTTGGAATGGGCACAAATATGGATCTCTTCCAGTCAGTGGGCCAGGTAGTTGTCTTCCAAATCTCTTGGCATAACCAAGTGAGTGTCTCCAGCGGGGCATCCTTTTGTTGAAACATCTCAGTGGGTATTCCATCAATTCCGGGAGCCTTGTTCTTTGCCAATTCCTTCAGTGCAGCTTTGACTTCTTCCTTCAGTACCATTGGTTCTTGTACACATGCCACCTCCTGAAATAGATGAACATCAACCAGTTCTTCTTGGTACAATGACTCTGTATTCCTTCCATCTTCTTTTGATGCTTCCTGCATCATTCAATATTTTCCCCATAGAATCTTTCAATATTGCAACTCGAGGCTTACATTTTTTCCTCAGTTCTTTCATCTTGAGAAATGCCAAGTGTGTTCTTCCCTTTTGGTTTTCTAACTCCAGGTGTTTGCACATTTCATTATAGTAATTGGCTTTGTCTGCTTGAGCTGCTCTTTGAAATCTTCTGTTCAGCTCTTTTACCTTGTCATTTCTTCCATTTGCTTTAGCTACTCTCCATTCAAGGACAAGTTTCAGAGTCTCTTCTGACATCCATTTTGGTCTTTTCTTCTTTTCTCATCTTTTTAATGACCACTTGTTTTCTTCATGGATGATGTTCTTGATGTCATCCCACAATTCTTCTGGTTTTTGATTATTGGTGTTCAATGCATCAAATCTATTCTTTGGATGGTCTCTAAATTCAGGAGGGTATATTCCAGGTCATATTTTGGTTCTCGTGAACTTGTTTTAATTGTTTTCAACTTCAAGTTGAACTTGCATATGAGCAGTTGATTGTCTGTTCCACAATCAGCTCCTGGCCTGGTTTTGGCTCAAGATACTGAGCTTCTCCATTGCCTCTTGCCACAGATGTAGTCAATCTGATTCCTGTGTACTCCATCTGGTGAAGTCTACATGTATAGCCACCACTGTGTTGTTGAAAAAAGGTGTTTGCAATGAATAAGTCATTGGTCTTGCAAAATTCTATCATGCGATCTCCAGCATTATTTCTGTCACCAAGGCCAAATTTTCCAACGACTGGTGATTCTTCTTTGTTTCCAACTTTTGCATTCCAATCACCAGCGATAATCAACACATCTTGATTGCACGTTCAGTCAATTTCAGACTGCAGAAGTTGATAAAAATCTTCAATTTCCTCATCTTTGGCTTTGATGGTTGGTGCATAAATTTGAACAATAGTCATATCAACTGGTCTTCCTTGTAAGTGTGTGGATATTATCCTATCACTGACATTATAGTGTTTCAGGACAGATCTTGAAACATCCTTGTGATGATGAATGTCATGCCATTCCTCTTCAAATTGTTATTCCTGGCATAGTAGATCATATGGTTATCTGATTCAAAATGGCCAAAACTGGCCATTTCAGCTCACTGATGCCTAGGATATCAGTCTTTATGCATTCCATTTCATTTGTGTGGATAATAACAAATTGAGGATAACATTGAGAAGAATGGGAATTCTAGAACACTTAATTGTACTCATGAGGAGTCTGTACATAGACCAGGAGGCTGTCATTCAAACAGAACAAAGGATACACTGCATGGTTTAAAATCAAGAAGGGAGTGTGTCAGAGTTGTATCCTTTCACTATACTTATCCAATCCATATGCTGAGCAAATAATCTGAGAAGAATGTGGCATCAGGATTGTAGGAAGGCTCATTAACAACCTGTGATATGCTGATGACACAATATTGCTTGCTGAAAGTGAGGGTGACTTGAAGCCCTTACTGACGAAGATTGGAGAATACAGTCTGCAGTATGGTTTACATCTCAATATAAAGAAAACAAAAATTCTCACAATTGGACCTATAAGCAGCATCACAATAAATGGAGAAAAGATTGAAGTTGTCAAACACTTCACATTGCTTGGTTCTACAATTGACACCAATGGAAGCACCAGTCAGGACATCAGATGATGTATAGCACTGGGCAAGTTGGCTGCAAAGGACCTCTTTCAAGTGCTGAGGAACAAAGATGTCTCCTTGAGGACTAAGGTGTGCCTGACACAAGCCATGATATTTTCAATTGCCTCATATGCATGTGAGAGCAGGACAATGAATAAAGAAGACTGAAGAAGAATTGATGCTTTTGAGATGTGGTGCTGGTGAAGAATGCTGAAAGTACCATAGACTGCTAAAAGAACTAACACATCTGTCCTGGAGGAAGTGCAGCTGGAATGCTCCTTGGAAGCGAGAATGGCCAGACTTTGTCTCACCTACTTTGGTCATGTTGTCAGAAGGGACCATTCCCTGGAGAAGGATGTCATGCTGGGTAAGGTGGAGGGTCGATGAAAGAGGGGAAGGCCCTCAACGAGATGGATTGACACAGTGCCTGTGACAATGGGCTTAAGTATAGAAGGGATTGCAGAGCTGGTGCAGGACTGGGTGGTGTTTCATTGTGTTGTGCATAGGGTCACTGTGAGTTGGAGAGGACTCGATGACGCTTAACAACAACAACAGGGACAGGAAAGAGGGGATGAGAAAAAAAGGAAGAAAAGACAAAGATAAAAAGAATAATTTAAAAAGGAACAGTCAAAAACAAAACTGTAGGGGGCAGGGCACAGCATCCAGGCTCCGTGAGGGCATCGAGGGGATGGATTTCCTGCTGGTCAAGAAGGGGGTGGAGGACGGGATGGCCACACCTTTGTTCACCAAGAGTGTGTGGGGCATAAGACTAACAAGGGAAATATCACACCTTTCCAGTCATCAGCCTCCAGTTTGTCCCTGCTGTCCTTGGCTAGTCTCAGAGCAGGTAAGAATGCCACTTGGATATGTTCAAAATGGTTATCCTGGCTGCTTGTGAATATTCAGAATGGCTGCCCCCTCAGGACTGCTGATGCAGTCCACAGGTCTGTTTATCTCCTTCTTGGCTGTTTTACTTTCTGGTTGTCAGGCACCAATGCAGTCCTTGCCCATGCAATCCTTAGTGAACAGAGGTGATTTTTAGGTTGCTACCGGTATATATTCAAAGCTGCTGTGCCCTCAGGACAGCTGGCTGTCCACAGTTCTGTTTGTCTCCTTACTTACTGTTTTCATTCAGGTTCTTCTACTAATGGGTATTTAATCCACTTCTTTATTCTTGCCTTCAAAACCTCAGCCTGGCCATGCACATCCACTTCCCAAGTTCATAACAGCTCTGTACCCTAAACCTCTTCCCCTTGCCACCATCTGAACACTCTTGCCCTCTTGAGTTCTGTGCCTTTGTACTTATGTCTGCTCCACTCCGATCACCTACCTTCTCTCCTTCACCTGGCCCTTGCTCATCCTCTGGATTCCAAGGAGACACAGAACATGCCCCATATGCTATCCTCCCTTTCCTGGGGCTGACTAAAGGGGCTCTTGTACTCAGCTTCCTAGTTGCTGCTGGAAAAAGAAATCTCAGCAAGCCTCCTCCCTCCCCCATAAACCAAACCAAACACCCCCCAAAATAACACCACAAGCCACTTACTCTTTAGTTGACTCCAACTCATGGCGACCTGTGTTCCATGAAGTTCTCAATGACTGACTTTTTTTGAAGAAGCTTGCCAGGCCTTTCTTCCAAGGCATCTCTGTTGTTGTTGTTATGTGCTGTCTAGTCAGACCCGACTCATAGCGACCCCTTCTTGGGTTTCCGAGGCAGTATCGCTACGGAAGTAGGATTGCCCAACCTTCCCTCCGAGGAGTGGCTGGTGGGTTTGAACCGCCAGCCTCTGGTTAGCAGTCAAGTGCCTTAGCCACTATGCTACCAGAGCTCCTAAGGCATCTCTAGGTAGATTCAAACCTTCAACTTTTTAGTTAGCAGCCAAGCATGTTAGCTGTTTGGACTACTCAGGGTTCTTTCCACTCTCCTACAGCTGAACAAATGCAAGCATTCTTTGGTATCATAGAACTAGTTCAGGGAGTGGGGACCAAGGTACATGCAAAGAGTGAATATGTCTTAACTTTCCCATCTGGTGTCAAATCTTGTGAAGTGTTAAATCCAGTTCTGTTTCATAAAACTGCCCTTGATAGTGGATATATGTGTGTGTGTGTGTGTGTATGTATATATTTGAAATACTTGGTTATGTTTTTGGTGAAAGTTTACATAGCAAGTTAAATTCCCACTTAACAATCATTGCACATATTGTTCAGAGACATTGGTTACATTTTTCACAATCTGTTACCATCTTCATTAATTCCCTTCTGGATATTTTGCTTCCAGGAGTCTGGTTTCCCTGTTGCCTTCCCCTCTCATCTTTGCTTTATAGTAATTGTTGACCATTTGCTCTCATATAGATGATTTTTTAAAGGTGCACAGTACACGTGGGTAATACTCTTTATTTTAGGAGCCAATCTGTCATTTAGCTAAAAGGTTATTATTTAGTACTTGGGGGTAGTTTCAGTTCAAGGTTTATGGAGTATCTCAGAGTGATAGTCTTGGGTAATCCTCTAATTTCAACTGATGCAGTAAATCTAGACTTTTTAAGAATGTGAGTTGTGGCCCACATTTTTCTTTCCTTCTATCCAGATCCATCTATTGTGGCCCTGATGAGAATGGTCATTAGTGTAGCCTAACACCATCTAGTTCTTCTGGTCTCAGGGTAGATGAGACTGTGGTTCATGTAGACTATTAGTCCTGTCAAACCAAAACCCAAACTCATTGCCTTGAGTTGATTCTGACTCATAGTGACCCCTCCTTGAGTTTCCGAGGAGTTATCTCTACAGAAGTAGATTGCCCAATGTTTCTTCTGAGGAGTGGCTGGTGGGTTTGAACTGCCAACTTTCTGGTTAGCAGTCAAATGCCTTAGGCACTATGCCACCAGAGCAGACTGCTGCCTTTGGTTTCCTTCTTTCTCTTTTGTTCCAGATGAGAAGAGACTGATAGTTGTATCTTAGATGGCTGCTTGCAAGCTTTTAAGACCCCAGACTCTACTCACCAAACTAAGAATGTAGATTGTCATGATATGGTTCATAAGCTTTATGAACCATATCATGCCAAATGACCAACTTGTCCCATGAGACTATGGTCCTCAGCCTTTAAACCCAGAAAACCAATCCTGCAAGGTGTTTGTTTATGTCTAAGAAATACCCACAATTGTGCCCTCTATGTGCTTTTTGTATATATGAATATACATATATACTGTGCAGGGAAATCTTTTTTTTTAAATTTTTTTATTATGTGATTTGGGTGAAAATTTACAGAGCAAATTCACTTTTCATACAGCAGTTCACATACACTTTGTCTCATGACATTGACCACAATTTACCACAATGCAATAGCTCCCCTCCCACTTCCTCCTGATAATTACCTCTTCCTTGTGTCTGTCTCTCCATGCCCTCCTGCCCCCTGAGCTGCCTCCCTGTGCATAAGCAGCCCTTCTTTCTCCCATGATTGTTCTCTCCAAGGAGTGTATCCACCTCAGGTAAATGTTCAACTCCTATGCCTGTCTTTTGCTTGGTTGGAAGCCACAGGTGTGGGTTCAATTTCCAGACCTGAAAGGCAGCTAGGGAACATAGTCTCAGTGGTTCCACCAGGCTCTATCAGACCACCAAACCTGGTCTCCCCCTCCCCTTTTTTTGTATTGTGCAGGGAAATATTGAAAGATACCAGATGGCTGCATGTTTCTGTCTCTGAAAATTTACTCTTGCTCTGTCAAGAATATTCTAATAGAAAACCTTGGCATTCTTGGATTCAAAAGGAAGTCTCATCAGTAATCACCATGCTACTTCCCTCTAGCATCTTAGTGCTTGAAAAATTAGGTACAGCAGTTTGAATTAGGAATTTTGGTGTTCTGAACAGCTCACTGAATCAGAGTGCACCAAACACAGAAGAGTTGAATTAGGTGAAAGGCACAGGGAAAAAATTTAAGGAAGTTCTACCTGGTGGAAGGCAGATGGGCAGCCGAGAGAGGCCATTGGAAACTTCCCTGGGACAGTCACTGACTGGTGGACTTGGGCGGCCACCTGAGATCTCCGTGGGCCAAGGAAGAAGACACCCTATATCAGCATACCAGCGACCACACCAACAAACACCAGCAAACACCCCAAGGATCAACCTTCAGCACCTGATTTTATCAGTAACTTGGGTCAGCTAGGTGCAAACGGGCATGCACAGTACCACTGAAACCCAAGTGGAGAGCTCACTGGTGCTCCAGGAGGGTGAGCTTGTTCTCTGCTCAGTGGGTCACTGAGTGGGCTTGGGTCAGCTTGGGAGGCACTGAGAGGTCTGTGCTTGTCTTTGTCACTGATATTGGGACCACAGATTACTAGCAGGCACTCTCCCGACTCCAGAACAGCTGAAATCACATGCATCTTTGGTGCCACAGGTGTGTGGCATCACAGACAAACTCCAGAGCTGTTCGTGGTCTGGGCGGATCAGGCTGGTGCTGAGGGCAGACAGGGTGAAGAGAGAGGAATCTGCGGCTGAGTGTGGACCTAGGAATTTGCCTTGGATTGGCTTTTTGGTGCCAAGGGGCCTCGGAAGTGGGGTCTTTGAGTGTGTCTGAGCCTGGCAGAAAGTGGTGACACCCTAAAAACAGGAATCTTTCCTGAAATTGAGCCGCGGCTTGTAAATAACTGTATGATGTCATCAGTACCGGCCTGTGCAAAGCCCTAGTAACTGACACTAGCAACACCAAGCTTTCCTTCTTTTGCTCCTACCTTCTCCGCCAGTAACTTCATTCATTCAATAGAAGAGACCATATTCAGTCAATTACCATAAAACCTCCCAATTCAAACTCTAAACCCTCTTTACAACAAACAGAAGCACATATTCACATTCCACACAGTGATTCCACCATCACAAGAAAAACTGCAGAGTGACCCAGCATACCTGAATCAATAATAAAATAAAATACACCAGCTTCACCTTTTCAAAATATTAAACCATGAAACCAAGAAAAAACAAATCAACATGTAATCAGCAGTTAAAGACAACCTCAAAATGTCTAGGAAAGAACAAGCAACCTCAAATCAAACAAAAGAACAGGACAAGGCATTAGAACCAAAACCACAAACAAAGGTCTCATTATACATGGAGGAAGAGGAGGCAAAAGAATTATCTGAGAAGGAATTTAGGAGATATGTTTATAGAGCTATACAAGAGCCTAAGGAAACTCCAAACAGAAACAAGGAGAACATAAACAGTTCCCTGGAGGAACTCAGGAAAATCACTGAGGAGCAGAATATTAAGATTAAAGCACAATCAGAACTCATACAAAAACAGCAGTTAGAAATGCAGAAGATGTCTATTGATATGCAAACCATGAGCACCAAAATGA
>NW_006921898.1:1649941-1651406 GCF_000298275.1 Orycteropus afer afer | reverse complement strand
CTGGCCCTGATGGCTTCACTGGAGAATTCTATCAAATATTCAGAGAAGAGCTGACACCTATGCTACTCAAGCTATTCCAGAACATAGAAAAAGATGGAGTACTCCCAAACTCATTTTATGAAGCAAGTATAACACTAATACCAAAACCAGGGAAAGACAACACTAGAAAGGAAAACTACAGACCAATAACACTCATGAACATAGATGCAAAAATCTTTAACAAAATCCTGGCCAACGGAATCCAACAACATATCCAAAAATTAATACATCCAGACCAAGTGGGATTCATACCATGTCTGCAAGGGTGGTTCAACATCAGAAAATCAATCAATGTAATCCACCACATAAACAAAATAAAGGAACAAGACCATATGGTTATATCAATTAATGCAGAAAGGGCATTTGATAAAATCCAACATCCATTCCTGTTGAAAACTCTGAGCAAAATAGGGAAAGAAGGGAAATTCCTCCACATAATAAAGGATATATATGCAAAGCCAACGGCCACCATCATTATTAATGGAGAAAGACTCAAGACATTCCCCTTAAAAATGCGAACCAGACAGGAATACCCTCTATCACCACTTCTATTTAACATTGTATTGGAAGTCCTGGCCAGAGCAATAAGGCAAGAATGAGAAATCAAAGGTATACATATTGGCAAAGAGGAATTAAAACTCTGTTTGCAGATGATATGATCCTATACATAGAAAGCCCAAGGGACTCAATAAAAAGACTACTGGAACTAATAGAGAGGTTCAGCAAAGTGGCAGGGTACAAGATCAACATATAAAAATCACTTGGATTTCTCTACACCAGCATGGACTCCTCTGATAAAGAAATAAGGGAAACCATACCATTCACTGTAGCTATGAAAAAGATAAAATATCTAGGAATAAACCTCACCAGAGACACAAAATCCCTATACAGAGAAAACTATAAAACACTGCTAAGAGACAACAAGGGTACTACATAAATGGAAGAACCTACCTTGTTCATGAATAGGTAGACTAAACATTGTGCAAATGTCAATACTACCTAAAGCAATCTATATATTTAACGCAATCCCAATCCAGATTTCAACAAAATTTTTTAAGGACTGGAAAAACTAATTACTAATTTCATATGGAAAGGAAAGAGACCTCGAATAAGCAGAGTACTTCGCAAGAAGAAAAACAAAGTGGGAGGTCTCAACTCCCATATCTTAAGAACTACTATATAGCCACAGTCGTCAAAACAGCATGGTATTGGTACAATGATAGACAGATAGACCAATGGAACAGAAGTGGAAGCTCAGACATAGACCCATCCATCTATGGACAACTGATCTTTGACAAAGGCCCAAAGCCCATTAAATGGGGAAGAGACAGCCTCTTTAACAAATGGTGCTGGCAAAACTGGGTATCCACGTGTAGAAAAATGAAACAAGACCCATACCTCACCCCATACACAAAAACAAACTCAA
>NW_006921898.1:1648507-1649116 GCF_000298275.1 Orycteropus afer afer | reverse complement strand
CCAGCAATTCCATTACTAGGAATATATCCTAAAGAGGTGAGAGATAGCCCCATGAACAGACATATGTACACCTATGTTCATTGCAGCATAATTCACCATAGCAAAGAGGTGGAAACAACCCAAATGTCCATCAGCGGATGAGTGGATAACCAAATTATGGTATATCCACACTATGGAATACTGTGCCACATTAAAGAACAGTGAGGGATATGTGAATCATCTCACAACGGAGATGAACCTGGAGGACATTATGTTGAGTGAAATAAGTCAATCACAGAAGGACAAGTACTGTATGAGCCCATTACTCTAAAAAGACAGAGAAAGGTTTGTTTGGGAAAGGGAACCCACCTAGTAGGTTACTGGGGTGGGGAGGAAAGGGGAGAGATTAATTTCAGGCTAGTTGGGGCTTACACACTGACACAGGTAGGGGGAGGGATATACGGGAAGGATATATGACCACCACGATAACATTGGGAAATGAGAGGACACTGAACTGTGCGCATAAGAGATAGATGACAGATGTTAAAACCAAGCAATGTGTCCACAATACCACATTGCCATTAACACCAAACACTAGGCTATACAGATAAACACATAAACACCTGAGAT
>NW_006921898.1:1638911-1647977 GCF_000298275.1 Orycteropus afer afer | reverse complement strand
TCAATAATGACCAGAATTACTGGTCAGATGAAATCTGGTGAGACTCCCAATACCATGGCCCTGAAATACATTCGGCACCTGGAATAAAACTCACCCCCAGGGGTGGGCTCTCAGTCCAATAGTTAACAAGATGTACACGCATACCACTCATCCTAGGATGCCACACCCACACACTCAATGGTAGTACATCCCTTAGAGCAGGAGACTGTGGGACACCAGAGGACCAACATTCAAACTGAGGAAAAGCAGGACAACAGGAGTGCATAATTATGAAGGGCACAGGAGGAGTGTTGCAGGGTAGGGAGGGGAGGAGACTGGGTTAGGGTGGACATGGGGAATGAAACTAAATGTACATGTGATGTTGAATATAAAACAAGCTCTTAAAAAAAGAAAAGAAAACCTTGGCATTCTCAAATGACATAAATACTTGAAGACAAGTATTTAAACTAAGAATGTGAGAAAGTTTGTTACATTTAAATTAACATAGGCTAAATGTTTCTCCTCTACCATCAATGAGTCATTCACCTGATTTTCCAGAGGATTTTGCATCTTGGGTCGAGGCCTCATCTGAGTCTTGTTGGTGAGAACTACACACAGTTAACTCACTTGTGTTAAAATGGAGTCACACACAGGTAAAAGCAACTCAAGAATGTATTCCTTTCTGTCCTTCCAGTGATTTGCCTCCTCTCATCTTTTTATGGAGAGAGCTACTCTAACCCCTGTCAACCAGATTTTATCTAGAAAGTTGCTAACTGCTAGTGCAGGAGGGCCTGGAGAGGGTTCCCAGGCCCTCTGCTATCCCCAGCCTTACATCCCAGGGATCTCTGTCTCAATGTGAAGTCCACAATTACACTCTGTGACCAGCCAGACTCCTAAACCAGTGGTTAGAAACTGCTGGAAGGCATTAAGTATCCTCCACCCCCCTGCTCAGTTGAGCTAGAAGGGATAGAATCCAGAGAATTGTAAATCTAGCCATTTTCAGACTATAATATCTTTTCATTCCAATGTCCCAAACTGTCCAGAATGTGAGGAGTGGTGAATATATTCTAGCAGAGCAATTCTGCTCCCTTCTAGCTTTTCAAGTCCTGTGCCAAAGGTGGTCTGGCCACGTCTGGTGGTCACTATCACTGTTTTTCCTGCAGTGCTCCTGGGCCTCTGCCCAAATAGCCAAGGGTCTTCAGGGTCTGCATGAATCCTAAACTAGATAATCTGTGTAGCATCAGTATCTGTCATAAGATACTGACAGATACAGTTATGAGTACCAAGCCTTTGTTCAAGAGATGGAAAGATGCCAAAAAACATTAGATTTACTTTCTGTGGTAGTTAAGTTGTGTGTCAACTTGGCTGATCAAATATTTTTGTTTCCTTCAGTTATAAGCTGTTATTGTTATGTGCCGTCAAGTCAGACCTGACTCATAGTGACCCCTCCTTGGGTTTCCGAGGCTGTATCACTACGAAAGTAGATTGCCCAACCTTCCTTCTGAGGAGTGGCTGGTGGGTTTGAACCACCAGCCTTCTGGTTAGCAGTCAAGTGCCTTAGGCACTATGCTACCAAAGCTCCTCAGTAATAAGCTATAAAATGTAAACACTCATTTTCAGTTGTACACATATTAATTGTATCACATTAGGTGCAAATATGACTTTATAATTGTCCTTATTTAGAGATTATATGTAGTTAAGGTGATGTGTGTAACTGCCAAATTGACAAGGGGTGGACAGTGATAGTTAAGGTTACGTGTCAACTTGGCTAGACCATGATTCTGAGTGGTTTAAGCAGTTGTGGTGTGGGCATTCCCATGATGAGATCTAACTTATATGCTTTGAGGAGCCAATCAGTTGAAAGGGAGTTTCCTTAGGGGTGTGTCATGGTTCCAATATATGTATATTGACGTCCTGGGAAAATTCAGGAATCTTCTGTGGATCTGGATCCTGTCATGCTGCCTACAACTGCCCTGTGAGTCAGCAATCCACCATTTTGCCTGCTGATCTTGGATTCATCATCTGCCAAAGTCTGCAACCTGTTATACTGCCTGTCAGTCTTGAGCTTGTCAGCCCCTGCAGCTGTGTGCTTAGGGGAAAAGGTTCCAGCTTGACTTTTGATCCAGGAACTTGGGACTTGCCAGCCTCTATAACTGTGTAACCCATTTTTCTAAGATAAATTTATCTCTCTCTCTATATATAAGCTTTACTGGTTTTGCTTCTCTCGAGAATCTAGCCTAAGACACTTTCAATTATTTAAAAAAAAAATCGGTGTCAATTTCCATATTCTGGGCACTAGGGATATAACCTAACCCACTGCCAGTGAGTGGATTCCAACTCATAGTGACCCTATAAGACAGAGTAAACCGTCCCACAGAGTTTCCAGGGCTGTAATCTTCGTGGAAGCAGCCTGCCTCACCTTTCTCCTGCTGAGCAACTGGTGGATTTGGACCGCCTTAGTGACACTGCCTCGGAAACCCAAGGAGGGGTCGCTATGAGTCAGATCCGACTTCTCAGCAGTGTGTTTTTTTAAAATTCTATTTAGCAGCTGAGCACTTAACCACTGCAACACCTTACTAGAGATATAGCAGGGAATAAAACTAAGACTACCTTCACAAAGTTTTCATTTTATTTAGATGGGGGAAGACAGATAATGATCCAATAAATAAGCGAAGCAAATATGTAATGTCAGCCAGTGATAAGTGCCATGAATGAAAACGGCAAGGTAAGTGACCACACGCACGCACACATGCAGGCACGACACTGCCGACCATTCGTATGGACTCCTAGCGACTCCTCCTTGGGTTTCCCAGATGGTATCACTACGGAAGTAGATTGCCCAACAGGGTAAAAGCATCAGTAAGCTTTAAAAAGTTCTATTTGAACTAATGGTTTTATTATTATTCAAATGAGATAGTTTTCCTACCACAACTCAATGAGGTGATTTGCCCTCTAGGTTATAAAAGTTCCTATTACTATTATTGAGTTCGTTGTCTGAAATCCACCATTCCTCTGAGGTAGAAATCACAGTGTGGTCCTGAGTTAATGTAATGAACCAATGTTTGACCACGTGACTGCAGAAGAGGCACATGCACCCCTTCCACAGCATAGAAGCTGGAAGTTGGGGCAGCTCGGTCAGAGGCACATACTAACGTCTAGCCTGGAGCATGTAAAGGCTAGAGCAGGGCACATTGGCACTGTGAGTCCCAAAGTCCCTGACTCTGCAGAACACCTGGTCATCTGCTCTTGCCAGGAGTGCAAAACCTCCCAAGTACATTGTGGCTTTCTGTCTTCAAGTCTTCTCTTGGGGCTTTTTGCTCACTTGCGTACTTGGAGTTTATTTCTCTAAAATTTTGTCGTCAGTGGAGAAAAACAGTGGAAATATTAAGTTATTTTTTAAAATGAAACTGTATTGGTCAAACACAGCCACCCTACTCCCTGGATCCTGGGAAGGAGACAAAAGACACCTTCAAAGGGGCATTAGGGGAACCAGCTTCCCAGGGAGTGGGTCATTTCATACCTTCCCTATGCAGGCGCCCCACGCCAGTGAGGAAGCCAAGTCTCTGTTCTCACCCCACTGCTTCGAAAAGGGCTGCAGATAAAAGTTTTATTTGAGTTTAAATTCAGTTGAATTTTTGTCCTGTGCCCCTGGGTCTGGCCAGCCCTAAGTCCCTGCACTGCCATATAGAAGAGCCAAGGAGAGCCAACCAGAAAAGAATCAAATTCCTGGAGGCTGAGGTTTGGGAATGAGAGGCTAACCAGTCCTGCTGCTCCTGCCACTAGCCCAGGACATAGAAAACCACTGTGTTCTCACATCACTGGCCTTGGTCTCCTAAGGTGTTGTTACTGGTCTGTCTTACTAAACTAGAACAAATTCCTCTGTGGCTGAGGCTGTCCTCTCTCAGTAGAAATGATCCTAAGACAGTGGAAGAGTTAAAAAAGAGTGGTTAACTATGATAAAAAGATGAATCCAAGATATAAGTAAGCTCTTTAGGATACCTTAGGGTTGAGGGAGAGTACTCAAGGAAGGATGGACTTGGAAGGGTTCAGACTTCACTGGAGAAGATGTGGTTCAGCCACTGGATAGCAGAGTTCACTGGTTTGGTCAGCCTGGAGTTGGTCGGGAGTTGCTAGGTGAGCAACAGGCAGGAAAGCCAGTGATCAGCACCAGTGGTGTGGGTGTGCCGTAGAAGGCTGGGCTCCAGCTGGGGCAGGAAGCCTTCAGAGCCCACAGGCTAACTCTACCATGCTTTCTGAGCTGGCTAAGGCCCCAAAGTTGCAGGCTCTAAGCCCCCATTGGAAATGGCTGGAGAACCACTTTCTCCTGCAATGTCTCTCTGGTGCCCTCTACTGAGACAGTTTACCATCATTCTCAAAGGTGGTATATTTAAAGGAATTCTGTTATCAGAGCATATATTGAAGGATGCATTCAGACCTGGGAGGCAATTAATTGATAACAGACACAAATTTTATTACAAATACATAACATAGTCACACTGAAGGCGCTGATGGATAAAAGGAGTCGACTGAAATAACTTTGGAAAACAATGTTTGGACTGGAAATTGCAAGGCTAAAGACAAAAGGATCAGTCAACATTGTAATCTAATTGGTACTTTTATTACTCGCAGGGGTACAGGTTAGCAATTAAGAAATTGCTTTATATGTTTACAGAACAAATAAGTAAACGGATGGTGGATGGTAGGAGCCAGATTTTTTTCAGTGAGTAAAGGAAATTACAGTTAAACAAGAAAGAAAGGCTGGAATGAATCCTGAGGACTGGTTTAGAGTTGGAAACAGTGTAAAGCTTTATACTTTTTATGTATATATGTATACAAACTACATCTATCGGTGTATGTATACATACACACACACACGGATAGATACAGGAATAATTATAGATATGTGTGTACACATATATTATCTAGCTTTTTCTGCTGAGAGGGCCTAGAAGCAATGACACCCCAGTAGCAACAAACATACCCAGAGAAGAGTCCTTAGAGAAATGATTGATTCTAGGGTTGAGGCATGGAAAATACAAGATGAGCCTGGAGCCCTTTACAGTACCAGAAAGTTCTCAAAGAAACAAAAGGATGGGACATGTCATAGGGACACAGGACCCAACCTGAAAGAGTGACTAGCAGCCAAAGTTTACTTAATAGTAATATGTTGTTGTTGTTGTTATGTGCCGTCGAGTCAAACCCGACTCATAGCGACCCCTCCTTGGGTTTCCGAGGCAGTATCACTACGGAAGTAGGATTGCCCAACCTTCCTTCCGAGGAGTGGCCGGTGGCTTTGAACCGCCAGCTGTCTGGTTAGCAGGCAAGTGTCTTAGCCACTATGCTACCAGAGCTCCCAATAGTAATATTTATTCTGTCATTTATTTATATCATATGGGCATATGTATCTTTATTTTGTAATAGTAATATACCAAGTATAAAATAAAGATACATATGCCCATATGATATAAATAAATGACAGAATAAATAAATAAGAGGTGGGGGAGACAAATCTTCTTTAAAAAGAATTCCAAATAACATACATAAATACATCCCCTTCAAGGAGGTAAAGTTTAACTCAACCTCTCTAGGCATCATCCTCTGGCCCCCTTGTGGGTGACCTAGACCTAATGACTGACTTCCAATGAACAGAATGTGGAAAGGGAAAAACAATAACTTTACAGTGGAGAAACCTGGAAAACACTATCTTTATTAAGTGATCAAAGTTAACATCACCAGTGATATGTCATGGTAATTTCATGTACCACTGATGTGATGAGGAGGACTATTGAGCCATGGTTCGAAGTCACCAACAAAAGACTTGAATCTCACACAGCTGTGGAACCACACTTTGACTCACACAGAGAAGAGACAGAGCAAGGTCAGCTTCAACTAGGGGTGCTGCTCTCCCGTGGCCAGCAAGTCATCTCCTGTGCTGGGCATGGGACAGGTGATGTGTTGTAAGTGTGAGAGAGCCCCTGTTCCCTTCCTGCCAGGAATAGATATAGAAATGAGGGTGACCAAGTGTCATATGCTGTCCATGCATAAGCATGACAGAGAAAGTTACTGTGTGTCTAGAACAGGGAGGAGGGTTCTGCCTGATAAGGAGAAGAAACTGGGAGAGAGAGAGAGACCCAGTTCCCAGCCTCTCTTATCAGGGAATGTCCCAGGCCCAAGGCTTCTGCTAGGTAGCCTAATTGGGAAACACTGACGTCATGGCAGATGGTCCTCCCAACACGGACACTTCTCCTCTGTAATATTCTTCCCCCAAGCCCCATAACTCCAGTCTAATCATGAGACAAACAGCAGACAAACCACCATCAGGGAACATTCTAGAGGACACTTGGCCAGTACTCCTCAAGTTGTCAAAACAAAGGTCCAAACTCACTTCTATCAAATTGATTCAGACTCATATGACCCCCATTTGGTTTGTCTCATCTTCCTTCTGCAGAGCGGCTGGTCGATTTGAACTACCAACTTTCTAGTTAGCAGTCAAATGCCTTAGGCACTACACCACCAGAGCGCCTCTCAAGTTGTCAAGGTCATAAAAAATAAGGAATCACAGAGAAACTGCCACAGACCAGAGGAGACAGAAGAGCCATGACAATCAAATGCAATGTGGTCTCCTAGATTGGATTCTGAAACAGAGAGAGGACCTTAATAGAAAAATTGATGGAATCCAAATAAAGTCTGGAGTTTAGTTAATGGTGTTCATTTAACAGATGGGAAAACTGAGGCTCAGGAAGGAGAACTTACCTGTCCTAAAAGCACCCACTTTTCAAAAATAAACTTTAAATTATGTCTTAATTTTGGATTCACAGTAAAGTTGCAAAGCTAGTACAGAGTTTCCATATAATTCTCATCCAGCCTCATTTATTGTTAACATATTACATATATAGATGTATTTGTCAAAACTAAGAAACTGATACCCTCCACCCCTTGGTTCTTTTCTCAGGAACCTCCCCTTTGTACTCCCTTCCCTCCCACCCACTGAGGGCACTGCTGTTGGTAAGGAGGCATTAAACCTTAGAATTGCTTCATGTTTGTGCCTGGGGGACCTGTCTGTGGAGCACAGGGAAGGGAGAGTGGGGTTTGATGGCCGTTCCTTGCAGCAGCAGCCTTCTTCACAGAACCCAGATACCTGTTTTCACACCTTTACTTTTAGAGAATAGTCCTCAGGTCTTGGGCCAAGCTCCTTCTCCCCTGGCCTGTCTGCCCTTCTTCTTCTGGGACTGCTGCAGGGCTTAGAAGATTCCTGGGAATATTCTCCAGGACATTTTCACTTCTCAGCTCCTTACTGGGCCCTTTCTGGGGGAAGCATAGAGGAGGCAGTTCTGGTGACTGTCTCACTGAGGTCCTCCTAGTTCCATTCAGTTTCACACCCTCCTCTGGGGAGACGTGAGCCCAAGGTGTAACCTGGAGCCACCTCACACATACTCATGTTACCGGACAAAACGTGGGTCCCTGTCTGGTGCGCAGTCAGGCCAAAATAGTTTACACACCGAGATTGAGAGTAGAGAAAATTATTTATTGCAAAGCAGCAGTGCAAGGAGTTAGGGGTAGTCTGTACCCAGATCTTAACTCCCCGTGATGCCATTGAAATACAGTTTTTGTAGGTTTCAGGAGAGGGGATTGTGTATATTTACAATTTGGGGTGTGAACATGAAATGGGTGATGGATGCGTCAGCTGATAGGGTCTTGGGCAGAGGGGAGAGGGTCAGCAATTAATTTTTGTTCCCTTATGTCCTCCGCCCAGAGTTCATTTACAAGTTGTTTCTAAAACATTTCTATTGTCCATGGCCAGAGTTAATCTACAAGTTATTTCTAAAATACTTTTAGCAAGTCTATCATCTGCAGGAAGGAATGTTTTCCATTCAGTTCTTTAAGGAACTGAATATTCATTTGCGTGGGATGGGAAAATGGTTCTGGGTAATCCAGTCTACTTATTCCCCTGTGGGGTCTTATCTAATTATTTATCTTAACCAGGGTGGGGGAAATAGTTGGGGGTAATCCAGTTTACCTATCTATTCCCATCCAGGTGCCAGGGTAGAGGAAATAGCACTCGGTTTCACTCAGTGGACACCACTCGTACATTGGGCCACAGTAAGTTGTTGTTAGTTGCCGTCAAGTTGATTCTGACTTGTGGCAATTCCATGTGTACAGAGTAGAACTGTTCCGTAGGATTTTCATGGCTGTGACCTTTTGGAAGCAGATCACCAGGCCTATTTTCTGAGGTGCTTCTGCGTGTTTTCAAACTGCCAACTTTTCAGGTAGTATTTGAATGCTTAACCATTTGTGCCACAGAGGGACTCTGGGTCACAGTATAAGCCCTGTATTAGTTTCCTAGAACTGCCATAGAACGTACCATGGACTGAGGGACCTAAAACAGTGGAGATACAGTCTCTCACAGTTCAGGAGGCCAAAAGTCCAAAATCAAGATGTCTGCAGTGTTATACTCCCTCTGAAGTCTCTAGAAAATCCTTCCTTGACTCTTCTATCATCTTAATGTTCCTTGGCTGATAGAAATATTCCTTCAATCTCTGCCTTTGTCTTCACCTGAGTAGTCTTTCCTCAGTGTCTCTTCTCTTTTATAAGGGCACCACTCAAATAGGATTAGGACCCACCCTTCTCCAGTATGACCTTGTCAACCTTTAGTGAAAACATATTCAAAGACCTTATTTCCAAACCAGCATGCTCACCAGGGGTTAGCAGGTACCAGGGGGTTAGACCTTCAATATATTCTTTTTTTTTTCATATAAGTCATGGTATTTTTTTTTAATTGTGATTTGGGTGAAAATTTACAGAGAAAATTCACTTTCCATACAGCAGTTCACATACACTTTGTCCCATGACATTGACCAAAATTCGCCCCAATGCAACAGCTCCCATCCTACTTCCTCTCGACAGTCACCTCTTCCCTGTGTCCATTCCTCCATGCACTCCTGCCCCCTGAGCTGTCTCCCTGTGCATAAGGAGCCCTTCTTTCTCCCATGATTGTTCTCTCTAGGGAGTGTATCTACCTCAGGTAAATGTTCAACTCATATGCCTGTCTTTTGTTTGGCTGGAAGCCACAGGTATGGGTTCAATTCC
>NW_006921898.1:1594463-1635694 GCF_000298275.1 Orycteropus afer afer | reverse complement strand
TAAAAAGGGACAAAAGTATTATTAATAGTAGTTTTAAAACAGACAAAAACAAGTAAACTAAAGATCAGAAAAAAGAAAGAGAAAAAAATCAGGGGAGGGCAGGGCAGGGTCCCCAGGCTCCGTCTGAGCACACAGACTGGGATGGAGTTTCTGCAGGCCTAGAAAGTGGGAGGGAGTGGGGGATGGCCACACCTCCATTCACCAAGTGGGTGTGGGGTATAAGAGTACAAGGGGAATGTTGCATCATTTCAGTCATCCAGGTCTGGAATTTCCTTGGGGTTACTGGCAAGAGGAACCTGTTCTTAAGCCCTTGGAGTCTGGGAGAGTACTGTCGCTTTAAATACCCAAAGTGGTCAAGCTGCTTGTAAACATTCAAAATGGCTGTGCCCTCAGACAGGCAAAACTCCACCGCTCAGCCTGCCTTCCTCTTAGCTGCTGCTTCGCCTTTTATTCCCCAGCCACCAGAGCAGTCCTCTGTGTAGTCCCTGGCTAGCAGGGCTGGTTTTTAGGTTAATTCTTAGGTCCTACTACCACTTGGCAATCTCAAAGCTGTCTGTGCCACCAGAATTGCTCAGGATCGCTGTCAGACTGCAGCTCCGCTTTGTATGTCTCCTTTTTTTGGTATTTTCATGCAAATTCTTCTGCTAGTTGGGATTTAGTCCACTTCTATATCCTTCCCTTCAAGGCTCAAGGGTCCAGGATTATCTTCTGTGTCTGTGTTAATTGGTTCCCCTTTTCTTTGTTGAAGAGGGTCTGTGCAGTCTTTCTGCCTATTCTGCCATCTTATCGGAACTCTCCCAACATATTCTTTTGAGGAAACATAATTCAACCAAAATCATGCCCTGACCAGCATTGGAAGCCTGACTAGCTGGACCAGAGCAAAGCTGGATGGACAGCAGGTCTGTCTGGGCTTTGATTTCTCTGCCCAGTGAATGGTAGCAACAATTAATGCACCACAAACTAGAAGGTATTACAGCAATGAATCCTGATATTAATGCTTTGAGGTAGGGGGATATGACTAATAATCACTTTACAGATGTGAATGCCAACACTGGCAGAGAGCAAAAAAGTTAGTGAATATGAGTAGATTTTTTGAAGGATGAGGAGCTGGGCACAGGGAATCATGTGATCGGAGGGCCTTTTAGGTGAGACATCTGCTATAGCTCTTTCCTCTGAGGAAGCCCCATAAGCTCCCTAAGAGCCTCTTTGGACACTAGCCTTGACCTGTGACCTCAATAGCGCTGTAGTTGGTGTTACCAAACAATCAAAACCAAACCCACTGCTATTGAGTCAGTTCTGACTCACAGCCATCTCCACTGGGTTTCCAAGGCTGTAAGTCTTTTTTTTTTTTTTTTTTTTTTTTTTTCAAATCATGCTGTGGGTGAAAATTTACAGAGCAAATTCATTTTCAATACAACAGTTCATACATTTTATTTCATGACATTGACTGTAATTCCCCACAATGTAAGAGCTCTCTCCCCATTTCCTCCCTGTAGTTACCTCCTCCTTGTGTCCCTCTTTCCTATGCATTCCTGTCCCCATGCTATCTCCCTGTGCAAACACTGCCCTTCTATTCTCCCACAATTATCACTCTGAGTGTATCTACCTGATGTAAATGTTCACCTATATGCCTGTCTATTGTTTATCTGAAAGCCATGGGAGTGAATTCAATTCCAGACCTGAAGAGTGACTGGGGGCGATAGAGTCGGGGATCTCACCAGGCTCTATCAGACCAGTAAACTGGGTCTTATTTATTTATTTTATGATTTTGAGTTTTGTTCCACATTTTTCTCCCACTCTATCCAGGATCTCCTACATAGATCCCCCTCTGAGTGGTTGATAGTGCTAGCCAGGCACCATCTAGTTCTTTTGGTCTCATAGTTGTATAGGCTGAGGATTGCGTGGTGTAGCATGAATTGTTTCCAATGAATCTTTGGTTTTCTTCGTTCCTCATTGCTCTGGATGAGGAGAGACCCATTGTTGCATCTAGATGTCTGCTTGCAATCTTCTAAGATCCCGGTCACTACTCGCCAAAGTAGGAGGTGGAACAATGTTTTGTGTAGTATGTTATACCAATTGAGCTTGATGTTCCCTGCAACTGTGGTCCCAAGCTCACAGGTCCAACTACTTGGTCCCTCTGGGTAGCTGGCTGTGAATAAGAAGTGACTACAAACTTGTCCCTTGTCAGCTCTACTATAAGCCTGGGAATTCTTACAGAACATAGCAATACACTTGTAGAAACACTGTATATTTGGACATTTTTACAGCATATACAAATATCATCTGCCAACCTCATATATGGTCATGGGTATATTCCCTTTTGTCTAGACATACCTGATCATTCAGCCTGTCTACATCTCAATTTACCCATAGATTAATTTTTGTTATCACTGACACTGTAGTATTGTATATGTAAAAAGGTTTATCTTTGTTGTCTGTACTTCTTGTGTACCTCTATGTGTCTTCCCCTTCCTCAGTGCCACCATGCTGATCACTCACCTTTGGTACATTGCCCTTCCCCTCACCCAAGTCAATACTTGTTTCTACCTATATCTAGCAGTGTTCCCTCCCCTCCCCTCCTATCCCTGGTAACAAAGAAAGTTTCCTTCCATGTAATCCATTCCTTGACTTTTTACAATAATGTTGTTGTTGTTATGTGCCATCGAGTTAGCCCCGACTCATAGCAACCCCTCCTTGAGTTGCTGAGGCAGTATCACTACAGAAGTAGATTGCCCAACCTTCTTCTGAGGAGTGGCTGGTAGGTTTGAACCACCAGCCTTCTGGTTAGCAGTCAAGTGCCTTAGGCACTATGCTAGCAGAGCTCCCTTTACAATAATGGAATAATATAATGTTTGTCCTTCTGTTGTTTGACTTATTTCACTCAGCATAATGTCCTCCAAGTTCTTCCATATTATGCAGTGTTTTGCAGATTCTACATTATTCTTTAGTGTTACATAGTATTCCACCATGTGTATGTACCATAGTTTTGTTATCCGTTCTTCTGTTGATGTGCACTTAGGTAGTTTCCATCTCTTTGCTATTGTAAACAGTGCTGTGATGTACATGGGTGTGCATACATCTATTAGTGTCTGGTTCTCACTTCTTTAGGTTATATACCTAGTAATGGGATTGCTGGGTCAAATGGTATTTCTAATTCCAATTTTTTAAGGAATTTCCATACTGATATCCACAATGGTTGTAATATTTTACAGTCCCAATGGAAGTGAATGAGAGTCCCAATCTCTCCACATCTTCGCCAGCATTTGTTATTTTCTGTCTTGCTGAACTTTGCTATTAGTGCTGGTATCTCATGGTTGTTTTGATTTGCATCTCTCTAATGGCTAATGGGGGAGCTCTGGTAGCATAGTGGCTAAGACACTTGCCTGCTAACCAGACGGCTGGCGGTTCAAACCCACCAGCCACTCCTCGGAAGGAAGGTTGGGCAATCCTACTTCCGTAGTGATACTGCCTCGGAAACCCAAGGAGGGGTCGCAATGAGTCAGGTTTGACTCAACGGCACATAACAGCAACAACAACAATGGCTAATGATCATGAACATTTCTTCAGGTGTTTGTTGGCTGCCTGAGTATCTTCTTTGGGGAAGTGTCTATTCTTATCTTCTGCTCATTTTTAAATTGTATTATTTGTATTTTTGATCTTCCTATCCACAAGCATGGTATGTTCTTCCATTTATGTAGATCTCTTACAGTTTCTTGAAGTAGTGTTTTGTAATTTTCTTTGTGTAGGTGTTTTATATCCCTGGTAAGTTTATTCCCAAGTGTTTTATGTTTTATCTTTTTGGTAGCTATCATAAATGGTATTTATTTCCTTATTTCCTTTTCAGCATTCTCTTTTGTGGTGTAGAGGTATCCAACTGATTTTTGTGTATATATCTATATATCTATATCTATATCTATATCTATGCTAAACTCTTTCAATTAGTTCCAGTAGTTTTCTTGCTGAATCTCTTGGGCTTTCTATGTGTAAGATCATATCATCAGCAAATAGGGATAGTTTTACTTCTTCCTTACCAATTTGGATGCCTTTGATTTCCCTTTCTTGCCTTATTGCCCTGGCTAGGACTTCCAATACAATGTTGAAGAGAAGTGGTGATAGAGGGCATCCTTGCCTGGTTCCAATTCACAAGGGGAATGGTTTCAGTCTCTCTCCATTGAAATAATGTTGACTGTTGGTTTTGTATATATGCCCTTAATTATGTTGAGGAATTTCCCTTCTACTCCTATTTTTCTGAGACTTTTTTTTTTTTTAATCAAGAATGGATGTTGGATTTTATCAAATGCCTTTTCTGCATCGATTAATATCATCATGTGGTTCTTCTCCTTTATTTTATTTATGTGCTGGATTATGTTGATTGTTTTTCTAATATTGAACCACCCTTGCATACCTGATAGGAATCTCACTTGATCACGATGTATTATTTTTTGATATGTTGTTGGAGTCTATTGGCTAGGATTTTGTTGAAGATTTTTGTGTCTCTATTCCTGAGGGATTTTGGTTGTGGTTTTCCTTTTTAGTGCTGTCTTTGCCTGGTTTTGGTATCAGGGTTATGCTTCCTTCATAAAATAAATTTGGGGGGATTCTATCCTTTTCTATGTTCTGGAATAGTTTGAATAGGATTGGTGTCAGTTCTTCTCTGAATGTCAGGTAGAATCCTCCAGTGAAATCATTTGGGCAAGGATATTTTTTTGTTGGTAATTTTTATGACCTGTTCAATTTTTTCTTTTGTTATGAGTCTGTTCAAATTTTCTACCGCAGTCTGTGTTAGTTTAGGTAAGTAGTGTATTTCTAGAAATCGGTCCATTTCTTCTAGATTTTCAAATTTGTTACAGTTCTTCATAGTATCCTGATGTTATCCTTTTTATTTCAGTTGGTTCTGTTGTGACATTGCCCAATTCTTTTCTTATTCATGTTATTTGAATTCTCTCTTTCTTTTCCTTTGCTTTGTTTGCCAGTGGTTTATCAATCTTTTTAAAGAACCAACTTCTAGTCTTGTAGATTTTTCCTATTGTCTTTCTATTTTCTGTTTCATTTATTTCTGCTTGAATCTTTATTATTTCTTTACTTCTGGTGACTATAGGCTTTTTTGCTGCTCTTTTTCTAATTGTTGAAGATGTTGGATTAAGGTGTTGATTTTTGCTCTTTCTACTTTTTTGATGTGTGCATCTCTTGCTATACATTACCCTCTGATTGCTGTTTTTGTGGTATCCCAAAGATTTTGGTATGCTGTGTTTTCATTCTCATTTGATTCAAGGAATTTTTAATTTCATTTTTTATTTCTTCTATTACCCAGTCATTTTTTAGGACAATGTTATTCAGTTTCCATGTGTTTGCTCTTTTCCCATTTGTTTTCCTACTGTTGATAATCAATTTTATAGCATTGTGATCTGAGAAGATGCTTTGCAGTATTTCAATGTTTTTAAATTTATTGAGGCTTTCTTTGTAGCCTAACATGATCTATCATGAAGAATGTTCCATGTGTGCTGGGAAAGAATGTATATTGTGCTTTTATTGGGTGAAGTGCTCTCTAGATGTCTATAAGGTTAAGTTGGTTGATTGTATTGTTTAGTTCTGCATCTTTGTTGAGTTTCTTTCCAGGTATTCTACCTTTCATTGGAAGTGGTGTATTAAAGTCTCTTGCTATATACTGTGGACTCATCTATTTGTCTTTTTGATGCTGTTAAAGTCTGATTTATGTGTTTTAGGCCTCTATCATTGAGTTCATAAATATTTATTATGGTTATGTCTTCTTGTTCAATTGATCCTTTAGTCATTATATATGGTCTTTGTCTCTTATGGTGATTTTTGTCTTAAAGTCAGTTTTATCAGAAGTTAATATTGCCACTCCTGCTGTTTTTTTTTTTTTTTTTTTTTATTTGCCAAGGCTGTAAATCTTTACAGAAGTTGATTGCCTCATCTTCCTCCTGTGAAGCAGCTGGTGGGTTTGAACGAGCAATCTTCTGGTTAGCAGCCAAATGCCTTACCCATTACACCAGTTGCTGTTAAGTGATTGGATAATCTTATAAGAGGAATGGTGGGTGGACAATTTCTCCATTCCAGGCCCCCTCAGAAGAGCTTCCCACCTTTCCTTCCTTCAGCTATGTGGGGTTCCCACTGACCTCTCACTGTAGCACCTCTATTCTTGTTCACCAGTCAGAACCTCTGACTCCTCCTTGTTGTTCATAGTCTCACAGCCACCTGAGCCTGGGCCCAGAATGCAGCAGGTGCAGAAAAGAATAAAGCTTGATGTACCATGCAGCTACCAGAACTTTTTCATTACCTTCCTGGATCTCCTGCCTCTGGTTCAGCAGGCTGTACCCATGAGCTGTCTGCTACAAGCTTCCCTAATATCAGAAACTCTAGCTGGGGCCCTGGGCTGCCTTCTGTCTTGATTTAGAATTTAATCAACAAAAGCAAAGGAAGAAGGCTTGATTTTGCTGATGTTGGCAGGTGCTCTGCAGAGCTGGATTAGCTAGATGTGCCCTCTTGCTACCAACAGGAAGTCAGAGGGGCAGCCACTGCCCCCCAGCCAGAGAGGCTCAGGAGAGCAGTAGGCTGATAGGATGGGACATTGCCTTGGGACCAGGTGTAGATTAGGTGTCACTTTCCAGTCTGAGGCCCATTCAGAAGGTCCCAAATGTATGACAGATTTACTCTGTCTGCCTTGAGACAGCAAGTTCTTCTGTATCTCGAGGTGGGCAGGATATGTGTGTGTGTGTGTGTGTTTGTGTGTGTGTGTGTGTGTGAAAAAGAGAGAGACAGAGAGAGAGAGGGGGAGAGAGAGAGAGAAAGAGAGAGAAAGAGAGAGATGGTACAAGTTGTACTTCCTTCAGGTATCAATCAGTACAGTATAGGAACGTTTGACTTGATTTTTTCTTTATTTCCTCATTCCTCCCCAGGAGCCCCTTTGATGTTCCTGCTGCATCAACCACAACTAATTTTGATTGACAGGAAGATCCTGGGGCTCCCGAATCATAAGAATTATATTTCAGTGTGGGAGAAGGAGGGTGGAGATTGGCAGAACATTCTGGGGTGGAACATTCTGAACCCATCTTGGTACTGCCTTCCCAGGAGAGATAGCAGTTTTCTGGGCAACAGTGGTGGCGTATGGTGAGTAGAACATAGCCCCTGGGCCTCTGACTTCTAGATGGCATCCAGGAGTCACCTTGCTCCTGTGCCTCTGTCTCCTCATTTTTGAGATGGGTAGGATGATCACAAGACTTGCTATAGAGGAGTGACTGAGGAGCAAATGAGTTTTGAGTGTTCATAACAGTGTCTGGTGGAGGGCAAGTGCCCAGCAGGTGTTCTCCAATGTCCGCCAACCATCTTTCTCTTTTCTTCCCTCATCTTTATTCTCTTCCTCTCCTTCTTCCTTCCTTCTTCAGAGCCCATGCCCCAGCTCAAACACCTATCTTACTGTGACTGAGTAACCACGACTTTGCCCATTACAAATATCAACCCTTTCCACTCTTCTTCTTTTCCTTCCCTCTTCATCCATCAAAAGGGTTAGACATTTAAGGGAGGAACTCATATTTCAAAGAATATTTTGCTTTGCAGGTTCAGGAGGGTTTCACAGAGGGCCATTTTGGATATGTCCCAAGTAAGGGCAGTGTTGGGGAGAGTTGAGGACAGTTCTCATGGGATTATGCCATTTGGATACCTTCATTCTGGTGGCTTTTAAAATAAACTTTTTATTGGCATACATCAAGTATTTTAGAAAGTGCACAATATCTGTACAGCTAGATGAATTATCACAAAACAGGTATTCTCATGTGATCACTGTATAAGTTAAAAAAAAAATAGCACCACTCCTGCTCTCTGTCAATTACTTTCTTGCTCCTCCCCCCAAATTAAGACTATCCTATTACAAAATATTGGGAGCTCTGGTAGCGTAGTGCCTAAAGCACTTGACTGCTAACCAGAAGGTTGCAGTTCAAACCCAGCAGCCATTCACATTGGAACTTCACTCCCAGAGTTACTTATTAAACATTTAAGCAGCCCAGCACTGGTCATGAGGTATAATTCTGCTTTTGCTGATATCATCAAACAATTCTTCAAAGTGGTTGGACCAATTTGCATATCTATTGGTGAGTTTTTAAACAGGATTCAGTTGTTCTTTGTATTCTTATGTCAGGGCTGGCAATTTCCAAAGGTTAATGGTTGAGGAGACCAGCTGACTCAGTTGGTAGTTGCTGACAAGAAATCCCAAAAGCATGTGCTGCTTTCATAGGTCCACTCTCTAAGGTACATGACCCAGGCAGGGCAATGAGATGAAGGAAGAAAGAAGTCACACATATTCAGCTACTAAGCTTCCTGGAAAGGCTGTGCTCCTGTGGCCCTGTGAATTTGAGTGGGAAGGAGTGGCACCAGGCAACCTGGGCAGGGATAGCCTGTACTTGCTGTGGGGCAAGAAACGTAGCTGGGCAGTGATGGCCATAAGCAGTAGCAGAAGGCAGAGGGCCAGGGCACTCCCACTGCAGGTGTGACTCCACTTTCCAACTCTGTTGTCTTTTATGCACCAGCCCCAGGGCCCACTTGGAAAGGAAGCCTGAATTGGGCTATCACTAGGAGAATGCTTAGTTTGATGAAGCTGTTCTCTCTCCTCCAGGCTTCCTTCATGGGTTTGATTTTCATGTCTTATATTTCACTGCTTAGCTCTACATGCAGTAAATTCCTTTGTGCATTGACATCTGTGGACAAGACAGAGTAGCCTGCAAAATAATGAATAAAAACATTATCCAAACCTGCTTACTGTCTTCCTTGTAGCCACCACTCACATTTCCTGTTCTTCTTCTTACACAGTGGCTGTGATGCAGTCAGCCATCAAACACAGATAGCTTTCAGCTGTGAAACTCCTGAGGCAGGCTCTGCACCAGGTATTGATGGTGCAGAGAAAATGTCTAGCCTCCCTCTGAGTTCAGGGGCAAAGAAGGAACCAGTGTGCATGAAATGGGAGAAAGGAGCAAAAGGCCCCATGGTGAAGACTTGAGTGGGTGATCAGCTGCAGCAGAAGGAGGAAGGTTGGAGTGGGCCTTGAAGGAGTGGTTAGAAATGTCATAATTCCCAAACTCCTGAAATGTGAGTACACAGATGGTCTATGGACATGATGTAGAGTATTCCATGAACTCCCAGAATTATATACAGCATTTGTGTAATATAAACTTAAACCCATTGGTATTGAGTTGATTCTAACTTATGGTGACTCATGTGTCACAGAATAGAACTGTCCCATAGGGTTTTCTTGGCTGTAATCTTTATAGAAACAGTTCGCTGGGCTGTTTTCTTCTGTAGCACCACTGGGTAGATTTGAACCACCAACCTTTAGTTTAGTAGACAAGTACAAATCATTTGTACCATGCAGGGAGCCTTGTGTGATATAGGCACCTGTATTGTCCTGGGGAAGAATATGGACCCATAATCCAAACAGTCACTTTAAAAGAAGCTTCAAATCTTTCCCTTTGACTTCTGTAGTAAGTAAGTACCAGGGCCACTCTGAGCAGCAGTGAGTTAGAGAGCTTACTTCCTCACAATCTTCTTGGTTGCCCAAGGATCCATTAATCTTATCACATCCAGAACGGAACTTCTGACCTATCTGCCCCCCCCCCCCAATCTGTTTCATACCTAGCCCTCTCTACTTCTGTTAATATAACTCTATCTTTCTGGTTTTTCAGGCCAAACACCTTGGCATCATCCTTGACTCCTCTCCTTTACTTCCCAAATCCAATCTGTAATCAAATCCCTCTGTCTCCATCTTTAAAATATGTCCAGAATACAACCCCCTCTCACAACTTCTCCATTGCTGCACTCTCTGCCAAGCCACCATATGGCTTCTGTATTTCTCTGCCTCCCCCCCCAGCCCTTCCCTCTTGGCCCATCTTCAGCTCAATGTCTCTACCTTCCTTATAGGAAAAGCTGAAATTCTTCCAGTTATCCACAAGGCCCTCTAATTTCTGGTCCTTGTATTCTTCTCCTCAGTCACTTGGTATAGCCAGGCCCACCTTGTGGAGGTTGCTGGAAGACACCAAGGTGAGAATGAGGGGAGCTTTCTTTGTCTGGTACAGGTCAGACCTTCCTTCCTCTAGGGCTACCACAATCTCCTCTGGACCCCTTCCTGCTCCCATTTTCAGGGAAACGGGCACTGGCACAGTCCTCCAGGCCTCTTCTGTTGCTACGGTCAGTGGAATTTCCATTTCCTCACTATCCCAGCACTGACCACACTGGTGGTAACTGTTCACTCCTGTGTGTGGTACCTTTTGGTGCAGACACCCAGTCTGATTCACCTTGGTCAATCAGGCCCCAGCTCAGAGTCAATGCTGCATGAGGAAGCTTTCAACTGAAGGGAATCCCTCAAAGCAAGGAGTGAGGAAGCCTGGATTCTGCCTAGTCCCCCCAGGGTAGGTCTGGGCAGGTCACATGGCCCTCTGTTTTCAGAGACTCCATCTGTAAAATGGTTTCAAAGACAACATCTGGCTCTGAGATTGTCTGATTTTCTTGGTCAAATTATTTCACAGGAGCAACCTGAAGCCACAATATTTCCAAATAACCTGGAAATTGCTCACTTTCCTGACTCTTGTATTTCATCCAAAATGCCACTTTGTCCACTAGTTCTTCTTTCTATGGGTCCTCTTCAACCCTCAGGTCCTCATTTTGCCCTCTAATATCCATGTTGCATCCCACTGCTGCTTACTCATTGAACTACACCTTCCCTAATGACCAGGGACAGATGATTAAGAACAAAGTGAGCCCGGTTTTTACCTTTTGATACTTGGAACTTTCCATGGTCCCTGTCTATTCCTGATGATAGGCCCTTAACCACCAGCCTAGTGACCTTCAGCTCCTGGAAAAATGACCAAGTGTCATCTGAGTTCTGAGAATATTTACCTGTGGTCTAGAGAAACTTGAAGGTGAGAGAGAGGGAAGATATTGTGAAGCAGAGGCAGGACCTGAGAGTTGGGAGACATCTGGATGGAAGATAGATTAGGAATGCAAAAAGGAGCCACTAAGGTTGCTGAGAAGTGCTGTTAGGGGAAGTCTGGGGCCTTTGGGGCTGAGGGAAAAGGGCAGAAGTGTTGAGAGAGATGAAGTGAAGAGAGATCATCATCTGTCCATCCATTCATTCAAAAATGTCAACTGAGAAAAGAAGAGAAAGAATGAGAAAGCACCACATAAAGTAATAGACAAACAACAGGACAAAAGTAGGGAACAGGGAGCTGGGCTGGGCTGGTGTGCTTAGGAATCAAACAGACAGATGTCTTGAGTCAAGGATGGGACACCCTTCTTAGTTCAGCTTTGAGAGAGATATTGTGGAGAAAGTAATTTCTACTCTCTCCTGCCCAATCTATAGCATGGACCTGCTTCTATACTGCTCTGAAAAAAAAAAGTCAAACACTGTGCAAACCTCAGCTTACATGACCCTGAGACCAGAAGAAGTAGATGGTGCCTGGCTAACACTGCCAACCTCTCAGAAAAGGGATCAAAATATGAGATCATGGATAGAGTGGGAGAAAAATGTGGAACAAAACTCAACATCATAAAAAAGGCCAGGCTTACTGGTCTGATAGAGACTGGTGAAACCTCTGAGACTATAGCCCCTAGTCACCCTTCAGGCTGGGAAACAAACTCACTCTTGTGGCTTCCAGCTAAACAGTAGACAGGCCTATGGGGTGAACAGTTACTCTAGGTAAGTACACTCCTTAGAACAATCAACCATGGGAGATTAGAGGGCAGAATTTGCTCAGGGAGACAGTTCAGAGAGCAGGAATGTATAGTAAAAAAAGGACACAGGGTTAAGGTAACCACAGGAAGGAAATGAGAAGAAAGCTGTTAATTGTGGGGATTGAAATCAATGTCACAAAACAAAATGTGTATGAACTGTTGAATAGACAATGAATTTGCTCCATAAACTTTCACCCAAATCACAATTAAAAGAAGAGTTAAACAAATTTTAGAAATGAGAAATATATTTCTGAAATTAAGAATTAAATAGATGGAACTAATATATTAGATAAAAGAGAATTGGGAGCTGTTGAATTGGAACATAGATCAGTAAAAGTGTTCAGATAGGAACACAAAAAGAAAAAAGATTGGAAACACATAAAAAATGTACTATAGTGAAAGTAGCCAACATGTATGCAATCAGGTTTCAAAAAGAGAGAAGAGAATGGGCAGAAGCAACATTTGGAGGAATACTGATTAAATAAAATTGCTGATTCAACAAACTCCATGAACAATAACAACAACAACAAAACTCACCACCACAACAAAAACTATACTCAGGCCTGTAAAAGTAAAACTGCTGAGACCCAAATTAAAAGGGAAAGAAATCTTTGGGGAAAAAAAAAAAAAAAAAAGCTCAAGAAAAAGACATATTGTGTTCACAGAAACAGCCTTAATTAAGATGGATGGCTGACATCCTGATAGAAACTCTAGAAGCCAGAAAACAAAAGAATGAAATCTTTAAAGTGCTAAAAGAAAACAGCTGCCAAGATAGGTTTTTACACTCAGCAGCATGTAATTAGAAAGATAAAGACAGCATAACAATGTGTTTATATAAATGTAAGTTGAGAGAATTTATCACCAGTAAGCTTTCATTAAAAGAAATACTTGGAAGTTCTTCAACGCAGAAAAAAATGATCATAGATACAATACTGAAAAGTGGGGAAGAAAAGGAAAGCAACAGAGGTGGAAATGTATATTGATGGCTTAAAATTGTAATAAGAGTGTTTTATAATATTTTAAATATATGCAGAAAGTACATATCAAAAATAGCAAAAGAAAGTTGGAAGGAGTAAATGGACTTAAGATGCTATAAGATCTCAAATTGTTTGGGAAGTGTTAAGAATAATAATTTAAGGTAGACAACAAGTTAAACATTTATGTTATATTTCTAGTGTATCCATTAAAAGTGATAAAAGACTGTAATCTATAACAGAGAAAAGCGGGAAAAAAATACTCTTAATCCAAAAGAAGTCTATAAAGAAGAAACAAAAGTATAAAAACAGTTGGTACAAATAGAAGACAAAGAAAAAGATGGTAGACTTAATTATAGCAATGTTTAAATTAAATATATATGACTAAGTGCTCCAATTAAAAGAAAAAGAATATAAGATTGATTAAGATAATAATAAGAGACACCCTTGAAATATAAAGACACAAAGGGGTTGAAAGTAAAAGGATAGTAAAAGCTATCCTATTGAAATACACTACAAAAAAAGCTGGCACATTTATATTAATGTGAGATAAATACACTCTAAGACAAGAAGTCAGCACTTGTCTGTCAGTTTATTGTACCATGGTGGCTTGTGTGTTGCTGTGATGTTGAAAGTTATGCTACTGGTATTTCAAATACCAGCAGGGTCACCCATGGTGGACAGGTCTCAGTGGAGCTTCCAGACTAAGACAGAATGGAAGAAATACCTGGCAATATACTTCTGGAAAAAAATGGAAAGTGAAAACCTTATGGATAGCAGGAGAACATTTTCTGATGTAGTGTCAGGAAATAGGCCCCTCAGGTTGAAAGGAACTCAAAATATGACTGAGGAAGAGTTGCCTCCTCAAAGTAGAGTTGACCTTAATGATGTGGATAGAGTAAAGCTTTCAGGACCTTCATGTACTTCTCTTCAAAATGAGAAAAAAGAGCTGTAAACATCCATTAATAATTGGAACATTGGAATGTACAAAGTATGAATCAAGGAAAATTGGAAGTAGTCAAAAATGAAATGGAACACTTCAAGATTGCTATCCTAGGCATAAGTGAACTGAAATGGACTGGTATTGGAGATTCTGAGTTGGACAATCATTTAATCTCCTATGCCAGGAATGACAAATTGAAGAGAAATGACATCATGTTCATTGTCAAAAAGAACATTTCAAGGTCTGTCCTGAAGTAAAAGGCTATCAATGATAGAATAATATCCATAACCCACAAGGAAGACCAGTTAATATAATTATTATTCAAATTTAAACACCAACTACTAATGCCAAAGATGAAGAAACTGAAGATTTTTACCAACTTCTGAAGTCTGAAATTGATCAAACATGCAATCAAAATGCATTGATAATTACAGGTGATTAGAATGTGAAAGTGTAAACGACAAAGGAACAATAATTGAATTATGGCCTTGGTGATAGAACCTACGCCAGAGATCACATGATAAAACTTTGCAAGATCAATTACCTATTCATTGGAAATACCTTTTTTCAACAACATAAATGGCAACTTATACACATGAACTTCACCAGATGAAATACACAGGAATCAAATTAACTACGTATGTGAAAAGAAATGATGGAGAATCTCAAAACCATCAGTCAGAATAAGGCCACCTGTGAAACAGACTATCAATTGCTCATATACTTGTTCAAGTTGAAGCTGAAGAAAATTAAAGTCCATGAGAGCCAAAATCCCACCTGAATTTAGAGACCATCTGAAGAATCGATTTGATGCATTGAGCACCAGTGACCAAAGACTAGACAAGGTGTGGGAGGACATCAAGGACATCATACATGAAGAAAGCAAAAGGTCATTAAAAAGATACGAAAGGAAGAGAAGAATGAAACAGATGTCAGAAGGGACTCTGAAATTTTCTCTTGAACAGAGAGTAGCTAAAGCAAATGGAAGAAATGATGAAGTAAAAGAGCTAAACAAGAGATTCAAAGGGCAGTTTGAGAGGATGAAGTAAAGGATTATAATAACATATGCAAAGACCTGGAGTTGGAAAATCAAAAGGGAAGAACATGCTCAGCATTTCTCAAGCTGAAAGAACTGGAGAAAAAATTCAAGACTTGAGCTGCAATATTGAAAGATTCTATGGGCAAAATAGTGAACAATGCAAGGAACTATTAAAAGAAGATGGAAGGAGTATACAGAGTCACTGTACTAAAAAGAAATTGGCCCATGTTCAACCATTTCTTGAAAGAGGTACCATATGATCAAGAATTAATGGTATAGAACAAGAAGTTCAAGTTGCACTGAAGGAAATGGCAAAGAACAAGGCTCTAGGAATTCATGGGATACCCACCGAGATGTTTCAACAAACGGATTCAGCATCAGATGTGCTCACTTATGCCCCCAAAATTGGAAGACAGCTAGCTAGACAACCTACTGGGAGAGCTCAATATTTGTGCTCATTCCAAAGAAAGGTGATCCAGTAGAATGCGGAAAGTACTGATTATCATTAATACCACATGCAAGTAAAATTTTGCTGAAGATAATTCAAAAACAGTTGCAGCACTACATCAACAGGGAACTGCTAGAAATTCAAGCTGGATTCAGAAGAGGGTGTGGAATGAGGGCTGTCATTGCTGATGTCAGATGGATCTTGGCTGAAGGCAAAGAATGCCAGAAAGATGTTTACCTGTCTTTTATTGACTATGCGAAAGCATTTGATTGTGTGGATCATAAAAAATTATGGATAACATTGCAAAAAATTGGAATCCCAGAATACTTAATTGTGCTCATGAGGAACCTGTACATACACCAAGAGGCAGTTGTTCAAATAGAACAAGGGCATACTGCGTCATTTAAAATCAGGCAAAGTGTGCACTAAGGTTGTACCCTTGCATCAAATTGATTCAATCTGTGTGCTGAGCAAATAATCTGAGAAGCTAGACTACATGAAGAAGAACTCAGCATCAAGATTGGAGGAAGACTCATTAGCAACTTGTGATATGCAGATGACACAGCCTTGCTTGCTGAAAGTGAAGGAGACTTGAGGCTCTTACTGATGAGGATTGAAGACTACAGCCTTCAGTGTGGATTACATCTCAACACAAAGAAAACAAAAATTCTCAAAACTGGACTAATAAGAAACACCATGATAAACAGAGAAAAGATTGAAGTTGTTAAGGGTTTTATTTTACTTGGAGCCACAATCAACGCCTGTGGAAACAGCAGTCAAGAAATCAAACTACCTATTATATTACATTGGGCAAATCTGCTGCAAAAGACCTCTTTAAAATATTAAAAAGCAAAAATGTCACCTTGAAGGACTAAGGTGGACATGACTCAAGTCATGGTATTTTCAATTGCCTTGTATGCACATGAAACCTGAGCAATGAATAAGGAAGACTGAAGAAGAATTGATGCATTTGAATCATGATGTTGGTAAAGAATATTGAATGTACAATAGACTGCCAGAAGAATGAACAGATCTGTCTTGGAAAAAGTAACAGCTACAATGCCCCTTAGACATGAGAAAGGCCAGACTTTGTCTCTCATACTTTGGTCATATTGTTAGAAGGGACCAGTCCCTAGAGAAGAATATATCATGCTGGGTAAAGTAGAGGGTCAGAGAAAAAGGGGGAGACCCTCAACGAGATGGATTAACCCAGTGAGTGCAACTATGGGCTCAAACATAGCAAGTGTTGTGAGGATGGCAGAGGACTGGGCATTGGTTTGTTCTGTTGTACATAGGGTTGCTATGAGTTGGAACTTACTCTATGACAAGTAACAACTATGTTCAGACTTCCAAAATTCATGAACATGTTATGTTTCTCCATTTATTTAGATCTTCAATTTCTTTAATCACTGCTGTGTAGTTTCCAACAAACAAGTCCTGCATATATTTTGTTAGATTCATACCCAAATGTCTCATGTTTTGTGAGTGATTGTAAATGCTATTGTAATTTTAAAGTCTGGTGTCTGCATGTTCATTGCTGTTATGTAGAGACACAATTGATTTTTGTATATTTATCTTGTATTCTGCAACCTTGCTGAACTCCCTTATACTTTTAGATGTCCCCCCGCCCCCGCCCACAGATTCCTTGGGATTTCCTTTATAGACCATTATGCTATCTGCAAATAGGATATTTTTTTTTCCTTTCTGCTCTGTATACCTGACCCCTTACCCTGCTTTTTTGGCTTGAGGGAAATTATCAATCACTTTAAAAACTATTCTGAGATAATTGTAGATACACATGCATCTGTAAGGAACAATACAGTGTACCCTGTGTATTCTTCAGTTTTCCTCCAATGGTAATATCTTGCATAACTGTAGTACAAAACTACAACCAGGATTTGACATTGATGTAATCAATTGACCTTATTCAAATATTACCAGTTTTACATGTACTCATTTGCATGTGCATTCACTTCTATGAAATTTTATTCTGAGGTTGAAGTTGCCAACGAAAGACAGACCACCCTTATGGTCTATTCGTGCATGGGTAAATGCCTTACTTGTAGAGAAGAGACAGATCGAGGTCACGTTCATTAGTGGGCACTGGTCTTCTGTGGCCAGAAGGATCAATTCCGTGTTTGGCTGGTGAAGGCCAGATGGTCTACATTTACCCCTTTTGTGCCACTCTGTTTCTTTCCCACAGACATAGAAATGTGGTTGGCCAGGTGCCATATGGTGCCTGTGGATGTGCAAAAGACAGAGAAAGTTACCATTTGCCCACAACAGGGGAAAAGCTTCTTTAATAAGGAGAAGAACTTGGGAGGGAGAGTGACCTAATTCCCAGCTCCTTGTCAGAGGAGGTTCTGGGCTCAAGGCCTAAGTAAATGCAACCCAACTTGGATGGGAGACACAGAGACAGACCATTCCCCCAACATTATCGCATGTGTAGATTTACATGACCACTACTACAGGTCAAAATATAGAACAATTCCATCAAAAGAATCCCTCATGTTAACTTTTAAAAGCCACAGATACCTCCTGTCTTCTCCTGGTCCCTAACTCCTGGAAACTACCAATCTGAATATGTCTCTTGGATATATGCCTAGCATCAGAACTCCTCTGGCTCATGACTCAGCAGTGTTTCATTCTATTGTACATAGGGTGGCTATGAGTTGAAACTGACTCCACAGCTAAAAACAACACAGTCACTCTATGTTTAACTTTTTGAGGAACTGCTAAATGATTTTCCACAGTGCTGCACCATTTTACATTCTTACCAGCAATGTATCAGGATTCCAATTTATCCACATCCTTGCCAGCAATTGCTGTTTTCCATTTTTTTTTTTTTTTTATTCTAGGCATTGTAGTAGGTATGAAGTGATATCTCCTTGTGGTTTTGGTTTGCATTTTCCTGATGACTAATGATGTTAAGCATCTTTTCACTTGTTTATTGCTATTTGTGTATCTTTGGAAAAATGTCTATTTGAATATTATGCTCATTTTTAAATTGTAGTAATTGTCTTTTTGTTTGTTGAGTTGAAAGAGTTCTTTATATATTCTACATGTGAGATCATTATTAGTTATATGGTTCTTAAATATTTTCTTCCTTCTGTGGGTTGTCTTTTCACTTTCTTGATAAAGTTCTTTGATGCATAAAAGTTTTTAGTTCAGATGAAGTTCAATTAATCTATCTTTGCTTTTCTTGCTTGTGCTTTTTGTGTCATATTTAAGAATTTTTTTTTGTCTAATCCAAGGGAGCTCTGGTAGCGTAATGCCTAAGGCACTTTACTAGTAACCAGAAGGCTGGTGGTTCAAACCCACCAGCCACTCCTCAGAAGAAAGGTTGGGTAATCTACTTCCATAGTGATACCGCCTTGGAAACCCAAGGAGGGGTCGCTATGGATTGGTCCGACTCGATGGCACATAACAACAACAACAAATCCAAGGTCACAGAGATTTACACATATGTTTCCTTAGCACTTACATTTAGGTCTTTGATCCATTTTGAGTTAATTTTTCTTTGCATATTGTGTGAGGTAGGAGTCCAAAATCATTTTTTTTTTTTTTTTTTTGCATGTAGAAATCCAGTTGTCCCAGTAGCATTTGTTACAAAGAATATTCTTTTCCCCATTGAATGGTCTTGGCACTTTTGTTGAGATTCACTTGACCATAAATGTATTCTATTCTATTGAACCTTTGTATCTATTCTTATGCCGGTCCTATACTGTCTTAGTTATTCTAGATTTTTAGTAAGTTTTGAATTGGAGAAGTGTGAGTCCTCCAACTTTGTTCCCCTTTTCAAGATTATTTTGACTATTCTGGGTCCTGTGCATTTCATTTCCATATAAATATTAAGATCAGCTTGTTAATTCCTACAAAAAAAAAATTGGATTTTTAATAGGGATTGCATTGAATTTGTAGATCAGTCCTGGGGAGTTATTACCTTCTTAACAATATTAAGTCTCCCAAACCATGAACATGGAATATCTTTCTACTTATTTAGGACTTCTTTAATTTTTTTCAACATTTTTTTAATCTCCAGTGTACAGATCGTGCACTTCCTTTATTGCTTATATGAATAAGTGTTCTATTCATTCTGACACTTTTGTAAATGGAATTATTTGCTTAATTGCATTTTCAAAATTTTCATTGCTAGTGTATAGAAAAAAATACGACTGATTTAATATGTTGATCCTGCAACATTACTGACCTCAGCTATTAACTCTAATCAGGTATGTGTGTGTGTATGTGTATTCTTTAGAGTTTTCTTTATATAAAATCATGTCATCTGTGAATAGAAATAGTTTTACTTCTTCGTTTTCAATGTAGATGCCTTTTATTTCTTTATCTTGCCTAATTGTCCTTGTTAGAACTTTAGCACAATGCTAAAAAGAAGCAGTAAAAGTGAATTACTTATTGACCTTTTAGCTAAAATCAATTGTAGACTTGGCAAGAATGGACATCCTTGTCTCTTGTTCCTGGTCTTATGCTTCCAGCCTTATACTATTAAGTATGATGTTATCTTTGTGTTTTTTTTTTTTTTTTTTGTAGATGTCCTTCATCATGTTGAAGAAGTTCTCTTTTATTTCTAGTTTGTTGAGTGTTTATTTTTTTAAAATCATGAAAGGATATTGGATTTTTTTCAAATGCTTTTTCTGCATCATTTGAGATGATCATGTGTTGTCTTCCTTCATGTACTAATATGGTATATTAGTGTATTATATTGGTTGATTTTTGTATGTTGAACCACTGCTGTGTTCCCAAGATAAATCCTACTTGGTCATGGTACCTAAGCTTTTCAATGTGCTGCTGGATTCAGTATGCTAGGATTTTGTTAATGATTTTACATCTCTATTCACAAGTTATATTGGTATATAATTTTCTTTTCTTGTGATCTTTGTCTGTCTTTGGTGTCAAAGTAATACTGACCTAATAGAACAAGTTAGGAAGTTAAATAGATATTTTCAAGTATACCATTTTAATTCCCTGGTTGGTACTTTTTCTATATATTTTTGAGTTATTTTCTTAGGGATTGCTCTGAGGATTACAATTAGCATCTTAATTTATAACAATCTAGTTCAATTACTATCAAATTAATTTCAATAATATTCAGAAACTTTGTTCCAATATGGCTCTGTTTTTCGTTATGTTGTTACTGTCACAGATTATATTTATACATTGTGTGTCCAACAATATAGACTTATAATTATTGTTTAATGGAGTTGTCTGTTTTTTCTTGATTAAACATTCCTGTTTGCCGCAAGCTTTTGGTTAATATCCTGAACATTGAAAAAGTTGATTCTGAGTGTTTTTGCCAGCATTTCATTGCTTTTATGGAAGAATAAGAACTTTCTGGGAAAGTTCGCTTTCTCTCAGGTGTGTGGAACTCTGGTGTTGGGATTGGTTAGTTTTGCCACTCTGCCAGGCTTAAAATGAGCCTTCCTAGAGTAGGGAGGCAGGCAAGGCCCCTGCCCCCTAGAACCAGGAAAGAGAGGGAGCAGCCAGGGACCACAGAAGCAGCAGAAACCAGGTAAGGAGTGGGAGGCAGGCAGGCCCCAGCTTCCAGAGGCAGGAAAGGGAGGGAGTGGCCAGGGACCACAAAATGGCAGGATCCAGGTAGGAATTAGGTAAGGGGAGGGTGCAGAGGTTTCTAACAGCTAAGGGAGATAAACTTGTCTGTCAGTTTGTCATCCGTTGGGGCTTGCACGTTGCTGTGAGGCTTGAGGCTATGCCACCAGTGTTTCAAACACCAGCAGGGTTGCACATGGTGCACAGGTTTCAACACAGCTTACAGACTGAGACAGAGTAGGAAGAAGGAAAAGGCCATCCATTTCTCAAAAAATTGGCCAGGGAAAACCTTATAATGTCTGATACATTACTGGGTAATTTTATGAATAGCTTGGAAACATTGTCTGACACAGTGCAGGAAGATGAACCCATTGGGTTGGAAGGCACTTAAAATAGGACTGGGAAAGAGCTTCTTCATCAGGGTAGAACCAATCTTAATGATATGGATAAAGTTAGTCTTTTGGGACTTCCATGTGCTGATGTGGCATGACTCAAGTTGAGGAGAAGCAGCTGCAAACATCCATTAATAATCAGAACATGGAATGTATGAAGTATGAATCTAGAAAAATTGGAAGTTGTCAAAAATGAAATGGAACACATCAAGATTGATATCATAGGCATTAGTGAGCTGAAATGGACTGGTTTGGCCATTTTGAATCAGACAACCATATGATCTACTATGCTAGGGGTGACAATTTGAAAAGGAATGGTGTGGCATTCATCATCACAAAGGATGTTTCAAGATCTGTCCTGAAGTACAATGCAGTCAGTGATAGGATAATATCCATATGCCTAGAAGGAAGACCCATTAATACTACTATTATTCAAATTTACACACCAACCACCTAAGCAAAGATGAGGAAATTGAAGATTTTTATCAACTTCTGCAGTCTGAAATTGACCAAACATGCAATCAAGATGTGTTGCTTATCACCAGTGATTGGAATGCAAAAGTTGGAAACAAAGAAAGATCACCAGTAGTTGGAAAATTTGGCCTTGGTGACAGAAATAATGCTGGAGATCACATGATAGAATTTTGCAAGACCAATGACTTATTCATTGCAAATACCTGTTTTCAACAGCACAAATGGTGGCTATACACTACCATTGAGGGCCTTCAGATGGAGTGCACAGGAATCAGACTGACTACATCTGTGGCAAGAGATGATGGAAAAGCTCAATATCTTCAGCCAAAACAAGGCCAGGAGCTAATTGTGGAACAGATCATCAACTACTCATATGCAAGTTCAACTTGAAGTTGAAGACAGTTAAAACAAGTCCACAAAAGCCAAAATATGACCTTGAATATATTCCTCCTGAATTTAGAGACCATCTAAAGAATAGATTTGATGCATTGAACACCAATGACTGAAAACCAGAAGAATTGTGGGATGACATCAAGGACATCATCAATGAAGAAAGCAAGAGGTCATTAAAAAAACGAGAAAGAAAGAAAAGACCAAAATGGATGTCAGAAGAGACTCTGAAACTTGTCCTTGAGCGAAGTGTAGCTAAAGCAAATGGAAGAAAAGACAAGATAAAAGAACTGAACAGAAGATTTCAAAGAGCAGCTCAGGCAGATGAAGCCAATTACTATAATGAAATGTGCAAAGACCTGGAGTTAGAAAACTGAAAGGGAAGAACATGCTTGGCATTTCTCAAGCTGAAAGAACTGAGGAAAAAAATGTAAGCCTTGAGTTGCAATATTGAAAGATTCCATGGGGAAAATATTGAATGATGCAGGAAGCATCAAAAGAAGATGGAAGAAATACACAGAGGCACTGTACCAAAAAGAACTGGTGGCTCTTCATCCAGTTCAGGAGGTGGCATATGATCTAGAACCAATGGTACTGAAGGAAGAAGTTGAAGCTGCACTGAAAGAATTGGTGAAGAACAAGGCTCCAGGAATTGACAGAATACCCGTTGAGATGTTTCAACAAATGGATGTCCCACTGGAGGCACTCACTCGCCTATGCCAAGAGATTTGGGAGACAGCTACCTTGCCAAATGACTGGAAGAGATCCATATTTGTACCCATTCCAAAGAAAAGTGATCCCATAGAATGTGGAAATTATCAAACAATATCATTCATATCACATGCAAGTAAAATCCTACTGAAGATAATTCAAAAACAGCTGCAGGAGTATATTGACAGACAACTTCCAGAAATGCAAGCTGGATTCAGAAGAGGATGTGGAACGAGGGATATCATTGCTGATGTCAGATGATTCTTGGCTGAAAGCAAAGAATACCAGAAAGATGTTTACTTGTGTTTTATTGACTATGCAAAGGCATTTGATTGTGTGGATCATGACAAATTATGGGTAACATTGAAAAGAATGGGAATTCCAGAACACTTAATTGTACTAATGAGGAACCCGTACATAGACCAGGAGGCTGTCATTCGAACAGAAAAAGGGAACACTGTGTGGTTTAAAATCAAGAAGGGAGTGCATCAGGGTTGTATCATTTTACTGTACTTACTCAATCTGCATGCTGAGCAAATAATCTGGAAGCTGGACTATATGAAGAAGAACGTGGCATCAGGATTGGAGGAAAAATCTTTAACAACCTGTGATACACTGACAACACAACTTTGCTTGCTAAAAGTGAGGATGACTTAAAGCACTTACTGATGAAGATTGAAGAATACAGACTGCAATATGTATTACATCTCCATATAAAGAAAACAAAAATCATCATAACTAGACCTATAAGCAGCATCAGAATAAATGGAGAAAAGATTGAAATTGTCAAAGACTTCATATTGCTTGGTTCTACAATCGACACCAATGGAAGCAGCAGTCAAGACATCAGATGATGTATATCAGGGCAAATTGGCTGCAAAGGACCTCTTTCAAGTGCTGAAGAGCAAACATGTCTCCTTGAGGACTAAGGAGCACCTGACACAAGCTATGGTATTTTCTATCACCTCATATGCATGTGAGAGCTGGACAATGAATAAGGAAGACTGAAGAATTGATGATTTTAAGCTGTGGTATTGGCAAAGAATGCTGAAAGTACTGTGGACTGTGAAAAGAACTAACAGGTCTGTCCTGGACGAAGTGCAGCCGGAATGCTCCTTGAAAGCGAGAATGGCCAGATTTTGTCTCACCTACTTTGGTCATGTTGTCAGAAGGGACCATTCCCTGGAGAAGGATGTCATGCTTGGTAAGGTGGAGGGTCAACGAAAGAAGGGAAGGCCCTCAATGAGATGGATTGACATGGCCGCAGCAGTGATGGGCTCAAGTATAGCAAGAATCATGGGGCTGGCACAGGACTAGACACTGTTTCGTTCTGCTGTGCATGGGGTTGCTATGAGTTGGAGATGACTTGATGGCAACTAACAACAACAACAAAATGGAAGAATGGACTTTTAGAGTTCCTTACTCTGACATTTTCTTTTATATCATCCTTGTTTAGCTTCCTGAAATTGTAAGTTTGAAAAACTTTGAAAAGTTTTCAGTCATTATTTCTTTGAATGCTTTTTTTCAGCTCTACTCTTTTTTATTCTCTCCTTCTGGGACTCTGATAACACGAGTGTTCAATTGTTTCTTACAGACCCAGAGATCTCTGAGGTTTTATTTATTTATTTCCTGTCTATTTTCTCTCTGTTGTCCAGATTGTATAAATCTAGTCTTTTATCTTCTGCTATTTTGACTTCTAATGTGTCCTTTTGTTTTTTTCTATGTATCTTTCTAGTTTCCATTCTTTTCCAGCATGTTTGTAATTGCTTGCTGAAATGTTTTTTATGACAGCTGCTTTAAAATCCTTGTCAAACTATTTCAACATCTGATTTGTCTAGCTGCTGGCATCTGTTGACTGGCTTTTCTCATTCAACTTGATATTTCCTTGATTCTTAGTACGATGAGTGATTTTTCTTTTTAATTGTATCCTAGATATTTTGGATATTATATTATAAAACTCTGAATCTTATTTTAATCTTCTCTCT
This sequence comes from Orycteropus afer afer, assembly GCF_000298275.1. Classification (NCBI taxonomy): domain Eukaryota; kingdom Metazoa; phylum Chordata; class Mammalia; order Tubulidentata; family Orycteropodidae; genus Orycteropus; species Orycteropus afer. The sequence goes on along the minus strand of NW_006921898.1, from coordinate 1,611,037 downwards.
TCGCATGGCTCTTTTGACTCCATGCTGGCCAAAGAAGGAGGATACCACATAATTATTGCCGAGAGGGAGTGAAAGTCCCTGCTAGTTTTCGTTGACTGTTCATGTGGGTAGAGATGTTTTGTAGCTGCTGTGTGGAGGTGAGATTTCAAGCTACTGACACCGTTCTGACTGGCAGGGGAGGGGCACCCCATTCTTGCTCCCCATGTAGCCTCCAGTGGCACCATAGGAGAGTGGCAGGCAAGGCCTTGTTACCGCTGAGTGGTGGTGACAGTTTCACCTTTCTACTCAGCCTGTTCTGACACTGGCAGAGGGTGTGAGGGGCACCTCATTACTGCTGAACAAGGCTTGAAGTCTAGGATCTCCACCTGGTGTCCACTAACACCATGTGATGGGCCTTCATTATTATTGATTATAAATGACAAACTTGCCTCCCACTCAGCCTTCTTTGTTACGAACCCAGTTTGTGGGATGAGTGAGGTTGTCTCATTATAGCTGGTTGAGGGTGGGAGTCTAGGCTCCCCACTCAACTTTTGCTGGTGACGATGGAGATGGAGCTATGTATTTTTCTGTGGTTTTTGGTGCGGGTAGTGCAGTTATTGTGTAAATGTTTTCTGTCTTGTAGGTTTTCACTATCATGGTTCTTTGGTTAGAGAGAGCGGTCTTTTCTTGGAACTTTTTAAAATCTGTGCTTGTTCAACAAAATACTTTTATTGCTCCACATCCTACATAGGTGAGTAGCGACTGGGGTCTTCAAAGCTTTCAAGCAGCCATTTAGGATGCAGCTAATGGTCTCCTAGTGTCGGAAGTGAAGAACGCACACAAAAATAATGGTCCTAGAGACCAGAAGAACCAGATGGTGCCCAGCTACCAATGCCACCCACTCAGGAAAGGATCAAATCTAGAGATCCTGGATAGAGTGGGAGGGAAAACGTGGAACAAAATCCAAAAACTCAATAATGACCAGAATTACCCGTCAGATGAAGTCCGGTGAGACTCCCAATACTATGGCCTTGAAATACATTCAGTGCCTGGAATAAAACTCACCCCCAGGGGCGGGCTCTCAGCCCAATAGTTAATGAGATATACACGCAGATCACTCAACCCAGGATGCCATGCCCACATAGTCAATGGTAATACATCCCTTAGAGCAATAGACATGGGACACCAAAGGACCAACATTCAAAGTGAGGAAATACAGGACAAACAGGAGTGCATAATTATGAGGGGCACAGAGGGAGTATTGCAGGGTAGGGAGGGGAGGAGACTGGGTTAGGGTTGGACATGACGAATGGGGAATGAAACTAAATGTACGCATGACCTTGAATGTAAAACAAGTCTTAAAAAAAAAAAATCTGTGCTTGTTGGCATCTCTGTGTTGCTGGTTTCATATATCCTAATCTGGGATAGTGAGGCAAAAGGAAAATGCAGGAAACTCACCTTAATGTCATTCTTCAGAGTCTGACATCTCTTCACCTTTCAGAATCTTCTTATATTTGCTTTATGTATAATATTCAGGGTCTTCAGCTGAATTTAATGGGAGGAATAGGGAGAAGCATGTCTACTCCATTTAGTCCAGAACAAGACATCAGAATGTTGTTCTAAGGTGCTGGTGGATCATGTAGTTTGAGCTGTCCTGTTCACAGTGCTTATGGATTGAATTGTGTCACCCCAAACTATGTGTTGGAATCTTAATCTCTATACATGTGAATCTAATCCTATTTGGAAATAGGCTTTTATGTGTTATGTTAATGAGGTTTTATCCGTATAAGATGTATCCTAAGCTTAATCACTGCTGAGTGATATAAGGAGCAGTATCAGCATAGAGACAAATGAGCACAGGTGGGGGAAAGATAGATGACATGGAGATCACCAAGGACCTGAGGAATAGCTGGGGTTACAGAAGCTGAGAGAAGTATCTTTCCCAAGAGTCATCAGAGAGAAAGCCTTCCCCTAGAGTTGGTGTCCTGAATTCAGACTTCTAGCTTCCTGAACTCTGAGAAAATAAAATTTCTGTTCCTTAAAGCCACCCATCTGTGGTTTTACTATTATAAGAGCACTAGCAAAAGAAGACAACTGTTGAGCATACCTCCTACAGAACAGATGTGAAATCTGGCTGGTTAATATGATTCTGGAGGCTTTCAGTACAGAAAGGGTAGTTTAATCCAAGAGAAGGGAGAGCCTGAGCTGCTTCATGGATAGAGTATAGGGAGAAGAGAGGAGGGGCAGGGAAAGAGGATTTGGAACCACTGTCAGCTCTGTGGTTTTGACATATTCTCCCGGGGTGGATGCACTGGGAGAGGGGAGGGACAGGGAGAGTAGTCAGGAGGCTAAGGCTAGAGTTCAGGGTCATCTCGTGATCACAGAATGGGGTACAAGAGGCAGGATGGAGGGCATATTGACTGTACTTGGTAGCCTAATCACACATAGTGACAAAGAGAAAAGGGGGAGTCAATAAGGACACTTAAGTATTGACTATTGACCTAGCCAGACTAAGAATCTGGTCCCAGCCCTGCTAGATTCCAGGGAGGAGAATACCATAGTTTCAGAGTTTCTTGAAGAGGAGAGGGAGAAAAGACTGATCCAAGCAGAGAGAAGTTCTTTGTTTGCCAAGCTTCCTTTACAAACGGAGCACCATCTGGCAACAACATTATTGGCTCAGAGCCACTGCTGTTCTGTGCCTACAGCCCACAGCCCCTCAGCTTCCTCCTAATCTCAAACAAACCACACACACTCCAGGAAGTTCACCTCTCTTTTCAAGAAGGCCTACCAGATGGCTGAACTTTAAGAGTCATTTCCAAAACGGATTTTTTTTCCTGGAACTTAATATCTCCTTGGTGGAGGATTTTGCTCAGGACTCAGGGAGATGAAGAAAAGGGGATGTCTTGGTCTCTCTTCCTGCCCCTTGTCTTATCTTCCACATGAACACATGGGAGGCTAAAGAATGAGAGAACAGCATGCTCTGACAATAACCTTGGACAAGTTAGTATTTTCAGAACACTTGGCTTCTAGCCCTCACTCTGTCAGTCACCTGCTGTGTGACTTTGGAGAACTGTCATTTAGTAATAAGACCCATTTGTAGGATTAAATGCCACAGCTTACACACAAATACCTCCTAAAAGGATCTAAGTGTGCGCTAGTTTTATTTCTGGTTCACAATAAGCAAACCAGAAAAGAAGAAGAGAAGAGGAGTATCCCTGAAGAAGACCCACTCCTGGAAGGTGCCACAGTGAGAAGCACTGCTAAGGACTTCTTAGGTATTCCACCAAGCCTCTGCCAGCAAATGTAATGGACTGAAATGGGAGCATCTCTCTCATTGAAAAGGGGTGTTTGAAGGTTTGGGGTCTGTCTCCATAACCCCCCGCTTCCTTAGTTCTCCTCAGCTCATCACGGCTGCTGTCCTGGTGCTCTCCTGCCTACCCATCTACTTCCCCAGAGATAAATGCTTGTTATCACTGATAATGCAGTACCGTATATGTAAAAGGGGTTACTTTTATTGTCTGTACCTGTTGTGCATGATCTGGCACTCTCCTGGAGACCTCTCTCCTTGCCCAGCTAGGCCTGTTTCCTCCTCAACTCTCTCATGCTTTCAGGCAGGGATCATTCTCTTCTCCAGTGGATGAAGTCTCATTCTCAGGTCCTGCTCAGCTCTGAGGCTCCTGATTCTCCCCAAGGTCAGAGGCAAGGCCAAAAAGGCGTACCTTCTGGGAGGTCTCTCAAGGGCACAGACTGGGGAAAAGGAGAGATAAGTCCAGACTATTGACTGTGCTGGGGCTCACTCATAGGCCAGCCTCTCCTCACCTCTGTGGAGATGGGAAGGGTACCATCCATCAGAGCTACAACAGCAGAGGATTTGGAGGGACTCTTGACTTTTCACCCTGCTTTCTTCCTTTCTACCCAGTGAACAGCTGTCTATGAGGCTTTCCCTTGGCCAGACCCCCCCCCCCACTGGACCCTGACTCTCTGGGACGGGTTGGCCACAATCCCTGTCTTCTTGGAGCTCAGAGTCAAGAAGGGGGAGCTGGGAGATGGGTCAGTAATTATTATGAAAAGATGTTGTAATGGGAATAAGCTCAGCCAGAGTCAGAGAAGGCTCCCCATAGAGAAACATCCATAACACATGTGGATTCATGTGTTTAAGAGGTGGGGAGAGGAAGATAGTGAGGTAGGGCTGAAGAAAGAAACCAAGAAGGAGAGAGATAGAAAGAGAAAAGGAGAGAGGAGGAGGCAAGGCTTAGAGACAGAGACACAGAAAAGGAGCTGGAGAGCAGGATAGGGCAAGACTCTGAACACTTTTGAAAAATTAGGTGGCTGGGGCAGTTGTGTGTTCTGTTAGAAGGAGGGACATGTGGGAAAAACAACCCCAGTTTTCCCATCCACTTTGCCTCAGGTGGGCTGTTCCTGTTTCTGCTCCCAAAGCTCCCTACTACACCTCTGTGAACATGCTCCACACACTGGATGGTGACTGTCGGGGTTCATACATGTTCCTCTGCTGGAACTAGTGCCCACAGGGACCAGGTGACTTTTTGCTCACACCTGTACCCCTGTGCCCAGTCGAGGGTTTGGCACTCAGTGGAGGTTCAGGAATGGACAATAGCTTGCCTGTGCTGAACACTGGGTAGGCATCTTAAACCTGTCAGATTTAAACCATACCCTTTATGAGGTAGGTATTCCCTTTCTTTATGCATGGGGAAACAGAGGCTTAGGCAGGTTGAGAGATTGGCCCAAGTCCATGTGACTATTTAGTGGTGGAGCTGGTTCAAATCCAGGCATCCAACCCCATCTCCTGGGTTTCTGACCACATCTTCTCTACCTTCCAGTGTCCCAGGCTGTGCCATGAACAAATGATTGGAAGGACAAGGAGATCCTCCTAGAGCAATGGTGTGATCCAATATTGATTAGAGGTACTGTGCATCCCTCACCTTGAGGAGCTGGGGGAGGAGGAGTGTTGGCTTAGCCTGAGGAGATGGAGGAAAATGGTGACTCCTCACGCCTCTGAGGACCCATCTAAGCTTTCTCAGGGACGGCTTCACCTGACTTTCCAGTTTATTAAGCTGCTGATGTTGAGGAAGGTCTGGAGTAGGCCACCTCCTCAGCCAGAACACAGCCCAGGTAAGATGAAACAAAAGGTGCCTGGGTTCAGGAGCTTCCTGCTTGGGGCTTTCCCTGTGCTGGTGGGGCCTCATTCCTTCTGGGAAGGCATTTGCATGACTGGCCATAAGCCAGCTGCCCCCTCCAGGTTTCTCTTGGCTGATATCTTCCTGGAAGACTGTCCCCAGACTTGGCCTGCTACATCTTCCTCAATGGATATGGTGATTAGGTGCTTATGCTCAGGAGAGTTCACGGTACTGCCAAGGACATGGGGTACTACTCTGGCCAAGAGAATGGAAACCTAGGAACTGGGGAAGGGACTAGATACCTGGGATGTTTCCATTATTCTTTGAACCCCTGGGGAGAGGTCGTAGTGTTGCTTAGCAGATCTACTTGGGATCTGGCTCTAGAGGGTTGGTGTTCGTGAGGAGAGGGCCAAGAGGGCAAAGGGCCCTGATTACTAGCAGGGTAAAAGTAAGAAGAAGGAGGAGAAGGAAGAGGGGGGCTGATCAAAGCAGACAGAGGCCCTTTGTCTCTGTGGTTCTTTTGTATATTGGGCAACATTTGGCAACAACACATATTGGTTAATATGGCCATCATTTTCCTGCCTCTGCCTTTCAGCTGAACCTCCTTCCTGACAACAAACCCCACCAACCACAGAAATATACCCAAAGATACTCAAGGACGTCAGCTCTACTCAAGGAGTCCAACTTGGGGCCTAATGTTGAGGCTTTTCCAAAAATACTTTTCTCTGAAGGTCACTGCCTCTGTGATGGGATTTTGTGAAGACCAGGAATGGTGAAGAAGCAGGGAGCTCTCCATCCATCCATCTCTCAGTCTTGCTCATTTTCTACCCTTCTCATCAGGGTGATCAGTAAAGTAATGATCAATACCAAGGGGCCAGGTGCCATAATGGATCACTGAATGGGGTGGGGGGTTAGAAGTCTTGGGACCCAGACCTGCCACTGGCCAGCTCTGTGACCTTGGATGAGTAGCTTTGCCTGAGTCCCTGCAACTGGAAACAAGGTCTAAAGAGGCAAGTCATGGTGCTTCTGTGAAGATCAAAAGCCACAGCTAATGTGTTGAAGGTGCTAGACAGGTACTGGTCCACAGAAAGGGCTCAGTGTTTGCTGATTTTCCTTTCTGCTGGGATTCACATGTGCAGAATATACCCCTAGGCCTGTCTGCATCCCAAGTTCTCAGAGCATTCCCTGGCACTGTGGAGGCAAAAGCCCCTAGCTGTGGGACCGGTGAAGACTCAGGGCTAGCAGTTCTGTCCTGTATCTATCTCACTTACTGTGAGACCACAGGCAACCCCTAGTTTACTTGTTCTTGGAATGGAAACAGTGACTGCCTTAATTCTCAGGGCTGTTGTTAGAGTCACATGAAGCAGTGTAATGACAGCTCTCTGTGGAGTTAAAGTTGCCATCCAAATGCAGAGGATTATCATCTCTCTCTTAGGGATGGCACCGCCACATACACACAAACAATGACAAACATAGGCAGTGGTGTGCTGGTACTCCAGCTCTCAGGGGGGATGAGGCCTTGATTTATAGTGTTTGTTAATCTCTGTGGTGTAAATACTCTGGTCATGATTTATTTTAAGCTACTGATGATTTAACAACCCACTCTCACCAAATACCTAAACATTTAACCGGTGGCTCTCTACCAGGCCAGCACTGACACCACTGACAGGGGTAAGAAACAGGACCTGGAGTCTCCTGTTAGCCGGGCTAGTGTGCCTATGTGTATGGATGTCTTGGGAACTTTTTTTCTCCTTCTTTCCATCTGGAGTTGTCTCTGCTCAGATCCCATGGTTAATAAAGCCACTTCCTTTCCAACACTTCTCTTGGGTTTAAAGCCAAAAGACTCTATGGAGGGTAGGGTATGGGTTCACTGGTCTGTGGGGAGGGCCTAGCTTAGCTAGAGGCTGTCTCCTAATCCTTGGGCACACTGGTCTTCAAGGCTCATTGTATGAGTTTCTAGGGTGGGAATAGGACTGGGGTGGAAGGAGATGAGAGCTTGTCTTTTCTACCTGCCATTAAACACCACCTTCTGCTATTGCCTGGGGGTTTACCTAGTAGCCACCTCTTGTTTGTGCCCCATATAGTCATGCCACTGTCTCAAGATTTGGAAACCTGTATCTACTTTCCTGCAGGCTCTCCAAGAACTGGTCCAGTTGCTGGCTCATCAGAGCTGCTTTATAGCTCTGTGTTTAATTGGCAGATAAATAAATGAGTCCATGCACACAGGTTCTGGGGAGGTTCAACATGCCTCTCCCTATCCCAGATTGCAAACGGGATCTGCAGTCCCCCTTCTAGTTTGGCAACTCCTCTTTTTCACTCATTCATTCAACCAATATTGATCATTGAGTGTCAGATGCACAGGACTAGCTAGCTAGAAAACTTAAGGATGACTCTGTGGCTCTTAGGTTGGTGGGACAAAAAACAAAACAAAACTAAACAAAAAACCCAACCAAACTCATTGCCATCAAGTTGATTCTGACTCATAATGACTCCCATTGGGTTTCCAAGGCTGTAAATCTTTATAGAAGCAAATGACCTTATCTAGCAGCTAGTGGGTTCAAACCACTGACCTTTTAATTAGCCACCAAATGCTTTAACCACTACACCACCAGACTTCCTTTAGCTTGAGGGAAAGTGGCAGGAAATACAGGAGAAGGTGCAGGGTTGGAAGGAGTAGATAGAGGAGCTCCATTTTAGACATGTTGAGTTTAGATGCCTACAAGACCTGCAAGAGGAGCTTCCCATAGGCAGATGGATGCATGGCTTGGAGGTCAGGATAGAGGAGATGACGTTATTAAACCTTCCTCCACCAACAGTTCCAGATGGAAAGACCAGAGTGACCTTTTCTTGTTCCTCATGTTTAGGTAATTGTTTACTGGGTCCATGTTTCCAAGCACTTGTTTCCTCTACCTAGAATGTTCTACCTGTAGAAACCTACTCTTCCTTCAGGTACCGAGGTCAGTTGGTATTCTGCAACCCACCTGGTGAGAACTGGTCACCGCTTCTCCTGCGGGGCTTCCATCCTCACTTTGTTTATACTTCCTTGTTTTTCCCTAGCTGTCCTGTGTGATAGAATCTGTGCCTGCCCCTCCCTCATTGTGCCATGATCTCCTGAGGGCAGGGATAGACCTCTCTTCTCTATGTCCCTCATGACACCCACCAATGTTGGCACAGAATAGGTGCATGCCTTGTGTGTGTTTACTGAATGAACAGATTTCATTTGTTTTTCTGGGTGACCTACTCCTTACATCGGCTTCTTCTGCAGATGGCCTTGTAGAACTGCTCTGTGTGTGTTTAGCTGAGCACAGCCCCTGCCCTGGGGCCAGGCTATTCCCAGCGGACACAGCAAAGAAACAATCTGCTCTGTTGTTACTCATCACAGCCTTGCCCTCAGAGCACCCCTCAAGGTCAGCCTATTGAGTCCCAGGTTGCCTGTGCTTCTGCCAACACTGTAACAGACAAGGGAGGGTATAGTGGTATTTGACTTCCCAGTCTATCCTTTTTCTCATTTGGAGTTAGAAATAGAGACATGGATTGTTAAGTTTCTTAATTCTTTTGTAACCATGAAAAAGCAAAGCTAATTTAGGTAGAAAGATGCTTCAGCCTTCTTAAGAATTAGTCCATTTTGTATTTCATCACAATTTTTTGAAACAGCTTATTGCAATTATTTATGAAAGCACCTTTTAATGTTGCGATATTGTGTTTCCAAACAATGAGAGACCTTGGATTTGTCACTCTGAAGCCTACCTGGTGATTCCAGCACTGAACCTTAGTCCCCTCTGTGGTACCAAAGAAGTGGGTCTTGCTCTCGTGCTTTGGCAGGATGCATGTCCAGGGAGGTGCCCCCCAGACTCCTCGAGGACTTCCCAGTCCTGGGCTGGCTTTCCCCTGGCTGAGTGCCCGCTAACACTCACATTGCGTTGTTGTTCCCCTGGGTGTTGCCTACCTGCTCTGGAAAATGGTTGTTAGTCCTAAGTGGTCAAAGCAGAGTCAAAGCTAACTTTTCAGGACGAGTAGATTCCAGAGTAACATATTGTCTAGACTGACTAGTCCTGATGGGGTATCAGGTGATGCACATCTTTCTCATTGTTGAGTACCTTCTTTGCCTAGTGTCTCTTGGAGTTAGATTCGTATCAGTATACATAGGGCTGATTTGTTTTTCCTGAGGCCTCCAGCCTGTCCCATGGCTGCCTGGACACCACACCCAGTATGACACCCCTAGGGATGGATAGGAGCTCTGGTAGCATAGTGGCTAAAGCACTTGACTGCTAACCAGAAGGCTGGTGGTTCAAACCCACCAGCCACTCCTCAGAAGGAAGGTTGGGCAATCTACTTCTGTAGTGATACCACCTCAGAAACCCAAGGAGGGGTCGCTATGAATTGGGTCCGATTTGATGGCACATAACAACAACAGGGATGGATGCTTCATTTGCAACACTGCCCCAGAGATCCTGGTGCATAATCTGTTATGAACCCTGGAGTGCATTTATAAGATGTATTGCTGAAAGGAGAATTCTAGCTTTTGAATTTGAAAATGGCTCCCCCAGATAAGGGCAGATTATGTGTTAAAGACAAACCTTGCCATTTATGAAAATGAGTTCCTCATCTCCCCTCATACCTGTTGTTAGTTGCCATCAAGTCGATTCCGACTCATGGTGACTATGCCCTTAGGGTTTTCAAGGCTGTGTTCTTTTGGAAGCGGATCCCCAGGCCTGTCTTCGGAGGTGCCTCTGGGTGGGTTCCAACTGCCAGCCTCTAGGTTACTAGTAGAGCGCTTAACCATTTGTGCATTCCAGGGAGTTCCTACCTTATAAAAAATCCCCTAAACCAAACTCACTGCCATTGAGTTAATTCCGACTCATAGTGACCCCCTTTGGGTTTCTGAGGTAAATCTTTACAGAAGTAGATTGCCCAGTCTTCTTTCCAGGCTGACTGGTGGGTTTCAACCACCAATCTTCCAGTTAGCAGTCAAATGCCTTAGGCACTACACCAGCACAGCTCCTTTCCTGCTTTATACTATGCACAAAAAATCAAGTGCTAGAACGTTCTCATGGGCAAAGGAAGGGACACCGAGCCAGATATTGGATGTAGGTACTGACCATGACCCTCTGGAGACCTGGCTCTGTTTCCTAGGAGCCATATTCTGGGTCTCAGCAGAGCCAGGGGGCAGGGACCCCAGGGGAAGCTGGGGAAAGACTCTCTTATTCCTGCCAGCTGTCTTGGACAGCTGCTGACCTGCTTGGTTGGTTGGGTCCTCTTTAGAATTCCCCAGCACACTGCCAGCCAAGGTGGCTGTGGATCCACTTCACCCTGAGCTCCTATGCATCTTAGAAACTGTGTGCTAAAGGAAAGATCAGTCAGTCTGCCTCAAATTTCACAAATATTTACCTTACAAATCCCTGCTGTGTCCACATTCTAGGAGGTAATGAGGCCAGAGAGGGATTAAAATGAAGGGGCTGCTGTTTCTCCGGAGTTTAGACGAGTGGGCGAGAAAGACCACCACTGCAATTACCAGCACAGACGACTTGCAGGGTGGCATAGGGACTAGGTTTCCTCTTGTGGAAACCTGGTCCAGGCACAGCCCTTTCCCACCCATGTTCCCAGGGCTTTTCAGAGCCTGGAGCCTCAAGGAACAAGTTGACCTGGCCTCAGGGTGTGGGGGTAGAGAAGAAGAAGGGGGAGAGGAAGAAAGAGCAACAGGGCGGGGCAAACTCCATGAAATCACCAAGACCTAGATAAAGGGGAGCAGGGCGGGCGCAGGTGGCAGAGCGTTCTCTAGTTGGAACCACCGCAGGACCCAGCCATGAGGCTCGTCTTCACTGCCCTGCTGTCCTTCGGGGCCCTTGGTGAGTGCAGGTGCGGGGACTCGTCCCACCCGGTGGGCGCCCCTGTTCTTGCGCCCTGCGGGTAGGCCCCCTAGGTCCTTGCACCCTGCGGACCCGCACCCCCACGCTTGCAGCCAGGGAGGCGGCCCCGAGCTCCGCCGGGAAGATGCCTGGAGGAACGGCTCGGTCGATCCCGCCCCCCTCCTCCCCGGCCTGGGGAGGAGTCGGAGGAGGGCTTCTGTGAGCTCGGTGAGGGCAAGTCCAACGCTGCGCAAAGCTTCCCAAAAAGCCTCGGGAGACACTGTCCCTCTTTGTCATACTAGGACCTTTGGCACCATCGGATTGTTGTATTCGTTTTGTGTGAGAAAAGTGAGGTGCAGAAAGGGTGAGTGGCTTGCCCTTTTTCAGATAGGAGATGCCAGATCCCAGCTCCTGCAAGAACTATGAGGCAAATAGAACCTTTCTGAGCCTTAATGTCATCATTTTGAAGACAGCCCAACAGTGGTTCCACAGTGGTGTTGTGAGGAGGAAGCAAGTGCCACCTGCACAGTGCTGGGCACAGGTGTACACACACTTCCCACAGCAGATGAGGTGGAGTGAGGTAAACCTGTAGATGAGGCCCTTGTGTCAGAGGGTGTGAATGATAGATTTCACCTTTGAAATGTGCCCAGAACATGCCAAACAGGAGGGACTAAACACATGTTTGGGGCAGTGCTGGTTCAGTGGTAGAGTTCTTGCCTTCCGTGTGGGACACCCAAGTTCAATTCCCAGCCAATGCACCTCATGTGCAGCTGTCACTCTATGTCAGTGGCTTGGGTGTTGCTATGATGCTGAACAGGTTTCAGCAGAGCTTCTAGGTTAAGATAGACTAGGAAGAAAGGCCTGGTGATCTACTTGTGAAAAATAAGTCAGTGAAAATCCTATGGACACAATGGTCTGAACTGGTTGTCCATGGAGGCAGGGGTTAACAATATCAAAAACCAAAAGTTGTTACCTCTGTTATGTAAAAGTGTGTGATTTTGGGGTTTTCTGCAGTGGAGGCAGGAGCTCTGGAGGCTTAGTGCCTAAGGCATTTGATTGCTAACCAGAAGGCTGGTGGTTCAAACCCACCAGCCACTCCTCGGAAGGAAGATTGGCCAATCTCCTTCCATAGTGATACCATCTTGGAAACCCAAGGAGGGGGTCACTATGAGTCGGGTTCGACTTCATGGCAATGAGTGAGTGAGTGCAGTGGAGGCAGGGCGGGGAGAGTCAGAGCTGGTAGTGGAAAGAGCTGTGATGGGCATCAACACCAGGACAGTGGTTTGGTGGTAGTGGCAGGGAGTCAAAGTGAAAGCCCAGGTGTCATTCCTCCCTAGCCCAGTGCAGCCTCCTCCTGTCTGAGGGCATCTATCCAGGGCTGGGACTTTCTAGATGGAAGCTGAGGAGTTCAGAAGCAGTGGTGACCTCACAACCCCATCCCAGGCAGCAGTGATCCAGTCCCTGCCCTTCTGGTCCCTTCTCCAAATTCCTCCCCATGGTGCTGGTCACCCCCCTCTTCTCTAAGGCAGGATTGGGCTTTGCTCCCCTTGTGCTTCCTGCTGTGTGGTGTGCTGGGGGGCAACTGCAGTCTTTCCCTCAGCAGATGGTTGAGGTTGCCTGGGAGAGTCTTTGCTTTCCTGGAACTAGTCAGGTTCCAGGATTCTGGCTTGGAGTTGCACCCCTGGGTTCCATTTTCACTTAAATCTTTGGTTGCTTTGGCCACTGCAGAGTTCTGCAATTTGAATGCTGCAGTCAATGGGATGGTGGACCACACCCAGAGATGCCACTGAAACCATTGTCCTACCTGAGGAATGAGTGGCAGCTGCCCTGTGGGATGCCTGCACCCCAGGGGTGTTCCCCTGGCAGGGGCAAGGTGGAGTGGGGCCAGCTGGACCCTAGCCCATCTGTGCAGTGGCTAGAGAATCAGTATGCTCCACCCCTAGGCTTTAGGGTTGGGAGGCATTTGTGAGCAGAGGTGGGTGGGAAGAGTAATTTCCTGATCTGATCCCTGCCTTTGAGGTCAGGGCATTGCATGTCTGCAAAGGAGGAATCTGAAGACAACTTCAGGAAGATTCCACCTGGCTCAGGCAAGTAGCATCTGAGTTGCCAACACTGAGTTCAGGGGCTGGACTGGGGTGCAGAAGGAGCCAGCCCCAGCTTCAGCCCTGCTGCAGGGAGCACTTGGTCCTGAGGGTTTCAGTGGCAACTTCCTGGTGGGAGAGGATGCACAGAGCATTGTATTCTGCACTCAGCACCTGGAGGCTTTTCATTTCTGATTTTTCTTTGTTGTTGTTGCCATGGGTAGAGCCTCTAGTACCATGTTGAGTAGAAGAGGTAAGAAAGGACATCCTTGTCTTATTCCTGATCTTAGAGGAAGCATTCAGTTTTTTACAATTAATATTCTCTGTAGATTTTTCATAGATGCTCTTCATCAGGTAACCACATGGTGTTTGAGAGCTGTGAACAAATCTGGTTCAGCCTTCTTAGCTGGAAGCTACACAGATTCTAGCAACAAAGGTGGGCTAAGCCAGAGCACAAGCAGTGGTCAGTCTTTCCTGTCTAGAGGGGAGTGGAGGTAACTCTGGCCCTCCACTCACACTGACAAGGAGTCAGGTGTCTTTCCATTTGTTCTCATTGGGGTCCACTGGGGAAATGCTGGTAGACACAACCATGTAGAGAGACTTGGACAATGCCGCTGCTGAGCAGCATGTCACTCAGCCTCCTCATGAGCTAGTTTCTACATCAGTAAACCAGGAGCAATACTCTCCTGCCTGCCTTCCAGGATCAGATGGGACAAAGCAGGTGGAAGAACTCCATAACCTGATATGAGAATTCATCACCTTTTTTTTTAAGGATAGGAGATACATTAATGTTACAGGTAGAGGGAAGAATTCGAGGCTTTTATGATCTCCTCTCATTTATTGAGAGTTGAAGTGAAATCACAGTGCTCTGGACAGTGCAGAATCATCCTTAGGCCAGCAAGTTGCCTGCACTGCTTGAGGAGAGTGGCTTGACTTCCAAAAAAAAAAAAAAAAAAAAACCCAAACTCACTGCCATTGAATTGATTCTGACTCATGGTGACCCACACTGGGTTTCTGAGTCAGTAAATCTTTACAGAAATAGGTTGTCTCCTCTTCCTCCCATGGAGCAGGTGATGGGTTTGAACCACCAACGTTTTGGTTAGTAGTCCAAAGCCTCAGGCACTATGCCATCAGAGCTCCTTGTGTCCAGAGGGTGAGGCTGTCTCTCCCATGGGCAGTGGCTGACTCTTCAATCTCTTTCTCCCAGGGCTTTGTCTGGCTGTCTCTGAGAAAACCGTTCGATGGTGCACCATATCACAAGACGAGGCGATAAAATGCTCCGAATTCCAAGAGAATATGGCAAAAGTGGGCGGCCCCCCTCTCACCTGTGTAAACAGAATCTCCTACCTTGAATGTATCCGGGCCATTGCTGTAAGTCAATGCCATTTGTTGGGCAGAACCAAACTGTACTACACGGAAAAGTGAGGGAGAGAAATGGAATAAAATAGCAAATACTCTCTCCCCTACTCCCCCTGCTTTGGGCACCAGTAAGTGGGAGCAGTGTTCTCTCACAGGAGACTGGGCAGTTTTGAAAGAGGAAAGAAACAAGGTAAAGGTCTGTAGTGGAAAGGCCTTACATGGGGAAATTGGGATCTTCATATAGATTAATGCTAGTTAATAAAATGTTAGGATATAATGTTAGTTGGTAAAATCTTTTCTAAACTGAAACATAAACAGTTATGTATGATGAGTATGTGACACTGGCAGATTAATCTGAAAGGTAAAACCTCTAGGGGGCTCATTACCTCAATCCTGAGAAAAATAAGCCTGTGCTGGTCATAGTCACCACACCACACTGCTGGGGAGGGCGTGGCCGGGCACTGGGCACTGCAGAGAAACTCATCCAAGGCATTTTCAAGAGAGAGAGAAAAGTGTGTCATGACTGGTAGATAATTTCTGATTCCTTTTGTTTGTCTAGATCTAAAGATCTACTGAGGAGCTCTGGTGGTGTAGTCCCTAAAGCACTTGACTGCTAACCAAAGATCTACTGAAATAATTTTACTCATTCATTCAACCAATTTGCTCTGCATGCCTGCTATGTGTATAGTCACGCATGCTTAACTCTAGCACACAGTGGGTCATAGAATAAAGTTTCCAGGGCAACCCAGTAGGATTATTTTATAAATATAATGGAGTTATCAGTAGTTAGAAGAAAAATATCTACTTTGATCAGTCTTTTAGACTATTGTTTCACAAGTATATTCTGAGGACACATGGCACCAGCATCTCTTACTTGTTTACAAATTCCAGGATCCTATTCTCAAATAGACTTATGAAATGTTGTTCTTAATAACCAGAGAATAGAATCCAAATATCTGTGGATAAAACATGACATCTGCATTTTTAATAAGAGCCCCATGTGAAATCAGCACAACACACCATATATCAAAATAAAGTTGAAGTAAATTAAATGTTTATAAGTAAAACCTGTACTACTGAAAAATTTAGAGACTGGTTAACTAGCTGACCTGTAGAGGAAAGAGAAAATAATTAGCTTTGAAGCAGTGAATCAAATTATGAAATAAACTGACAGGTTAATTGTTTTTTTAATTAACTCCTGGCAATGAAAAACATGTAAATAAAAAATTTCAAAATCAACAGACTGAGTATGTACCAGTTCTGACAAAAACCATCACCATCAAGTAGATTCTGACTCATTGGAAGCCCCATTGGGTTTCTAAGGTGGTAAATCTTTATGGAAGTAGATCGCCCCATCTTCCTTCCATGGAATAGCTGGTGGGTTTGCACTGTCAACCTTTTGGTTAGCAGTCAAATGCCTTAGGCACTGTGCCACCAGAGCTCCTTTTACCAGCTCTGACAAATGGTTACTATGTGTACTTTATAAAGAATTTATTCAAATCAGTAAGATATGTAGGATTACATAAGAAAAATGATATGAACAGAGAAAAGAGAAATCATAATTAATAAAATAGACTTATGAAATGTTCTTCTTAATAACCAGAGAAATAGAAACCTAAGCAATTTATTACCCTTAGCATTTTCTAAAGGAAAAACACTTGATAAAACAATAGCCTCTTCTATTAGTGATTCTGTAGTGGAATTGGTCTTCAGTGTCAGGGGCATTTTAAATTGGCATTATGAATTTTCTGGAAAGCAAAATGGTAATGCAGCAAGGGCTAAAAGATAAACAAACTCACTGCCTTGGTGATTCGCCTCTTAGTTGCCTAACCCAAGGAAACATCATTGGAAGTAAAAGAAAAAAAAAATGAGGATAAAGATATTTTTGAAAGCCTGTTGTTGTTTGCCATCGAGTCGACCCCGACTCATAGCAACCCCTCCTTGGGTTTCCGAGGCAATATCACTACGGAAGTAGGAATGCCCAACGTTCCTTCCAAGGAGTGGCTGGTGGGTTTGAACCACCAGCCTTCTGGTTAGCAGTCAAGTGCCTTAGCCATTATGCTACCAGAGCTCCTTTTGTTTTTATTTTATTTTTTTTTTTATTAGGATTTGGGTGAAGATTTACAGAGTAAATTCACTTTTCATACAGCAGTTCACATATACTTTGTCTCATG
>NW_006921898.1:1574558-1587808 GCF_000298275.1 Orycteropus afer afer | reverse complement strand
CCAAGATTATCTTCTGTGTCTGTGTTAATTGGTTTCCCTTTTCTTTGTTGAAGAGGGTCTGTGCAATCCTTCTGCCTAGTCCGCCATCTTGCCCCTGTCACCAGAGCTCCTTTTGAAAGCCTAGTGTTCATAATTTCTAATAGTAAGAAGTTAGAAGTAACTCAAGTACTGAGCATTTGGTAAATTATTTAATAACTTGTGGAATATGGACGTTATAATAAAATATGATGCAATCAATAAAATCAATAAAGGCTCTGTGGAGGTGCAAAAATATGTGCAGTTTTAGATGAACAAAACAATCCACAAAATATGTAGACCTTATTGCAAATATAAGAAATATGTAAGCATGTGGAAAGCAGTATGAACTAGGTTTATGGGATGATCATAGTTTATGATGGTAATTGTAAGATTTCTTCATAGGTATATTTTCTATTCAATGAGAAATAATTGCAAAGATATAAATGTTGAACCAAAACAGAGGAGAAAGCATCTACAGAAAACAACATGAAACAACTGTGAAGGGTGTGGATGGGGGAGCAATAGAGACAGGTCAACACATGGACAGAAGGAACAACCTCAGGGATTAATGGAGTTGGGAGAGTGCTCATTGACCCAAAAGAAATACCTTTGGCTGATGCCATCTCTCAGAGACATGAGTGGATACGATTGAAAGCTGGAGAATAGACAAAATGACCTTTTTGAAGTTCCTTCTGGTCCTGGAGCCTCTATGATGTCCTGCAAGCCACTGCCCTGGATTCGGGCAGGGCTTCTGAAGCAGGTCCGGCCTCTTTTCCTTTAGGCAAACCAGGCAGATGCTGTGACCCTCGATGGTGGTTTGTTGTTTGAGGCAGGCCAGAAATCCTACAAGCTGAAGCCTGTCGTGGCCGAGGTCTATGGGACTGAAGCAAGTGAGTTTTCCTGGGGACTCAGAAGCTGGCTGTGGCCTTAGCTTTGGTCTTGGGCTCTGTGGAGTCAGAGTGGATGAGCACATAGAGGCAGGGGCTGGGTTGGCATCACACTTGCAGGGAGCCAAGTTGCTGGGCTTATTGGACCAGATGAGGTTGTCCTTGATGCTGACTCTCAAGAAAGGGACTCTTTCTGAGGCAGCAGCAGGCTCCCAGCTGCTCTGCACCAGACGAAACCACCACCTTCAGTTCCTTCTCTCCACCAAGGGCTTGAGAGGGGTGGGGTGTTTTTCCTCCTCTAGTCCAGGTTAGGAGCCTTCTATGCTCTCTGCCCTTTTGCAGAGCCACAAACCCACTATTATGCTGTGGCTGTGGTGAAGAAGGATACCAACTTCCAGCTGGAACAACTCGGAGGCAAGAAGTCCTGCCACACGGGCCTCGGCAGGTCTGCCGGGTGGAACATCCCTATTGGGACACTTCGCCCATTCTTGAGGTGGAGAGGGCCACCTGCATCCCTTGAGGCTGGTAAGATGACTGGGAGATAGTGGGTGTCAGACAGGGGTCTCTACTTAATACACAGGCAGCTCTGAGGTCATATATGATAGCAAACTATCATGTGAGCATGTGGGTGAGTCCAAGGTGAAGTGATGCTAACCATCTTAAAACATGTATAGGCAGGGCCCTCTGCACCAGCATCCCTGGGGAGATGGCTGTTGAATCTTCTCTCACCAGTGTGCATTTCCCTGCACTCCCAGTGCAACTCAGAGGGTGCCTGCAGAGTGGGAGAAAGGTGCTCTCTGCCCAAGGAAGCACAGAGCTAGTTGGGGATGTAGCTGACTGGAGTCAGGGCTGGCTCTCACTTTGTGGTCCATCCACTTTTCTGTGTTAAACAGCTGTGTCCAAGTTCTTCTCCAAGAGCTGTGTTCCCTGCACAGATGGAAGACGATTCCCCAACCTGTGTGACCTGTGTGCAGGGGAAGGGCCAAATAAATGTGCCTGCTCCTCTCAGGAACCGTACTTTGGCTACTCTGGTGCATTCAGGTGAATGAGACTATCTGCTTCTCCACAGTGGCCCAAAGTGCCAAATGTCCTCAGATCAGGAGTCTCTTCTCTGGGCCCAAATAGAGCACAGCCTGTTTGCAGGAGACTCAAGAGGAGTGGTGTGGAGTGCTGTGGAGATAGGAAAACTGAGTACAAAGAGGGTGTCAACTTTGTCAGTGCACATTACCCTCCAGGTCCCCCCCACCTCAGGCCCATCTCTGGTCTCCCCACCTCTACATGAGCTGGGTGAGCAGTCCTTTCTCCATGGCTCCTTCCGTTTCCCCAGAGAACCCCAAATCAGCTCTGTCCCTGGCTTGTCCTGGACTCTTCCTGCTACTTTCAGCCCTCTCCCCACTCACAGAGGGACTAAAGGAGTCTTGCCAGGAGATGTCCAGTTCTGGGCTCCTAAGAGGGCAGGACAACCGGAGTGCCCAGGCTGTGCTGTGCCCCATCTGGGGCTCTCCCAGTGGAGGACAGGGAGCTCTGCCTGCTCCATCCTCTCCACCTTTCAGCCCCAAGCAAAGGATGACATGCCTGCTACCCCATCTTCCCATGCCACCTCTTGGGGGGGAGGCAGGAAATTTTGCAGAAAGGGAGGCCTCCCCACCTCCACACTCTCCGGGGCAAGTGAACACTCAGTCTTGTGAGAAAAAGCTACATGTCCTCCCAGTATATATTTAAAACCAGAGCCACCTGTCTAGAGACACCAAGCCTTCACACTCACACCCACTCCCACTCTAGCCCCTCAGCCTCTGTGTACAGGCTTCAAAACTCTCTTTTACATAAAAGAAAAAAGTTTTGACTTCTCAACCCTTAAAGTGAAAATTGGAGGCCTCTGGCCAGCCCCTAAGCCCTTCTTCCTTGGATTCCCCCTGTGGGAGCAGACACCTGACAGGACATGACTCCAGGGCCCCTGACCTACAGGGAGGCACAATGAAGAAGCAAGGAGCAGATGCCCTGTTTTGAGCCTTCTCATGCTTTTATTTCACAGGTGCCTGCAGGATGGGGTTGGAGAAGTGGCTTTTGTCAAGGACAGTACGGTGTTTGGTAAGAGCAGAGAAAAGAACCATGGAGACAGCCCCCTTTCATTTTATTCTATCACATGCTGAGTGATGAGCTAATTAGACTCCTCGTTCTCGGCACACTATGATCCTGATTCCCTATGGGGCACGGGTCTCATTTCATGTTACTTCACATGAAAAATTATTAGCTTTCTTTAAATCTCACATGCCCACTGCCTTCTCTTCCCCCTCACAGACGCCCCCGTCCAGGTGCTTTACATGTGTCCTGAGTTGCTTGTTTTCATGCAAATTGTTCAGTGCTGTTTTGTGTTTCTGGTTTATAAATTTACAAAAGCTTTACTGAGCCTTGGAAACCATGCTGCTCCTAAGGTCTTCCATTCAGCCTTTTGTTTTAGAGATTTATCTTGGTTGTTGGGTATATATCTAGTTAAGTGGTCCTCACAGTTGAGGAGTGTTCTATGAAATGCGTCCATTAAATCTTACTTATGTATCACTTTAGAGATAGACAGCCAGGTTGTCCCATGCTATTCTATACCATTAACAGCTCCAAGACTGTTACCCTTATAGGTGTCTTCTTACTGACCTATAGGAGATTGTTGCTTGCTGACCACACACTGAAGCACAATTGCTGAGTGTGTACAGGCCCACAACATCCCACCCAGGACCATCAGAGACAGGCCCACATACTGCCAGTACCACCAGAGACAGGCCCACATCTCACTAGGACCACCAGAGATAGGCCCACATTCTATCCAGGACCATTAGACGGCTCTCAGAAATGGTAGTAGGAGATCTGGTAGCATAGTGCCTGAGGCATTTGACTGCTAACCAGAAGGCTGGCAGTTCAAACCCACCAGCCACTCCTCAGAAGGAAGATTGGGCAATCTACTTCCGTAGTGATACTGCCTCAGAAACCTAAGGAGGGGTTGCTATGAGTCTGGTCCGACTCCGTGGCAAATAACAATAACAACAACAACAACAGGAATGGTAGTACCCATTACATTTTCCCCAACTTTCCATATATGTTCTCATTTCCCCACAGCTTCAAGTTGGGGAACTTCTAATTTTCATATTTTTGTCCAGATGATGGCTTTACAGTGATAGATGTTTCATTGTTGTTTAAATTTCATTTCTCTGACATCTAATGAGTTTGATTGTCACTTAATATGTTTGCTAGTAATTTAAGCTTCCCTTTCTTTATAACCTTTCACTACTTTTCTATTGGGTTTCATGCCTTGTTTCTTCATAATTTTGATTCAAGGATAGAAGTTCTTTCTGTCTAGTTATCAAACAATTGTCAGTTACACACTTTACCATGATCTTTTCTCCATCTGTCATATGTCAATAGCTTGTTTGACCAATACAAGGCCTTGATATTGATATTGTTAAATTAATCAGTTTTGCCCTTTTGGTTTGTCTGAGTTTTTAAAAGATGCTCTCCTTTACCCTAGAGTCATAAAGATTTTCAAAAATAAGATTTAAAGATCTTCCCTCCACCCCCAATATTTCTCTATATGTAGTCTGTCCAGGATATTAGGTATGGAGTCAGCTTTAGTATTTCCCCCCTTTTTTTGTGAGTCAATTTTTCTCACAATAGCAACTATAAAAACTCTACCTTTTTCCTACTAATAATGTGAAATCATTTCTACACCGAGGATGGATTAGTTTCTGAGCTATTTTGTTTCACTGGTGTATTTGTATTTTTCTGTTTTTCTATGGCTTGTTGTGGGTCTTGATATCTGACAGACTTCTAATCTTTCATACATATTTTAGAATCATTTTGTTGAATTTCTTTGAAAAACATCATAATATAATTTTGGTTGGAATTGCACTGAATTTAAATTGGTCCTGAAAAATTGACATATGTATAACATTAAGTTGTCTAATCCATGATCATGATAAATCTCACTTTTTTTTTAAATCACATCTCTTTTTATATCCTTCAACAGAACTGAAAGTTTTTCTTTTCATGGGTTTCATGCATTATTTTGTGAGGATAATTACTAGCTCTTTAATGGTTTTAGTTGGTATTGTAATATCTTATAGTCTATATTATTTTCTCTTTGGTTATTGCTAATGAGGAAAATAATTGATTTTCTTATTTTAATATATAGTTTTATTATTACATATTTTCTTCCTTTTGTTAATGTTTGATTAATATAGGTTGATTTTATGCCTTGTTACCTTGCTAAATTTTGCTATTAATTTCATTAGTTTTCTGTTGCTTTGTTAGCTTTTCTAGCTGGATGATTATATCAGCTTCCAATAATAGTTTATCTTTTTTCCTTTAATGTTTATATCTAATTCTCTTTTTGAATGTGTAATTTGGGATGCCCAGTATTGTATTGAGCAATACGGGTGACAGCTAGCATCCTTGTTTTGCCCCTGATCTTGAAGTGAGTATGTCTAAATTTTCTCCTTTGGAATGATTTAGCTGTAGATTTTTGATAAACGGTGTTTATCAAGTCCAAGAACTTTATCAAGTTCTTTACTTTTACTAGATTTCTGATATTTTAAAGAATCACAAGTAGAACATATCAAATGCTTTTTCTGCACCTATTAAATCTAAAATGTATCATAGTTTTCAATGAACTCTGGTGATGCAGTGGTTAAGGCATTCAGCTGCTAATCAAAAGGTCAGCTGTTCAAACCCACCAACTGCACCATGGGAGAAAGATGGGGTAGTCTGCTTCTGTAAAGATTTACAGCCTTGGAAACCCTATGGGGCAATTCTACTCTGTCCTATAGGGTCGCTATGAGTCAAATTGGCTCAATGGCAGTGGATGAGTGGGTATCATAATTTTCTCCTTCAATCCATTAGCATGGTGGATTACTTTAGCTTTTCTGATATCAACCATTCTTTTGTTAACAGATTAAACTGACAAGCCTTAATCCTCATCTATTAGTTTTTAAATACTCTGTTAGGTTGAGTGAATTAATATGCTATTTGGGATTTTTACATTTATATTCATAAGTAAAATAGTCCTGTAATTCTTTTCCCTGTACTTAACTTTTTCTGATTTTGAGATCGAGGATTTGGGCAGGTTTCTTTCACTGTGTATATTCTGAAGTAATTTATATGAAAGAGATTAATAGTTCCTTGAAAGTATGACTGAACTCACTCATAACTACATTCTTTTCCCCTCTTCTGATACAGCATTGGGGAGTGAATAACTGTATTTCCTGCCTTAAAAATTATTGCCCTTTTTATTCTTTCCAGAGATGAGTGTAAGATAGTGTCCCCTAGCTGGCCCCTGTGCTTGTCTCCACTATGTGACCCTTTTCTCTTTTGCTCCCCAGAACAGCTCTTGTCCCTACACAGGGTTGCAGTGGAAACGATGAGGTGTAGTTTGCCCTCCTTGGCTTGGAACACTGGGCTGACCCCAAGGCTTTCTGGGCAATGTCTTTACCTCTCTTTAAGGCTCTGGAGGAATTCACTGTCTTTCTGAGACTCAGTTTTGTCATCTGTGTAAGATAGCTTCTCAGTTCAAAATTCTGTGGGTAGAGGGGAACTATATAGCTCATGGTTACTGCCTGGACTCAACTCATCTGAGCTCTCTCCCACCCCTTTTCTCCGCCCAGAGAACCTGCCAAACAAGGCTGACAGGGACAAGTATGAGCTACTCTGCCCAGACAACACCCGGAAGCCAGTGGATCAGTACGAGACATGCCACTTAGGCAAAGTCCCTTCTCATGCTGTTGTGGCCCGAAGTGTGAATGGCAAGGAAGACTTGATCTGGGAGCTTCTCCGCCTGGCACAGGTATCCGCACCAACAGTCCTCTCCACTGCTTGGATTTGGGGAGGGGGTGGTCCTTCTTTCTCTAACTTACTGCCACTCTAGAAGGCCCTCAAGAACCTCATCAATGAAGGGTTCATTAGTACATTGGACCACTTGTGCCCAGCCTGTTCTCTAGACAGCAGAAACAATGAATGTCACCCTTCCATCTAGCATTGTTGACTGACAGTATCTCAGAGAGTTCCTCTCTGCCCTTTTCAAGTCTAGTTTCACTTTTCTACCTCACATCCTACAGCAAATCTTCTATGATGTCATGTGGAAGTGATTCCTCCTTCTTATTCCCGTCATCCCCATCAGAGACAGCCGGGAGGTGTCAGAAGGCTGAAGCCCTATGCATCTGGCCCTGTGTATCTACCTTGGTGCTGCCAGACCTCTCAGCTTCTGCTCTGCTGGGTGCTCTTGTGTTGCCCCCTCTGCTTCTGGGCCAGAGTGCTCCCTGGACTTGATCCTGCTTTGCAGCATCTGCAGCCCAGCAAGGACTGCCCTGGCCATGCATGTGGTGCTGGGGTCTTCCTGGGTTACATGGCATGGAAACCCAGCTGCTGTCTTGTAGAATATGGTAGGCACAGAGGAAACCATGTGTGTGGGGTTAGCTACCTTCCAGGGCAGAGAGGTAAGGACACTATCCAGTTCTGGCTTCAGAGAACTTTGAGAAAACTGAAAAACATCTGTATTCAGCCTGTGTAGGCCTTAGGGAGTGGGAAACTACTGAGGTGCTTCATAGTCTTCCTCCCCCATTACTGTCAAATGCATCCTCAGTTAGCGGGAGTAGAAGCAGGGAGAGGAGGAGGCAGTATTCTCAGGATGCTTAGGTGCTTAGACCCCAGCAAATTTCCAAAGAATAAGCCATTGATGAGTTCATGACACAGGGATAACATGAGTCACTCTCTGGAAGGGTGTCAACTGAGGTTCCAGATACTCTTTTTTCAACATTGTTTTATATTTCCTCCCTGTTTGCCATAAACACATTGCCATAAATTCATTATGACTCAGCCATCCTATAGGATAAGGTAGAACTCCCCTATAGGGTTTCCAAGGCTATAAATCTTTACAGAAGCAGACTGCCTCATCCCTCTCCTATGGAACTGCTGGAGGGTTTGAATTGCTACCCTTTTGGTTAGCAGACAAATGCATTAACCACTGGGACACCAGAGCTCCTTCTGATATATGTGTGTGTGTGTGTGTGTGTATCTATCTATCTATCTATCTGTCTATCTATCTATCCACACCAGAAACCAAACTCACTGCTATCAAGTCAGTTCTAACTCATAGTGACCCCCATTGGGTTTCCAAGGCTATAAATCTTTATGGAATCAGACTGCCCATCTTTCTTCTTCAGAGTGGTTGGTGAGTTTGAACCACTGACCTTTTAGTTAGCAACCAAATGCCTTAACCACTGTACCACTAGAGTGCCTTTTTCTGTTTACCATAAACACTTACAATACTATATTCCCTTAATCAGGAAAAGTTTGGAAAGGGGAAAGCATCAGTGTTCCAGCTCTTTGCTTCCCCTCCTGAGAAGAAGGACCTGCTGTTCAAGGACTCTACACTCAGACTTTCAAGGATCCCCCCCAAGATAGATGTTGGACTGTACCTTGGCTTCGGCTACTTCACTGCTCTCCAGAACCTGAGGAAAAGTGAGTGAGGACTGGGAAGTGTAGGGGAGGCAGGGGGCAGGGAAGGCCCTCCCAGGGCACACCTAACACCTGCTCACTTGTGGCTAGGGTGGTTGGTGGTGGTCACTCTTTGGTTTCCTGGCCAATGAGAGCTCTTTACCTTGGTGGGTTTGATGCTGGTCCCAGTGTCTTCTGTCAAAGTCACTCAGGACATTTTAAAAGCATCATGAGAGGCGTCTCCAGAGAAATGTCCCAGCTACCCATTAATGCTGGGATATGTCCTTGTGCACATCAGGGTCCCCAGCCCTGATAGAAAAACCCACTTTTCTCCTATGAACATGAAGTGACACAGCCAGAGTCCTCCTGTGATGAATTCAGGGACCTCCCTTTCCCCCAGGGCCCTGGGCTTGCTTTGGATAAAGTACCACAGTGAGGAACTCAGCCATGGCTATCTTTCTATTGGATGGTCTGGGGTGGAAGTCTAGGTGAACACGAGATTGCATTATAGTTCCTGGGGGTGACTGGGGGCTTCAGGGGAGGTGGCACAGGAGTGCCAGGTGCTATGGGTACTGCCACTGGTCCCATGTTATACAGCTTTCTTCTTGTGGGACAGAGACTTTATAGCTAAATCATTATTCCGAGATTGAGAGATGGATTAGAAGCCAGAGGAGGTTTCAGAGGGAACAGAAGTGAAAAACCCAACTGAAGAAGAGTTTGAGGGGTTGAGTACTGGAAGAGGAAAGGGGCGGTGTCTTGACTCCCCACATTGGCAGAAATGGCTCCCTAGTCCGTCTGCTGGAGGGTGTAGGGTCTAGGGTCTAGGCAGGAAAGAGCAATCTAAGTGGGGTTGGACTCTGCAGAGATTGAAAGGGGTGGCTCCTCCCATTGTCAGATTCCTGCCAACCTGGCTTTCCTCCCTCTCTGCAGGGGCGGCGACAGTGGCCGCCCGGCGCACACGAGTGGTGTGGTGTGCCGTGGGCACCGAGGAGCTGCGCAAGTGCAGGCAATGGAGCCGCCAGAGCAGAGGGAAAGTGACTTGCGCCTCGGCCTCCACCACCGAGGACTGCATCGCCCTGGTCATGGTAGGCAGTCGGCTAGGGGCGGAGCTAGGCAGGGGCATAAAGATGCAGAGCACCAGGGTCGGACAGCGCCTTTGTCACGTGGTAAAGGCAATGTGAGGCCCACCCAGCTGGGGGTCGGGCTCCTCAAAAGGACCAATGGGCATGGGCTTCTTCTTAAAGGTGAAGTTGGGAGCTCCACAGTAGGCGGGAATTGCTGGAGAGAGTCTGCCAGTACAGGTTGTGCAAACAGTCAGTTTTATATTTAAAAAACTGTTTATAGTGAGTTTTCCACTCCTCTAAGTATAAGAACAACTCACCATTATTACAGGTAATTTAGAATTTATAGAGAGAGATAACATAAAACAATAAAATCTACTTGTGGTTAAGGCATTTGGCTGCTAACCCAAAGGTCGGTGGTTTGAACCCACTAGCCACTCTGCAGAAGAAAGATGAGGCAGTCTGCTCCTGTAAAGGTTTACAGCCTTGGAAATCCAGTGGAAGTCACTATGAGTCAGATTCAACTCCATGGCAATGAGTTTGGTTTCTTGGTTTTATGATTTCTCAAAGAGAGATGATGTTGTTAGTTGCCATTGAGTTGATTCTGGCTCATGGCAGCCACATATGCATAGAGTAGAACTGCTCTATAGGGTTTTCTTGGCTGTAATCTTTATGCAAGCAGATCGCCAAGTCTTTTTCTTCCATGGTATCACTGGGTGGATTTGAACTGCCAACCTTTAGGTTGGCACACACTTTCACAGAGAGATACATGAAGTTTGCAGTTTTGGTAATTTTTTACCCTCAGGTTCCAGTGTACATCTATGAACATGCAGGCAACTATAATGGTTCAGATGAGTTATGTAGTTTTTGAGTCCTTCTTTACTTACCAGTATATCATGGGCATTTCCCCACATTAATACATATTCTTCAAACACACACACACACACACACACAAAATCATTTCAGGATATCTTTTATGCTGATGTGTCTCAGTTTAGTCAAGGCCCTACTCCACTTTGTCCCTCTTATTCTGCTGTTATCAATAACTGTGATGAGGCATCCTTGAAGAGAAATCTTTGTCCACATTACCACTTATTTTTAATATAGTTGTAAAAAAGTTATTACTGGGTCAGAGAGGGAGTTTTGCAATCTTGATCAATCTATGTCCTTTCCAGTGTTTCAGCCTTCAGGGTGGGCTTGTTTACTCCAATGGTGAGTGTATTCATTTCCTAGGGCAGCTGTAACAAAGTACCACCAACTGGGTAGCTTACTTATAAGGACAAATTTATTGCCTCACAGTTCTAAAGGTGAGAAGCCCAAATCAGGGCATCACCATGTTGATTCCTTCAGAGGGCACTGAACGAGCATCTATTCCATGGCTCTCTCCTAACTTTCTGGTGATGTTTGGCAAGTCTTGGCTTGTAGACCATGTCAGTCTCTACTTCTGTCTTCCCATGGCCATCTTCCTTCTGTGTGTTTCTCTGGGTCTCTTTTCTTTTTTAAGGGCACTACTCTTAGTGGAGTAGGTAGGACTCACCCTTCTCCGGTATGAAGTTGTGTTAGCTGATTACATCTTCAAAGCCCTTGTTTCCAAACAAGGTCGCATTCACAAGTTCAGGGGGTTAGGACTTGAACATGTATTTTTAGGGAACACAACTAAATCTGTAATAACGAATTAAGTTAATCATTTCTGCTCATGTATTGAGCAACCCTTTCTAGTACTGTGAGTGTAGAGCTAATGAGTGGAGACTAGTCAAAGCCAGATGTTGCTATCTGTCTCCTCAGTGAGGGAGGCTGGTCCAGGAGGACATCCTCAGTGTGCCGGCCACAGAAAGGGTTTTGTTCTTGGGACACAGGATTAGTGCAACTTGTGTCTGGTGTTTCACTCCAATTGCGGGGCTGGTAGAGAATTAATAATGCACATGGTGTTTCCTTTGGGTGCTCAGTTAAAACAACCCCTCTCTCTTTCTGTGCTCTAGGACATAGACATGTCATAGAGCCAGTCTCAGAGAGCTGTGAAGACAGGCTCACTGTGGAGGCTGGGGATTTGCTTTGTCTTTGCAGAAAGGAGATGCTGATGCCCTGAGCTTGGATGGAGGTTTCATCTACACGGCGGGCAAGTGTGGTTTGGTGCCTGTCCTGGCAGAGAATGCCAGTAAGTGGAGGGAGCAGCCTCTCTGGTTTTATTCCCTCTGGTCTATGGGGGTGGGACAGGGAGGATGTTCAGATGCATGGATACATTCAAACAGAAGAATCAAGGGAAAGGATTCATGAAACGGTGTGTGTTACCCATCTATCTATTCCACTGAGAACTGATTTAGCACAGATTAGTTTCCTCTGCTTATTTTAGAACAAGTTTTAGTGCAGCATAACAGATACAGAAAAGTGCATTAAGTGCACTCAGTGACATTTCTGGCTGTACTCCTGTTCTGTTACCTAGTGCCACTCTGACAAGAAATATACCACAAATGGGATGGCCTTAACAAACAGGAGTTTATTCTCTTACAGGTTGGAGGCTTTAAGTCTGAGTTCAAAGTGCCAGGCTCTAGAGGCTGGGTGAAAGCCCCTCAACCTTGGGGCCCAGCTCTGCCTCCTGCTCCCGGCCCACAGGAGCTAGAGGCATTTCTTCACTCAGACAGCTGCTGGCTGCTGAGGCTGAGAAACTCCAAGGTTGACAAGTAAAAAGGCACAGTCCTGATGTTACCAAACCACATGGCAGGCCATTAATTTAAGTCCATTGTAAGTCCCAAGGTCGGCAGAGCATAGCAGGCTGCTGAACAACAACATGGCTACATGCAGGGTCTAAGTGTGCCATAGGCTAGAGACAATTGCCTAAGGCTTCTCCTTATATACAGGAAGCAGACCACATCCCCAAGGCAGCTACTCAGCTGCTTGTGGTAGATCCTGCCATAGAGTTAATTGCCAGTCTCATCGTGGGGAATAACTACCACCAGCTGCCCAGCCACTCAACCAGGTCCAGCCAAGTTGACACACAAACATAACTACCACAACTCTCCTATGTAATTAGTGCCCACATCAAGACACAGAATGTTTCAGAAATCACCTTTGGCCTTCTTGTCACTACCACATCCTGCCAAAGGGAACCATCACCCTGACTTCTAACAGCACGGATCAGCTCTCTGCCTATTTGTGAATTGTATGTGAAAAGAGCCACACAGCATGTAGTTTTTTGTGTGTTTAGCCCACTCAGCATTATGTTTGTGTGATTCATACCTGTGAGCCTGTAGTTTTACAACATCTAATCCCTTTGTATAGAATTCTGCTGTGTGACTCTACTGCAATTATTTATCCGTTCTGCTGTCAATGGGTTTTAGGGTAATTTTCAGTCACAGCTGCCTTAGTTTCTTAGTGCTGCATTAACAGAAGTACCACAAGTGAGTGGCTTTAATGAGCAGAGATTTATTTTCTCAAAGTTCAGGAGGCTAGATGTCTGAATTCAGGGTTCCGGCTCTAAGGGAAGGCTTTCTCTGTTTGCTCTAAGGGGGAAAGTCCTTACCTCTTTTCAATTTCTATTCCTAGGTTGCTTGAAGATCATGTACTACGTGGCTTCCTTGCTTATTTGCTTAGTCTGCTCCTTTACGTCTAAAAAGAGATTGACTTAAGACACACTCATGCTAATACTATCTCATTAACATAATAGAGAAAATCCATTCCTAAGTGGGATTATAATCACAAGTATGAGGGTTACTATTTACAACCCATATTTTTTTTTATTAGGATTTGGGTGAAGATTTACAGAGTAAATTCACTTTTCATACAGCAGTTCACATATACTTTGTCTCATGTCATT
>NW_006921898.1:1559206-1567528 GCF_000298275.1 Orycteropus afer afer | reverse complement strand
TTTTTGGTATTTTCACACAAATTCTTCTGCTAGTTGGGGTTTAGTCCAAATCTGCATCCTTTCCTTCAAGGCTCAGGGGTCCAAAATTATCTTCTGTGTCTGTATTTATTGGTTTCCCTTTTCTTTGTTGAAGAGGGTGTGTGCAATCCTTCTGCCTAGTCCGCCATCTTGCCCCGCCTCCTACAACCCATATTTTGAGGGACACAACTGAATCCATCACAATGGTGATTGTGGATAACACTGCTATGAACAGCCCTGTGGGTACCTTTTGATGAACACACACACATTTCTCTTGCATTCCACTGTTGGGCCTTAGTCTCCTCAGATTTGATTCTGCATTGTTGAAATTTAAAAGCTTTGTGATTTCTCAGTAAATGGGAGTGTTTAGTGACATTTTGCTCATCTTTGTTCTTCAGGATCCCAAAGAAATGATAACTCTGATTGTGTGAATAGACCAACAGAAGGTGAGTTGACACTGGCCACTTTCAGGACCAAGAGTAAATCCTTGTAGCTGCAGGAGGTGGTGTGTGTGTGTGTGGGGGGCTTTAAAGAGCCCACAGAAAGAGACGCAGCCGCAGAAGCCATGAGCACTTTTGAAGACGCAAATGATTCATAGGAGAATCGTTATAATAAAGGTCTATATCAACCTTCGCACTTGGCAGAGAACTTTCACGTATTTCTTTTTTGTGTCTGGCTACACGGAAGGAGGAGTGTTAACACCCTCACATTATACAGATGAGCAAAAAGTACCTCAGAGTCCTGAAGTGTGTAGAATTTCACTCACAGCTATAGATAATCCTGTGACAGATCTGGCCTTGACTCAGGGTCTCCTGTGCCAAATCCAGTACTTTGTGTGCCACGCCAGCCTGCCTGCCAGAGGCAGTGCTTGCTCACCTTTGGGAGAGCGTCTGCACTTACTCGGCGGAAGTCTGTTAGGTGCACTTTATCAGGACAAGGATGGCACCCTCATTAACCCTCCCATGGTGTGAGGCTGACTTTGACCAGCACAGGGATGGTTCTTGGAGACATCCTCCCTCCCCCCATCTGCACAGCAGCTAGTTTGGTGGCTGTCAGTTTCCTTGCCTGTGCACATGCAATTGGTGATTTATGCACAATAGGGGGCACTCTCATTCAGTGTTAGTTGTAGCCCAGATGTGTCATTAGCCCACATCTGAAGGTGAAGAGCTGGTTTATAGCTGAGGGACATTGTGTAGCTGGTCAAGGACAGTCTCCAGCACTCAGAGGATCAGCTAGTCTTTATTATTTTATTACCTAGCTCACTTCAATCTCACCTCCACATAGGGCAGCAGTTTAAGCTTGTTAAATGTGCCTGACAGTGGCCAGTTATGTGAGGGAATCAGCCCCGGTGATGCTTCCTGGCCTGTGCTGGCCTGGGCTGCAGACAGCTACACTTGAGACCTCTAAGACTTGCTCTTCTGTCATCTGTTGTGCAAGGGTATCTTGCCGTGGCGGTCGTTAGGAAAGCAGATGCCGACCTCACCTGGAACACTCTGAGGGGCAGGAAGTCCTGCCACACTGCTGTGGGCAGGACCGCGGGCTGGAACATCCCCATGGGCCTGCTCTTCAACCAGACGGGTTCCTGCAACTTTGGTAAGGAGTCCCAGAGGGGGCTGAGGGGGAACCATCCTAGGAAATAGATACAGCCATGCTGTGAACCTCTGAGCACTCAGGGTACATTTGTAATTCAGGGAAGGGAAGGTGGAGTGGGGAATTCACAGATTAATAGTGACCTGAAGGCAAGTTCTCCTGGAGTCTTGGGTGCACATCACTTCCTACCGCCCATTTGTTCACCTCAGGATAAAAAACTGAAATACCAGCCTATTTCTCTGCACCCTGAAAGGTCTTTGAGTGGTGCAAATGATTTGCACAGTGAAGAAAGACCTGGAGATCTGCTTCCATAAAACCAAGAAAACCTTATGGAGCAAATTTACTCTGTAACATGGGGTCACTATGAGTCAGAATTGACTTGATGACAGTGAGTTTGGTTTTTGGGTTTGGTTCTCTGTAAACCTAAGACTGAATGCAGCTACTAAGAAGTAGGAAAAAAAAATTATTTTTAAGCTCTTGGAGCTTCAGATCTAAATTCCTCATGGACCTTTTTTTTTTGAAAAGGCACCTGCCTGCCTTAAGATTGACTTCTATTTCTAATCAGAACTGACTCTACTTCACACTGTAAAGGAACCCTGGTAAGACTTCAAGGGTTTTGTCTCAACCTGCTTGCTTGTAGGGCCCTTATTCTCTGCCACACACTGCATGCCCACCTCACCTCCATCATCTGTTAAGTAAAGGCTGCTCATGTTGTTCACATAGAAGAGCTGACATCTCATGTTCCTTCTGTACAGGTGAATTCTTTCGTCAAAGCTGTGCCCCTGGGGCTGATCCCACATCCAATCTCTGTGCTCTGTGTATCGGTGATGAGAAGGGCCAGAACAAATGTGTGTCCAATAGCAAGGAGAGATACTACGGCTACACGGGGGCTTTCAGGTGCGTGTGCAACCCATCTGCATCAGAATGTGTCTTGTCCACCACCATCTTGACACTGCATTTCTAAGGGGCAGACATGACCTGTCCAGCAGAGCCAGGGGTGGGCCAGAGCTAACAGGTGGTATGGTGAGGGCTCCCTCCACCAGACTCACCACCACTGAGTGGAAACTGTCATGGTCTGTCTGACCTCAGTTCTGCCTCTCTGCGACCTTGAGCCAAAGTCCACCTCAGTGGGCCTCAGCATCTCATCTTGAACATCAAGTGAATAGAGAGTGAGGGATCTCAAGTCCTTTCTACAGTTTACTTTTATGGGGAACATTTTCTTTCTATAGCCACCCTCTCTTCCCAGGCCATCTTTACTTCCTACATTTTCACTTTTGTTTTGGCCTTAGAATTGGCAAAGAGGAAGCAGTATTACAATGTTTTTCCTCAATAATTAAATGAAAAAATAAAAAATTTTTTTAATTCACCAGTGATAACCACTTAGTGATTTATAGTAACTATCCACAATCCTGGGATCTCTGGTGGCTTAATGCCTAAGGCATTTGACTGCTAACCAGAAGGCTGGCAGTTCAAACCCACCAGCCACTCCTCGGAAAGAAGATTGGACAATCTACTATCTGTCGTGATACTGCCTTGGAAACCCAAGGAGGGGTAGCTATGAGTTGGATCTGACTTGACGGCAGTGAGTTTGCTTTTTTGTTTTTTTGATCCACAGTCCCATTTTACAATTCCATTTATCCACGTGTTCCTTCCAGGAGTATATTTAGGGGTTTGAAGGGAGTAAAGTGAATCCTCCCCTATGTCTTTTCCTCCATACTCCAAGAATATATATACCACTAACCAAAAAAAAAAAAAAACAAAAACAAAAACAAAAAACAAAGCCCCCTGTCATTGAGTCGATTCCAACTCATAGCAACCCCCGTTAGGTTTCCGAGGTAGTAAATCTTTACAAAGGTAGATTGCCCAGTCTTCCTTCCATGGAGTGGCTGGTGGGTTTGAACCACCAGCTTCCTGGTTAGCAGTCAGATGCCTTAGGCACTGCCCTACCAGGGCTTCTTATACCACTAAACCAAAAGAACAAACTCACTGCCATTGAGTCAATTCGACTCTTAGCGACCCCTCCTTGGTTTTCTGAGGCAATATCTCTATGGAAGTAGATTGCGCAATCTTCCTTCTGAGGAGTGGCTGGTGGGTTTGAACTTCCAAGCTTCTGGTTAGCAGTCAAATGCCTTAGGCACTATGCCACCAGAGCTCAGGTTCAAACTTCTCGGTGGGCAAACCTTCATTCTTCTGCCAGGGTCAGGGAGAAGCAACTTCCCAGCTGCATGGGGTATGAGGGTACTTAAACTGAATCTTATATAGGCTTTATTTAATTCTTGTGTTCTTAGCTACTTTCAGTAGTACGTAGTATCTCTAATTGCTTTAGCCTTTCTGGGATTCCACAGTGCACATCAGCTTTCTTCTGGGTTTTCCCCACTTCTAACTTAGCTTTACAGCTTTCTTTGCTCTGCTAGGTCATTCTAAATGTTATCGTTATTATCTCTTCTCCATTCTTTCTGTCTTTAATAGGCTATGGCTGTTTTTTTTTTTTAAGTCATTGCTGTTATTGTATTGGGATTTTAGAAACAGAGAGTATACACCTATGTGTTCCACCTGCCATTTTAAACTAGAAGTTCCTGGAAATATTTGCCTTTATCTTTTACATGTTTACTTCCATCCCCCCTTTTTTTAGTTTTGGGGATGTATACTGCAAATATTTATGAAAACTCTAATCTTCTCTTCTCTGGCTGATGTGTTTATTTTCTGGAACATTTTAGGTGCCTGGCTGAGAAGGCTGGAGAAGTTGCATTTGTGAAAGACATCACTGTCTTGGAGAACACTAATGGTATGTAAAGTTGTTTTCATTTCTCCTTCAGAACAGAGTCTTTGGTATCACAATACGTCCTGGTATTCAGATTTGTAATTGAAAAGGTATTATAAACTTTTCCAGGGTTTTGATTAAGTTAAAAAATTCTTTGCTTTGGTAGACAACATGGTAACATGGTAAATCACATTGATTTTTAAACCAAATTCACATGCACACACACACACACTCTCTCTCTCTCTCACACACACACACACAAAGACACTAACCATATTCAGTAGTAGCAAGTGTCTCCCTGGCTTTGTCTAGTCAACAGCCACAGAAACACACTCTGTCTGCCCCAGATCGTGCATACCTATTGAAAACTGAGCATGGATGCTACTAAAACTGAACATCTACAAATAAAGTTTCTCTTTTTCAAAAAGGAGCCAGGAGCCTTCATTCAGCCACATGTGAGCTTTGGTCTGGAAACTCTTTGGGAGTTGTTGTTAGGTGCCATCTAGTTGGCTCCATTCATAGCAACCCTATGCCCATAGAATGCAACCCTGCTCGGTCCTGCATCACCTTCACAATCCTTGCTGTGTTTGAGCCCATTGTGGCAGCCACTCTTCCAATCCATCTTGTTGAGGAGGTCTTCCCTTTTTTTTGCTGACCCTCTACTTTACAAGCATGATAACCTTCTCCAGGGAATGGTCCCTTCTGACAATATGACCAAAGTAGGTGACACTAAGTCTGGCCATTTTTGCTCCTAAGGAGCATTCAACCTGCACTTCTTCCGGACAGATTTGTTGGTCTCTTCTGGCAGTCCATGGTACTTTCAGTGTTCTTTACCAGCATCACAATTCTTTGGTAGTTAGTGGAGACAAATAGGTACAGATGATGGAAGATAGTCTACTACCCAATGATTGAACAATTACTTTGTCTTTTGCTCTGTAGATAAAAAAATAATTACAAGATCAATGACTTTTTGGCTGTTTGCTGCCTTCCAAATTGTACCTCTCTTCTCAGCCTCCCACCTCTCATCCTTGGCAAATGATTTGTCGTTTTATTCCTCAAGAAAAAACAACCTCAACTTTCTGCCTCCAACCTTTAAAGATACCTATTGTCACAGCACCTCATCCCTCCTGCCTCTTGCCTCATGAGCTCATGTCTCTTGGGAGAAGGATTAAGGCAAAATGTGTAAATTTGGAATGATCTCAGTATCAAAGTCAAGAAAATGGATGAAGTGTCTTTTAAAGGGGAGTTGCAGTAAGACAAGCAGGGACTTAACCATGAACTTTTATTTGCACACACTTAGACATGCATATAATTACATTTAGAATTTATGAACCACTAAACCTAAGATCTAGAACACTGGTGTGGTTTTCAAAATAATATGCAAAGATCAGATTGATGTCAAATTTATGTTTAGGGTTTTCTGGTGTGCTAAAATTATATTTTATTGGAATTGACTAAATATAATTGATAAACCCCTAGAAGTTCCTATCCTTTCTCTGGTTGCATTAAGAGTATTTGAATACAAAAAGGAAAGAGAAAAAAGTTTCCTCTTGAACATAAACCAACTATTCTTTTTCTGGAACTCACAGGAAAATATGACATAGATGGAGGATTTGGAAAGGCATTAAATCATTCTTTTTTTTTTTTTTTTTTTTTAAAAAGAAATTAACAGGTTTATTGAGATACAATTCACATGCCATAAAATTTACTCCTTCAAAGGATACAATTTAATGGCTTCCAGCACATTCACAGATCCAAATTTAGAACACTCTCATCCCCCCCAAAAGACCTATTGACAGTCACCCTCCATTCCCTAGCCCAGACAGTCATTACCTTTGTCCTCATAGATTTGCCTGTTCTGGACATTTCAGATAAATGGAATCATACAATATATGGCCTTTGTGTCCAGCTTCTTGCATTTAGCATGTTTTTAAGGTTCATCCATGTTGTAGCATGTGGTGGTATTTCGCTCTTTTTTATTGCCAAATAATGTTCTATTATATGGATATACCACTGATTTTTTAAAAAAACTTTATTTTATGTTTTGTTGTTGCGAATCTACACAGTACAACATATACCCATTCAACAGCCTCTACACGTACAATTCAGTGATACTGATTACATTCTTCAAGCTGTGTAATCATTCTCACCCTCCTTTTCTGAGTTGTTTCTTCCCAGTTAATATAAACTCACTGCCCCTTTAGTGTCCTATCTAACCTTTCAAGTTGCTGTTGTCAATTTGATCCCACATACACAATTCTTAAAAGAGCACAATGCTCAAGGCAGACATTAATTACTAGTTAAGCTAAACTATTATTTAATTTTAAGAAGACTTCTAGGTATATATTTGGTTTAAGGCTTGCAGATTATCTCAGAACAATAGTTTCAGGGGTTCTTCCAGGTTCTATGGCTCCAGAAAATCTGGATTCCATGAGAATTTTGAATTCAACATCTTCCTTTTGATCAGGATTCATCTACAGAATCTTTTATCAAAATGTCCAGTAATGGTAGCCAGGGACCATCCATTTCTTGTGGTCTTATGGCAAAGAAGGCAGTTGTTCGTGGAGGCAATTGGCTACACATTCCATTTCTTCTTTCTATTCCTGACTCCTTTTTTCTCTGTTGCTCCAGATAAATAGAGACCAATTGCAGTACTTTGGATGGCTGCTTGCAAGCTTTTAAGAGCTCAGACACTACACAATGAGATAGAGGTAGAACAGAAGCACTAAACATGATATTAGACCTATTTGCAGTGATGGCCCATGAAACCATAACCCTTATCCTCCAAACTAAGAAGCCAAATCCAATGAGGTGTTTGGTTGTACATAAGAAGCCTCAGTAGCTGTCCATTTTTGTGTGTTGTTGTAAATATATCTATCACACTTTTGCCAATTCAAATCTTTACAGGTATACAATTTATTGACAGCAATTACTTTAATTACCTGTGTAACCCTGACCCTTAATCAACATGATTTTTCTATCACCATAAACTGAAATGCAGATTTACCATCAAATTTTGATATATTTGAAGTTTGCATAGTTTATGCAGAACAAAGCCATGTTCTCTTTCCTTTCATATCATCCTGACCTCAGTGTGTGCATTTTGACAGGCAATGGATTGGTTACATCCAGCCAGAAATAACCTCTTGTCTAAGCTGGACACCTTCATTTTCTCCCTCAGGAAAGAACTCTGAAGCATGGGCTAAAGATCTGAAGCTGGAGGACTTTGAGTTGCTGTGCCTTGATGGCACCCGGAGGCCTGTGACAGAGGCTTGGAACTGCCACCTCTCCGTAGCCCCAAGTCATGGTGTGGTATCTAGGAAAGAAAAGGCAGCATACCTTGAAAAGGTGCTGCTCCAGCAACAGGTATGGACCATGAGGACCTCCAGCTCTTTCTTATCTGTATAGGCTCCTGCCAGGTAGAGGAATCACAGAGGTAGGTGAACCAGCCTATCTCAAGTCTTTCTGTCTAGTTCCCGTGTTTGAAGCTGGTGGTGACAGTATTTGCTTCAGGCTCTGGAACCATCCAGAGACTGAATGAGGACAGCAGAGGCTTGTGACACTGGGCTATCTGTGACTGACTTAGTTTTTGCCCTGAGTGTCTGTGTCCTTGGACTGTTGCACTTACTACCTGGCTTGGGTAGTAAATTCTTTCTTTCCTTTCTTTTGCTCTTCAGGAAAATGAAAAAGGCAACTGAGGCTGTCTCTCTTAAGTGTCTACACTTAGGTAGAGGGTGGTTGACTCTGGTGATATCTACAGAACACTGTACCTCTTGAGTAGTGTTCCAGACACTATGAAACAAACAAGGCTACTGCTGCACTTGGAATCTCTAAAAACAAGATTTAGGGCTACTTATGGGAGTGCGTCAGGGTTGTATTCTTTCTCCACACTTATTCAATCTATATGCTGAGCAAATAATCCGAGAAGCTGGACTATATGAAGAAAAACGTGG
>NW_006921898.1:1551578-1558381 GCF_000298275.1 Orycteropus afer afer | reverse complement strand
GACGGCACTTAACAACAACAACAACAATGTGAATATGATTTGAAGGAAATCTTAAAATTCCCTGTGTCTCAGTATCTATGGTTCTTTATTGGAACTTTGATTTTTATATGAAAACATCATATCTGCAGGTGTGCTTTTAAAGACATAGTCCTGGAATGGTAACAGTAGTCATGATGTTGTTATTAGCTGCCATTGAGTTGACCGCCAACACATGGTGACCCTACACAATTGGAGTGAAATACTATCCAGTCCTGTGCCGTCCTCATGATAGGTTGTGGATTGAACTGTTGTGATCCATACGGTTTTCACTGGCTGATTTTCAGAGGTAGATCACCAGGCCTTTCTGTGTACTCCACCTTATTCTGGAAGCTTTGCTGAAACTGTTCAGTGTTATAGCAACATGCAGGACTCCACAATAGTTGACATTTATTAAGCCCTGACTATAGTGCCCTCAAGGGCACTGGTAGGAGGTCTGCTATCATCAAGGTGTTTGGGCTGTCATGGCACAACCATGTGGCTGTTACCATGTGATCCTTCTGTGTCTAGAGGAGGAACTGTGGCAAAGGAAGCTAAGTGTCCTGCCTAAGGCAATGACCTGGGTGGTGGCAGAGACTGGATTTTCCAGTGCAGACGGTCTCTCTGGGAGATGTGACATATTAAGGTATTGCAGGTGATCAACTTTGGGGGAAGATCTCAGATATCTTCAGCTGTCCCCTGGTTACTCATAAGAAGTTCTAAGGGAAGAGCCACGTATTAAGAAGGAAGGAAAATGGAGTGGGGTAAGATCAGAAACAGTGAGGGGCCTGGAGCTGTTCCAGAGAAGGCAGGCCCAGGGTGGCTTTGACACTGGGGCTTTGGGCAGCAGGAGGACATGAGGCAGGGGCAGAGTCAGCCAAGGAAGTGGATAGACCCAGAACTCAGCTTCTTCTGCAACATGGTTTTTCTGGGGCTGGTCCTGAATGAGAAGCTCTGCTGGTGTAGTGTTTAAAGCATTTGGCTGCTAACCAAAATGTCACCAGTTCAAACCCACCAGCCATTCTGTGGAAGAAAGATGAGGTGGTCTGCTTCTGAAAAGATTTACAACTCTATGCAGTTCTACTCTGTCCTCTAGGGTCACTATGAGTTGGAATCGACTCGATGGCAATGGGTTTGGTTTTGGTTTGGTCCTGAATGGAAGAATGTCCTTGGCCTTTTCTAATCCACAAACTCTCCTATTTCCTCAACTGCTTATTTACTGTCTGTTCCCTTGACACAGGCTCAGTTTGGAAGAAATGGAAATGACTGCTCACGCAAGTTTTGCTTGTTCCAGTCTCAAACCAAAAACCTTTTGTTCAACGACAACACTGAATGTCTGGCCAAACTGCAGGGCAAGACAACCTATGAAAAGTATTTAGGACCAGCATATGTCACAGCCATTGCTAATATGAAGAAATGCTCATCCACCCGTAAGTGGGCCATAGATAACATCACTGGGAAACCACTATGGTGGAAGGTTCGAGGGAAAGTTCAAGGGAAAAACAGCATTCTAGGGACAAAGATGAGGCTAAAAATATTTAAGGCAATATATTTCACTCCAGGAAATCACAATCTCTTTGATAAGGTGAAACAATTAAAGAATAAAATAAAGCAATAGATAATATGTTAAATTTTTATAAGGATGAAGGTGACTGCCATGTAGTTTTTAGAAACTGATAATTCATTGTATTCAGCAAAATGTGTATGAATACATAACAAACAAATGAACAAAGAAACAAAATAAAGCCCATTGCCATGGAGTTGATTCCAGCTCATAGTAACCCTAAAGGACAGAGTAGAACTGCCTCATAGGGTTTCCAAGGTGGGACATGTTTACGGAAGCAGACTGCCTCATTCATTTTTTTTTTTTTTTTTCCCACAGAAAGTATGGCTTGTGGGTTCAAACCATGGACCTTTTGGTTGGTAGCTGAATGCTTTAGCCATTGTGCCACCAGAGCTCCTACAATATGTACTTAATACATATGTATTAAGAAATGACACATTTTGGTTTCTAGACAGTTGCCGTAATACCAATCATAACTAGTGAAAAAAAACAATTGTTGAGTTAATTTTGATTCATGGTGATGCCACATGTCTCAGAGTAGAACTGGGCTCCATGGAGTTGTTTTCCGCAGCTGATTTTTTGGAAGTAGATTGCTAGGCCTTTTTTCTTTTCTTTTCTTTGCTTTTTATTGTGATTTGGGTGAAAGTTTACAGAGCAAATTCACTTTCCATATAGCAGTTCACACACACGTTGTCTTATGACATTGATAGTTTACCCCAGTGCAACACCTCCCCTCCCACTTCCTTGTGATAGTTACCTCTTCCCTGTGTTCATCCCTCCACGCGCTCCTGCCCCCTGAGCTGTCTCCCTGTGCATAGACAGCCCTTCTTTCTCCCATGATTGTTCTCTCCAAGGGATGTATCTACCTCAGGTACATGTTCAACTCTTATGCCTGTCTTTTATTTGGCTGGAGGCCACAGGTGTGGGTTCAATTCCAGACCTGAAGGGCAGCTAGGGATCATAGTCTCAGTGGTTCCACCAGGCTCTATCGGACCAGCAAACCTGGTCTCCCCTTTTTTTTTTTTCTCCCCCAAATGATTTTGAGTTTTGTTCCACATTGTTCTCCCACTTTATCCACGATCTCCTACATAGATCCCCCTCTGAGTGGTTGACAGTGGTAGCTGGGCACCATCTAGTTCTGGTCTTATAGTCGTATAGGTTGAGGATCACATGGTGCACCAGTTGCAAGGACTAATTGTTTCCACGAATGTTTGGTTTTCTTCATTCTTCTTTGCTCTGGACAAGGAGAGACCCATTTTTGCATCCAGATGGCTGCTTGCAAGCTTTTAAGATCCCAGTTGCTACTTGGCTAGGCCTTTTTTCTAAGGTGCCTCCGGGTGGACTTGAACCTCCAACCTTTAAGTTAGCAGCTGAGCACATTAACCATTTACACCATCCAAGGGCTCCTATACCAACTATGCAGAATACAGACTCTCAAAAAATTTGAATGCAGGAAAATTTATCATGAAAATAATTTGTTCATTTAAAAATATTTAGAAGACATAGCAGTGTTGTAGGCTCCAGACTGTAGTCCCTGGTAGAACAATCAGTTAAGCTCTTGGCTGCTTAGTTATCTAGTGCTATTACAGTAGAAATGCCACAAGTGGGTAACTTTAACAAACAGAAATTTATTTGTTCACAGTTCAGAAGACAGGAAGTCCAAATTCATGGTGCCAGGTCTAGGAGAAAGCTTTCTCTATGGGCTTTGGGGAACTGTCCTTGCCTATTTTCAACTTCTGTTCCTTGACAATATTCATGTGGAGTGGCATCTATCTTCCCTTTCTCTGCTTGCTTGTTCAATCTGTTCTTTTATCGAAAGAGGTCAATTTAAGACACACCCTACACTAATACTGCCACATTAACATAACAAAGAGAACTCATTCACAAATGGGATTATAACCCCAGGTATATTGTTTAGGATTTACAACATGTATTTTTAAGGAACACAATTCAATCCATAGCAACTCCTAACAGACAGATTGGTGGTTCTAAGCCACCCAGAGGCACTTTGGAAGAAAGGCCTGGCAATCTGTTTCTGAAAGGTCACAACCTTGAATACCCTCAGGAGTTCAGTTCTACTCTGCACACATGGGCTCACCATGAGTCAGAGCTACTCAATGGCAACTGGTTTGGTT
This sequence comes from Orycteropus afer afer, assembly GCF_000298275.1. Taxonomy (NCBI): domain Eukaryota; kingdom Metazoa; phylum Chordata; class Mammalia; order Tubulidentata; family Orycteropodidae; genus Orycteropus; species Orycteropus afer. Next base: position 1,554,667 of record NW_006921898.1, on the reverse strand, counting down.
TTCCTGGTTAGGCTCCAGGAGATGGTTCTCCAATTTCAGTGTGTGGACTCCCCTGTGCACAGTGACCATGCAGATTCCTGGTTCCTCACCCAGAGTCTGAGACATTGGGGGTGGGGAGAGTCCAAGAGTTGGGGGAGGACCAGAAACCTCTGTATCAGCGATTCTCAGGAGGGACGAAACTAGGAAAACCTGAGTATGGCAAACATTGCCTATTGTAATGGGTGGGAGAAGAGAAAAGTCTGTTTCAGTAACTCCCTTGCTTTATTGATTTATTAAAAAATCTTGTTGATTTTACTGACAGAGAACAAAGAAAAAGCAGTTTCTGTTCATTAGGCAGCAGTTTCTGAGTCTCCCACTCTATTGTGTCCCACAGCACTCCTGGAAGCCTGCGCCTTCCTCAGGGGCTAAAACCCAAGCTGGTGACCAGCGTCCTCGAGGGAGCCTCAGCCCTTCACTGCACTCCACCCTAACCCTAGCTGTGGTGGGGTCTTGTCCTCCCTTCCTGAAGATGGAGTTTGCCAATCTCATCTGTTTTCACAATTCCCTGCTGTCATTGTAGCAAGAAATAAAATAAGAAATGCTGTTGATTTTCTCTCGTTGTAAAGCATCGTTTATCTTTTCTAGAATTTTGTACTGTAATCATATGTCTGGCCAAATATCTGCACAGTTGGACCAAGTTTTCCAAGTGTTCCCAGTCTAAATTCTCTCTCCTGAAGTTTTGGGTATGAAGTCTCATAGTGTGGAATCTAAGGATGGACCAAGCAACTGTTGTCCCCTTGGGAACTGTCTTAGGGTTTCTACAGAAACACACACACACACACACACCACTGCCATCCAATTGATTCTGACTCATAGTGACCCCCAATTGGTTTCCAAGGCTATAAATCTTTACGGAAGTAAATTGTCTCATCTTCCATCTATGGAGCTGCAGTTGGGTTTGAACTTCTGATCTTCTGGTTAGCAGTCAAATGCCTTACCCACTACTACACATACACACACACACACACACACACACATTCTTCTCTCTCTTTCTTTCGATATATATATCTGGAGAGAGAGAGAGGGAGGGAGCAAGAGAGAGAGAGACAGAGAGAGAGAGAGAAAGAGAGAAAGAGAGAGAGAGAGAGACAGAGAAAGAGAGAGAGAGATTTATTTCAAAGGATTGGCTCGTGAGATTATGGAGGCTGATAAGTCAAATCTGTAGGTGGCAGGCTAGAGACCTGTAGGCTTGCATCCCAGAATCTGTAGTTTAGGCAATAGAAAGGGCACAGAATGAAGTTGTGAGACCCTCTCCCCTCCAGGTAATTATTCTTTAACTAGGAGCCATTAGTGCCGGGAACTCCAGCACGTTCCCCACGCCTCAGGGCTTTACCACACAGAGCCCTAAGACCCCCTCCCCTCCTTTTCTACCCCGTAGCAACAACCAATCAAAGGAGAGAGGGACCTCTTTGCTTTTGTGTTACTCCACCTTGTATTTTTCCTATAAAATTGTAATTGTAGTAGAGCATGGGGTCTTTTGCCCAAATCTCTGTGTTGGTGTAAGCGGAGACCCTAGCTCGAGCTAGCCAATAAACTTTCCTTTTGCTTTTGCATTATTGTGTATCTGTTAATTATTAGGTATCTGTTAATGCAGCACCCTCACCCTTCTGATACCAAATTCTGTCTTAGTTATCTAATGTTGCTATAACAGAAATACCGCAAGTGAATGGCTTTAACAAACAAATTTATTTTCTCATAGTTTAGGTGGTTAAAAGTCTGCATGCAGAGTGCTGGCTTGAGGGGAAGTTTCTCTTTTTATTGGCTCTGGGGAAGGCCCTTGTCTCTTCAGCTTCTACTTCTTGGTTGCTTGAGATCTCCAAGTGTCTTGACATCTATCCTACCCCATTTTTCTCTCTGCTCACTTGTTTAATCTCTTCCTATATCTCAAAAGAGATTGACATAAGATTCACCTTACACTAATCCTGCCTCATTAACATAACAGAAAACTCATCCCAAATGAGGTTATAATCACAGGCATGTTGTTGTTGTTGTTAGGTGCCTTTGAGTCATTTCTGATTCATAGTGACCCCATGCACAGCAGAATGAAACACTGCCTGATCCTGCATCAGCTCCATGATTCTTGCTATACTTGAGCCCACTGTTGCAGCCACTGTGTCAATCCATCTCATTGAAGGCCTTCATTGACGCTCCACCTTACCAAGCATGACATCCTTTTCCAGAGATTGGTCCCTTCTGACAACATGACCAAAGTAGGTGAGACGAAATCTGGCCATTCTCGCTTCCAAGGAGCATTTCAGCTTCACTTCCTCCAGGACAGATCTGTTAGTTCTTTTAGCAGTCCATGGTACTTTCAGTATTCTTCACCAACACCACAATTCAAAAACATCAACTGTTCTTCAGTCTTCCTTATTCATTGTCCAGCTCTCACATGCATATGAGGCGATTGGAAATATTACAGCTTGTGTCAGGAGCACCTTAGTCCTCAAGGAAACATCCTTGCTCCTCAACACTTGAAAGAGTTCTTTTGCAGCTGACCCTCCCAGTGCTACACAATGTCTAATGTCCTGAGTGCTGCTTCCATTGGTGTCAATTGTAGAACCAAGCAACATGAATTCTTTGACAACCTCAATCTTTTCTCCATTTATAGTGATGCTGCTTATTGGTTCAGTTGTGAGGATTTTTGTTTTCTTTATATTGAGATGTAATCCAGACTGCAGACTGTATTCTTCAATCTTCATCAGTAAGTGCCTCAAATCATCCTCACTTTCAGCAGGCAAAGTTGTATCGTCTGCATATCAAGGGTTGTTAATGATTCTTCCTCCAATCCTGATTCCACATTTTTCTTCATATAGTCCAGGTTCTCAGATTATTTGCTCAGCATATAGATTGAATAAGTAAGGGGAAAGGATACAACCCTGACACACTCCCTTCTTGATTTTAAACCTTGTAGTGTCCTCTTGTTCTGTTTGAACGACAGCCTCCTGGTCAATGTATTCCTCATGAATGAGGTCATGGTTCCTCATGAGTATAATCAAGTATTCAGGAATTCCCATTCTTCTCAATGTTATCCATAATTTGTCATGATCCAC
>NW_006921898.1:1546039-1551208 GCF_000298275.1 Orycteropus afer afer | reverse complement strand
CGTAGCAACAACCAATCAAAGGAGAGAGGGACCTCTTTGCTTTTGTGTTACTCCACCTTGTATTTTTCCTATAAAATTGTAATTGTAGTAGAGCACGGGGTCTTTTGCCCAAATCTCTGTGTTGGTGTAAGCGGAGACCCTAGCTCGAGCTAGCCAATAAACTTTCCTTTTGCTTTTGCATTATTGTGTCTGTGGTAGCTTCCTTGCACCGACACTCCTTTCAAGACCTGGGACCTACAAAGTGAGAGTGGGTTCTCCAAAGTATCTATTTATGGTCTGAAAACAGAACACATCCTAAGGAAACTCCGTTTTTAACTTATTGATTGATTATGTTACATTAGAATACATTATGGAGGTGACGGCATTACATTGCATTAGATTACATTATAGAATAACAACTAGTCTAGTGTTTAGCCAAGTTGATACAACAAAATTAACCATCACAGGGATATTTGACATTGTAGTTGTATTACAAGGTCATTTATATAGTTGCCTCAGTGTGTGTTTCCAGGACAGGAGTAGTGATGGGGACAGGATGTAGAGAGTCGAAATTGAGATCAATGAAAGAAAATACACATCAGAAAGATTCGTATTTGTTATTTTAGATGAATATCAAGAATAGTGTGAAATATTTCTAGTCCTTGTCCCTCATCCTCTAGGTAACCTCTAGTCACTCGTGTTTTACCCATTTTTTCAGCCAAGCTCTTCAAAGCATAGTCTAAACTTCCTGTTTTCACTTTCTTCCTTTTAATTCTTTCCTCATTCCACTGCAATTGACTCTAACGCATTCAGTTTTCTGAAGTGGTTCTGGAAAAGGAAACTCATGTCCTCCCAGTCACCAAGTTTAACAGGGATTTCCATATATTTCTCCACTGGACCCCTTTGTTGTTTCTGAGCCATACATTTCTCCTCAAAACCCTGCTCCCTTAGCCACAAAATTTCTCCTCCTTTCTGTTTTTTTATTTCCCCCTCTGCCCTTTTTTGGGCTCCATACTTTGACCTTTATATATGTGGCATCCTTTGTGACCTCTTTTAACTTCACAAGGAGGAAGGAGAATCCATTACAATATCAACAGCCCAAGGGTGATTCCTATGAAGCAGAGGTCAAACATGCCACCATCTTCCAACCTTTTGCCAATTCTGACACCAACTGTCCCTCCCAAATCACTCTCTGTTCTCTGCTGGGTTTGATAATTCATTGTAAATGTCACACAGAACTCACAGACAATACTCATAATTATGAGATTTATTAAGGGAGTAACAGGTCACAATTCAGGATCAAAAACGACTCAGGATACAGTTCTTCAATCAGGACAGCTTCATCTCAGCCATGCCACAGGCAAGCTTCTCTCTGTCCTTGGCTTCTGCACTGCACAGGCAAGTGTTAGAAAGTTCCTTTAGCTCTGAAGATAGGTGCCCAGAGAGGGCAGCAAGTCTGCCAGCAAGTCTCCTGCCTGCAGCACTCAGCTTTCTCGCTCCATGGGCCAGGAAGCCCACCACTCTGTCTCATGCCAGTCTCTTGGTTCTGTTGACTCTGCTGCCATCTCTGTCTTCCCAGTGCAGGGATCTTGGGTCCAAGGTCATGCTCCACTCCTGGTTCTTCTTTCTTGATAGTAATGAGATCCTCCTTCTACACCTCTGGGATGGCTCATTTTAAGCCTAGCAAGATGGCAAAAGTGACATCTTCACAAAAGGGTTCTATACAATTTATTTGCACAGTTCCCTCCCCTCAATGATGCCATGTACTTTATTTACATTATTACTAAGTTATGCAATCCCCTTGGTAGGCCATGAACACCTTACATTTGCAAGGCATTTGACTGCTTACCAGGAGGCTGGCGGTTCAAACCCACCTCGGAAGAAAGGTTGGGCAATCTACTTCCGTAGTGATAGTGATAGTGCTTTGGAAACCCAAGGAGGGGTTGCTATGAGTTGGGTCTGACTCGATGGCACCTAACAACAACAACAACAACCCAGTCATTTGGTGGTACTCACAAAGACCATGGCTAGAAGAGCCATATTAAGGAATTCACTGCACCATATGTGTCCTCAGTACATTTCTTCCCCAGGGGTCTGTTTCTGACCCACTCCCTTGATGCAAATGAAGAGACTTGAGAGAGAACCAAATGACTAGGTTTAGCAATTAGTGGACAAGTTAACCCCATCAGCAAAGGGGATATAATTGGCAACTCCTCCCTGGGAAGGGAACATTTTCCTGTTTTAATTGTTTTCCATTGGCTCCTTGGAAACAAACGTCAAGCCTGTGGTTGATCAGGGTGAGATTATCCCTTCAACGTTAGACAAGAGCTCCTGAAACCCTGCCCCTCCATGGAGGAGACCACTTGGCTAGCATTCACTATCATCAGTGAGATAGTTAGATGTGCTGCTATCTGTAGAAGCCTCTGAAATCTATCAGGAGAGAACATTAATTGAGATCACATAATCCCAGGATGAAAATTCACTTTTTTCTGCTTTGTATTATGGCTAGATATATTAATCTTCCTCACTAACCTGCCAAACTTATTCAGTAAGCAACCTTTGATGTGTAGCCATATAGTTCAAATGCCAGCATTATAGAATATCTAATGTTTGAACAGTATAAAGGTTCTTGCATAAATAAAATTCTAGGGTTCTGGTAGCATAGTGCCTAAGGCACTTGACTGCTAACCAGAAGGCTGACAGTTCAAACCCTCCAGCCACTTCTCGGAAGGAAGATGGGGCAATCTACTTCCGTAGTGATACTGCCTTGGAAACCCAAGGAGGGGTCACTATGAGTCGGGTCCGACTCAACGGCACATAACAACAACAACAACAAAGTGAAATTAAAAACCCACCAATGAAGTCTTGTTCTAAGTGAAATTAAATCTTGAAATCTTCGCTATCAATTAGTTTAGGCTAAATTGCTACAAACCTGTTAATACCTTGTTGTCAAGTCAATTCCAACTCATGGTGACCTCATGTGTTAAGAAGTAGAGCTGCTTTAGAAGGTTTTCTTGGCTGTCATCTTTACAGAAGCAGATCATCAGGCCTTTCTTCTGTGGTGCCATTGGGTGGCTTCAAACTGGCAACTTTTAGGTATCTTAATCATCTAGTGCTGCTATTACAGAAATACCACAAGTGAATGGCTTGTGAATTATTCTCTCACAATTTAGGAGGCTAGGAGTCTGAATTCAGAGTGCCAGCTCTAAGGGAAAGCTTTCTCTCTCTGCATCTTTTGGTCCTAAGGACCTTGGGTCCAAAGGATATGCTCCACTCCCAGCTCTTCTTTCTTCATTATAGTAGGTCCCTCTCTTTGTTCACTTTTCTCTTTTTTAAGATAAAAGGAATTGCAGGCCACACCCCAGGGAAACGGAGGGCTGTGGTGGGATGTGTTACATCTCTCCCTAATCCTCTTATGACTGATTGACTTACCACATCAGATCACATCATGGGGGATCATTATATAACTGCCACATTACATCATAATATAACTGCCAAATCACTGCCCACTAAGAATCATGGTCCAGCCAAGTTGACACATATTTTTTGGGAACACAATTCAATCTATAACATTCCACCCTTTGCCCCCCACCCCCCAAATCTGTGTCCTTGCCACATGCAGAACACTTTAACTCCATCATATCCCAAAAGTCTTAAATCAACTCCAAGTCCACATTTCATCCTGAGGCAAAATTCTTTTTCATCTGTGAATCTAGAATACTAGTTATCTGCTTCCAAAGTACAATGGTAGAAAAGGCAGAGGGTAAACATTCCCATTACAAACGGAGAAATTGAAGTGAAAGGCAAGCTAAAGGACACCAAACAAGTAAAAAAACCAGCAGAACAATTTTGGTTAGCTCTCATGGCTTGAAAACAATCCTCTGTTCTCTGAGACCATCTAAGCAGTGGCGCAGTCCTCCAGATTCTGGGAGTTGGCCTTTTCTTTTTGGATTCTGGGTGGAGGACTTTTATCCCTGGGTGTCACCTCCGCTTTGTAGACCCTCTGGGATGGCAACTGTTCTCCCTCAGCTTTGCACAGCCCTTTCTCCTAGTCCAATTAAATGGTGACCCCAGACCCTTATGTCCTGTCAGACCCTGTTCTTCTGCCTCTTGGACATGGCAGCCCCATCTCCTCAGCTTTGAGCGGTGGTCCCACCTTCTTGGCACTCATGAATGTCAGCCCCACCTTCCAGAACTGAATTGGCAAAGATTTGACTCTTTGAAACCTGGAAAGCCATGTCCCCATCTTTTAAGATTCAGGAGACCATGGCCCCGTCCTTTGAAACTGAAAAGGCCCTGCTTCTTCCTTCCCATAGCTCTGCTGATTCTTTGAGCTGCTCCAGGGATGCCACTTTTCTTTTCTTGAAGGACAACAGATGTATTTCCTTTGCCCTGTTTCCTGCACGTAGAACTCCAAGAGACTGACTGCATTCTTTCCTTTCATTCCTTCTCTGTCCCATTCAGTCTAAGCTGATGGGTTGTTGCTGTGGTAGTTGGTTAGGTCCAGAAGTCATAGACTTACTTTGTTTAACAAATGATTGTGTAGTCACATCCTTGGTGAACATTCTAAGACACGTGTCCTTAGTTTGTACAGCAGAATTTTCCAAATCTTTAGGTTCTGTTTTCATTGCACTGTTCATTTTAAGTCTGTCTCTTTCCTTTCACATTTTACTAGAAGCAAGGAGAACTCATGTGACCCCTTTAGGATTTTGCTTAAAAATCTCATCAGCAAGATGAGATTACAAATTCTACCTTCTACCAAACATTTGAATATAATTCAGACAAGTTCTTTGCCGCTGCATAAAAAGCATCACCCTTCCTCCATTATCCAATCACGTTCATCTTTTTCTTTTACTGTCTCACCAGGAGCACATTTATTGTCCACATTTCTAGCAACATTCTGTAGCCACACCATGTGTATCCTCTAAGGTAATAGAGACTTTCTCTGTAGCTCTCCTCACTTCCTTGTGAGCCCTCACCAGAATTGCAAGTGATGTCCATAATTCTACCAACAGTCTCTTCAAGGAAATCTAGGCTTTTATTATTAGGCACCTTAAAACTCTTTCAAGCTTCTACTCAAAACTGCTTCCATACCTTAGGTATCTGTTAATGCAGCACCCTCACCCTTCTGATACCAAATTCTGTCTTAGTTATCTAATGTTGCTATAACAGAAATACCGCAAGTGAATG
>NW_006921898.1:1506650-1527760 GCF_000298275.1 Orycteropus afer afer | reverse complement strand
CACACCTGTAGCTTCCAGCCAAGCAGTAGACAGGCATACTAGTTGAGCATTTACCTGAGGTAGATACACTCCTTGGAAAGAACAAGCAAGAGAGAAAGAAGGGCTGCGCAGGCACAGGGACACAGCTCAGGGGGTAGGAGTGCATGGAGGGATGGTCACAGGGAAGTGGTACATATCGGGAGGAAGTGGGAGAGGAGATGTTGCATTGTGCTAAATTGTGGTCAATGTCATGAGACAAAGTGTATGTGATCTGCTGTATGGAAAGTGTATTTGCTCTATAAATTTTCACCCAAATCACAATAAAAATTTAAAAAAAAGAATAGAAGGGAAATTCTACATAATTAAAAGCATATACACAAAAACAATAGGCAACATTATTCTCAACAGAGAAAGATTGAAAGTGTTCTCCCTGTGAATGGAACCAGACCAGGATGTCCTCTGTCACAATTTGTATTCAATATTGTATTAGAAGTCCTAGCCAGAGCAATAAGGGAATAAAAGGAAATAAAACGCATCCAAATTGGTAAGAAAGAAGTAAAATTATTTCTGTTTGCAGATGATATGATCCAATACATAGAAAATCCCAGAGAACCAACAAGAAAGCTACTGGAACTAACAGAAGAATTTAGCAAAGTGGTAGGGTACAAGATTAACATAGAAAAATCGGTCAAATTCTTCTATACTAAGAAAGAGAACTGTGAAAAGGAAATCAAGAAAATGATACCTTTTACAATAGCCACCCAAAAGATGAAATACTTAAGAATAAACCTAACCAGAGACCAAAAGTCATGTACAAAGGGAAGTATAAAACACTACTGAAAGAAACCAGAAGAGACTTATATATATGGAAGAATATAAAATGTTCATGGGTAGGAAGATTTAACATTGTGAAATGTCAATACTACCCAAAGCAATCTATAGATATAATGCAATCTGAACTCAGATTCAATCAACATTCTTTAAAGAGATGGATAAATCAATCACCAATTTTATAAGGAAAAGAAAGAGATCTAGGATAAGCAAAGCCCTACTGAAGAATAAGAACAAAATAGGAAGCCTCATACTTCCTGATCTCAAAATCTACTATACAGCCATGGTAGTCAAAACAGTTTGGTTCTGGTATAGTGACCGATATAGACCAATGGAATAGAACTAAGAACCCAGAAGTAAATCCATCCACCTATGGACAGCTGATCTTTGACAAAGGGCCAAAATTCATTAAATGGGGAAAAGTATCTTTAACAAGGGTACTGGCAAAACTGGATATCCAGTTGTAGTAAAATGAAACAAGATCCATACTTCACACCATATATAAAAACTAACTCAAGATGGATCAAAGACCTAAAACATAAAACCTAAAAGTATAGAGATGGTCTAAATAAATAAATAAATAAAATAAAGGCAAACTTAGTGGCTCTAATTTACAGCATAAATAGATTATCAAACATAACCAGAAATGCACAAATAGCAGAACATAAATTAGATGACCAAGACCTCCTAAAAATTAAATGCTTATGCACAACAGAAGACTTCTTCAAAAGAGTAAAAAGGGAACCTGTAGACTGGAAGAAAATATTTGGCAATGACATATCTGAGAAGGCACTAATCTTTAAAATTTATAGGAAACTTCAATACCCTAACAACTAAAAGACAAAGAATCCAATTAAAAAATTGGCTGAAGATATGAACAGAGACTTCACCAAAGAAGACATTCTGAAGGCCAATAAACAATGAAGAATGTGCTCATAATAATTAGCCAGTAGAGATATGCAAATAAAGTTTAATAAGACGGAAAACAATAAATGCTGGTGAAGGAGTGGAGAGATTGGAACTCTCATACACTGCTGGTGGGTACAACCATTGTGGAAAATGGCATAGTTCTTTCTTAAAAAGTTGGGAATAGAAATATCATTTGATTCAGCAAACCTACTAGTAGGTATATTTCCTAGAGAAATAAAAGCTGGAACTTGAATAGATATACTCACACCCATGCTCATTGCAGCAGTATTCACAATAGCAAAGAGATGGAAACAACATAAGTGCCCATCAACAAATGGATGGATAAGCAAACTATAGTATATACATACAATGGCATAGCATGCAATGTTAAAGAATAATGACCCATCAGTGAAATGTCTCAGAACATGAATGCTTTTGGAGGATATTTATGCTGAGTGAAATAAGTTAATCAGAAAAGTACAAATATTTTATCAGACCACTTTTATAAAAAGTCAAGGAAGGGTTTACACACAGAAAGAAACATTCTTTTGATGGTTACCAGGGATGTGATGGGAGGGGAAGGAAAATCACTAACTAGATAATAGACATGTATTAATTTGGGTGAAGGGAAAGGCAACATACAATAAAGGCATGATCAGCACAATATGACTAAGGCAGAGGAAGACACTGAGAGGTGCACAAGAGTTACAGACAACAAAGGTAAATATTACTACATACATAGTCTTGCAATATCAGTGAGAACAGACAATAATCTATGAGTGGATATATAGGCAGACATGCAAGCTGAACAGGCGTTGTTGTTGTTGTTATGTGCCATCAAGTTGGCCCTGACTCATAGCGACAGGTATGAGCAGACAAATGGTACTATACCCACAACCATATACAAGTTTGGCAGAGGATATTTCTACACATTATGTGCTGTAAACAGTAGATCAAGGAGGGAGCAGAGATATGAGCACTTCTGAGCCATCACCAAACACCTTGTGGGAATGCATCCCTGGGATTGGAGGCTTAGGACCACACTCTTGGGGGACAGCCAAGGCAATTGGTATAACATAGTTCAAAAACAATGTTCTACATCGTACCGTAGTGAATAGTGACTGTTGTTGTTGTTGTTGTTGTTTGCCGTCGAGTCAAACCCGACTCATAGCGACCCCTCCTTGGGTTTCCGAGGCAGTATCACTACAGAAGTAGGATTGCCCAACCTTCCTTCCGAGGAGTGACTAGGGTCTTAAAAATTAGCAAGTGGCCATCTAAGATACAACTATTGGTCTCACCTTATCTGGAGGAAAGAAGAGTGAAGAAAATAAAAGATTCAAGGAAATGATTAGTCCAAAGGACTAATGGACCATGCGAACCACAGCCTCCTGGACCGTGAGACTAGAAGAACTAGATGGTGCCAGGCTACCACTGTCAACCATTCAGAAAGGGATCTGTTTGGAGATCCTGGATAGAGTGGGAGAAAAATGTAGAACAAAATGCAAAATCATAAAAAAGAACAGACTTACTGTTCTGATAGAGACTGATGGAACTCCTGACAATGTGGCCCTTTGACACCCTTCAAATCTGGAAATAAACCCACACATGATATCACCTTCAGCCAAACAACAGGAAGGCTATAAGGGGAACAATAATACCTTGTAGGTGAGGAATGTGCTCCTCAGAATAACCAACTATATGAGGTCAAAAGGGTAGCATTTGCTCCAAAACAAAGTTCAGAGACAGGAAGGGGCAAGAAAGAAGGACAAATGAAAACTAGGAACCTAGAGACAAAGTGATAAGAGTGCTGTTAACATTGAAGGGATTGCAAGTAATTTTAGGAAACAAAAAGTGTATAAATTGTTGAATGAAAACCTAATTTGCTCTATAAACTGTCACCCAAACCACAGTAAAAACAAAAAACAAACAAACAAACAAAAAAAATGAACCACCTCATGACTTTTGGATGAAAACCACTATTTGTAGAACTAAAAGGAAACAGAATGATTGTAAAATCTCACAAAAATCAGGAACTATATGTTGATTTGTATTTCCACAGAAGAAATTATAGTTCTGCATGAATAGGTAGGTTCTAATTTGGAATATGGTCAAACTGGATGTTAAACTGTATTTATTTCACATGTTTTCTTGTCCAGTTTTTGGTAGACAGGGGTGCTCGAGCCGATGACAGCTGGCTTTGTGGCCCAGTGCTGACATTGCTAGCTGTGTGATCTTAGACAAATGTCCGAGCTTCAGTTTTCTCATCAGAGAAGTGAGAATAATTCCATCTATACCAAGGGAAGTTGTGAGGCATGAAGGAGCTCACATTTCCAAAGAGCTGAGCAAGGTGCTTGAGACAAATTCAGTGCTTGGTAAATGTTTGTCCATACTCCCTTTCTCCCTTGTATCTTATTTTATATACAAACGTGTACAAAAACAACAACAAAAATACAAATACAAGAAATAAGGCAATGGAACAAAAGTCAATGTTTATTTATCCTGCCTTGGATAGAAGGTAGTTCATACTCTGGTGGAATGCCTGTGTTGCTCCCATAATGCATCTTGTCCAGATTCCTCTCTGGGTTGCAGTGGAGTGTTATTTTTCAAGGGGAGCAAGTGGCACAGGTGTCTCCTAAAGGCCTGGTCAACAAACATGTGGAGGAGAGGGTTGACGCAGCAGTGGGTGGTGGCTATGATTTCCGTTATCTGAACACCCCTGTCCAGGCCATAGTTACTCTTGCAGTCATTCAGGGAGAAATATTCTTTGAAAGTAGACAGGAAAAGTGCAATATTATAGGGTGCCCACATCAGAAGGAAAGCCACCATGACGGCAAAAACAAGCTTGAAAAGGTCATACCGTATCTCCTTCAACCTTAGTGTTCTCCTCATTCGCACGTAGCAAAATATAAAAACAAACAGTGGCAACAGAAGTCCTAAAATGTTCATCTTTAAGGTTAGAAAATGCTTCCAGGATGTCTCATCAGCTGGCAGAAAACGAGATTTGCTAGGTGAGCACTTGTCTTCCTGTCTTCCCAACTGAGGTCTGTAAACTATGCACTCAGGCAAAGTCACCAGAACGGCCACCATCCACACAAAGGCACTGGTAAAGATGCCACAGGGCACTGTCTTGGCTGCCAAGGAAATGCTTTGCACATGAAAAAACACCAGGTACCTGTGCACTGTGAGAAGCATGTTGAAACAAGCCTCACTGTACAAACCTATGAAATAGATGCCAATGAGAATTTTACATATGGGATCTCCGAGAATCCCCCCATGTGAGGCAGTGTAAGCCCAGAACGGCAGGGTAAGTGAGAATAACAAATTGGAAACGGCCAAGTTTAGGAAATAGATATTCTCCATGTGCCGAAGTCCTTTGTATTTTATCAGGATAAGCATAACCAAGAGATTGTACAGAAGACAGATCACGAACACGGGGGAATATAGCTTCGGTACCAGCTGAGCTGGGAGAACGTTGGCATCATATTTGTCACATTGTTCTATGTCATTGATTGTCAGATCACCTTCAATGAGAACATCATACTCATTATCAGGAGCCAACGTGTAATTATCCATCCTCAGACTGTTCTGTGGATAAATGAGAGGTCAGTTTTCCCTCTGTACAGCTGTGTTGCCCTGGAGGAGACAAAAAAACAGGACTAGTATCCTTTTTGTTGTTAGGTGCTATTGAGTTGATTCTGACTTATAGCAACTCCATGTCACAGAGTTGAACTTCCCCGTGGGGTTTTCCAGGCTGTATTTTCTCCTGAGGAGCTGCTGAGTGCCTAGTACCCCCAACAGCTATCTTTCCCCTTCCCTGATGCTTAATTTCAGTTGGAGTTGATTTACAAATCAGAAGATTAAAAATAAACAATTCTTTAACCCATCCCTACTTTCCAAGAGCAGCTAATATAACTGATGTAGTCATTAAACGCTTAATGTGTTTAGTAGTGTGTTAGGTACCACGGGAGAAAGAAAAGTAAGCATTACACCGTCTTCCTAGAATTTGAAGTTTTTTGGTAGAAACATAGCTTGTCCACTTGAAGACAACCTGTAAGAAAATATATAATTTGCTTACAGAAATGCTTACAGAAAAAGAGAACAAAATACCATGGTTTAATTTGAAGAAATTGGTGTAGGTCATAATTTATACATGTTTAAAATGCATGCTTACCCCAGGGAGCTGTTTCCTGTGACAGGCTGAGATGTCCTTGTCTCGAAGGATATAAACAAATGTTTGCAAAAGTGAAACCAAGCTATATATCAGCATGGACCTAATGGATTATATACATAGATGACTTACCACTCGACTGAGCTCCTGGGGAGAAGGGCACTGTCTCCAGATCTACCATCCACGGACCTGTGGGAATCGCCTCTTGACAGTTGAAAAGTCTGGTTTCTATCTGTACAGACTAGCCTGGTCCTGACCCTCGGGGCAAGAGAAAACGTTGCTTAGCTAATTTCCCAATAGAGCTAACCCACCAGGCAGCAGTTCTTAGAGCCCAACCAAAATAAAGAGACTCAAAAGCTCCTCTAGACTTTCAGTATTTATTTCTTAAGTCACTGAAAGAAAACAGGAAGTTCTTTCTCCTCCCCCATCCCTTGCACCCCACCTTTGATTTCTCCATGGCCTTTAGACAGCTGTCCTCCTGGTTACCCCAGATAAGGGAGCTGACTGGCTGCTTCACTCAGAGACATTAGAAAAAACAACAACAACCACCACAGTTGCCGTGGAGTTGATTTTGACTCATGGCGACCCTATGTCAGAGTAGAACTGTCCTCCATAGGGTTTTCAATGGCTGATATTTCAGAAGTAGGTCACTAAGGCACCTTTGGGCTAACTCCAACCTTCAAACTTTCAGTTAGCAGCCAAGTGGGTTAACCATTTGTACAACCTAGAGACTTCCCTAGAGGGTTCTGGTGGCGTAGTGGTTAAAGCATTGGGCTGCTAATCAAAAAGTCAGTAGTTCAAACCCACCAACTGCTTCACAGAAGAAAGATGGGGCAGTTTGCTTCTGTAAACATTTACAGCCTTGGAAACCCAGTGGGGGTTGCTATGAGTCAGAATTGACTCCATGGCAGTGAGTTATTTTTGTTTATTTGTTTAGTTATCTATTTTGGCACTTCCTTAGAGACTTTGCTGTTGTTGTTGTTATGTGCCCTCGAATCGGACTGACTCGTAACGACCCTTCCTTGGGTTTCCGAGGCAGTATCACTATGGAAGTAGATTGCTCCATCTTCCTTCCGAGGAGTGGCTGGTGGGTTTGAACCGCCAGCCTTCTGGTTAGCAGTCAAGTGCCTTAGGCATGTCCAGAGCTTCTCTAGAGACGTTAAGGGAGTGATAGTAAGGCACTGAGACAGTCTGAGACCCTTCTGGCTTCTGACATGTAACAACCTGAACAAGTAACAGCTAGCAGAGGAGAAACATGTTACAGCATAGCTGGTCTTCAGGGGCTGGGGGCAGAGTGGAGTGGGAAGTTATGGCTGAAGGGGCACTGAATTTCTGTTTGGGATGATGGAAAACTTTTGGGAATTGTGGTGATGGTTGCACAAGATGGTGAAAGTAATTGATGTCACAGAATTGCTTAAAATGACAAATTTTTTTTGTTATATATATTTTACGACAATAAAATTATATATATATATGAAACCACCCAAACAACAGGTCCTTGCCCTCAAATGCTCTGTGCTTCATGAAGTGTGAGCAGAGTTTGATCAGCACTAGCAGAAATCCACTTTGTGAATTAACATGGGGATTAAGAACCTGCAATAAGAACCAAAGCTAATGGTGTGTCTTTGGGTTTTTATTGTCACTTTTGGGAGACCATGTGTGCATTGGATGTGTGATAGGGTCCCAAGAGAGAGTTTGAGAAAGTGGAACCCACAGAGTGAGTGATGGTAGTTGTGGGAGGAACAGGCAGAGGCGGGAGCTTGGTGCCAAGGAGCATAGGGCCGCGATGGGCATTGGTGTTGAAGGAAGCAAGGAGTTTTTCAAGCAGCAGAAGTTCCCGGTGTGGTGTCGAGTCCCTTTAGTGAGCTGACCCTGCTCTAAAAAGGAGAACTCAGAGTAGGAAATACAGTGGTAAGAAAATTGAGGCGCCATCAAGTCTGGGCTTGAGGGAATGTGACTAAAACAAGTTTAAACTCAAAATGAGCCTGGAGATGGCGTTAGATTTGATGTCAGAGAAAAAGGAAACTGAAAGAACAAGTCACATTTGAGATGGTGGGAGGAGAGAGGGTGGCTTGGAAGAATGATGAATTGAGAAAAAGAACTTGAAAAAACTGAAGGATTTGTTTGAACTGCTCTCATATCCACACCCTCCACCTGTGATTGACCTAATTTAGGGACCAGTCTTACATTTTGGCTAAGCATTTATATCTCTTGTTAAAATGACTTGTTAATGCCAAAAATGTACTTGAGATATCATCCAATAAAGAATGTTTACTATTAAAATAGAAACATAGAATGAGAAAACTACTAAAAGAAAGAAAAAATAAACATAAAAAGAGCCCAGAAGAATGTGACTCAATGTTAAATTTAACTCCAAGCATATTGGCAACCAAGCAGAAAGGGAAACTCAATGGTGCTCGGCTGTGTAGAGGGCTTGGTGAGGGTGGGAACCTGGGCTGTGCAGTTCCCCAGTGAATCCTCTCCTTCTCAAGAATGTGCAGCTTCTGGGAGTGAGTGAGGGTCACTGTGCCCTGGAAAATTCTGCTCATTGGTGGCAGCTGTAGTCCTGTGTTTCTTCTTCCTAGAAGCTGGGCTATTTGGAGCCACACCAGGACACCTGACCTTGAGTGAGTAGATGATGGTGGTTGATGATGTTTTCTTGCCTGATGCTCATTGGTCAGTCCCAGCCAAGAGAGTGAGCTGACTTTCAAAACTCTGATACTTGAAAACCTCTATGAATATACACATTACACATTTTATGGTTAAATAGAGGGAAATAGCAGCAGGCAGATGCTTCGTACGTGCAAGTTTCCCAAAGAAAAAAGCTGTTCTGTAAAGTCATAATAACTCTAACTTCCTGATATTAGTACGACTTTCACTTTCAGTGTTATTTTATTTTGACTTGATTCCCAGCGTTCTGGCTACCCATGTTCAGGCCCTGAGATTCCTGAAACTTCTAGAATTGGCAGGAAGGAGTAGTTTAGAGATCTGAAATTGAGGCAAAAGAAAAGAATCTTTTTACTATTGTGGTATCTGAAGCATAATGGGGTCATGGTGACACTATTATTCCACACTGTGCTTTGAGTCTCCAGCTATCCAACTGTATCAGCCTCTCCTCTGCCTCATCAGTGCCATCCACTGTCTACTTGATTGCTCCCATCTTTTATTTAAAACTTGTCCCTATTCACCCTAATTTCCTCCATCATCTTGTGACTTAATTGTGCATGTGAACCCCTCATCCAGTGCCCAAACCTTTAGCTGAGCAGCTCAACATCACTGGCCTTCAGCTTCACTCCACTTATGTTCACCCCATGGCCAGATTTTCAGGTTTGCTTGCACTGACTTAGCTCTGAACTCTTACAATAACATTATGTACTTTTCTGATTACAACGTCTACTCCTTTGATCTCTCAGTTCCAGGCTTGAAACATGTCTAAGGTCCACAGTCTTGGAGGTTTCACCAGTCTCTATCAGACCAATAAAAACAAAACAAAACCCACTGCCATGGAGTTGATTCCAACTCATAGCAACACTATAGGACGGAGTAAAACTGCCAACTAGGGTTTCCAAGGCTGTAAATCTTTAGGGAAGTTGTTGTTGTTATGTGTCAAGTTGGGCCTGACTCATAGCGACCCCTCCTTGGGTTTCTGAGGCGGTATCACTATGGAAGTAGAGTGCCGCATCTTCCTTCCGAGGAGTGGCTGGTGGGTTTGAACCGCCAGCCTTCTGGTTAGCAGTCAAGCACCTTAGGCACTACACCAGCAGAGCTCCCTTAGGAAAATAGACTAGACTGCCTCATTTTTCTCCTGTGGAGTGGCTGGTGGGTTTAAATCAGCGATCTTCTGGTTAGCAGCCAAATGCTTTAACTACTGCACCACTAGGGCTCCTTGGACCAATAAGTTCGGTCTTTTTTTTTTTTTTTTATGATTTTGTATTTTGTTCTACATTTCCCCCCATCCCTACTACTCTGTCCAGGACCTTCTACAGTGGTTCTAATCAGAGCAGTAGTGGCAATCAGGCACCATCTAGTTCTTCTGGTCTCAGGGTAGTGGAGGCTATGGCTCATGTGGTCCATTACAGAGTTTCTCCTCTTAGAATGAGGCTCATTTGTCTTCCTGAACTCTGGATCCCATTCTGTCTAATCTCCTTACGGAACTGTCTCTACCAGTTGTTTCCATATTCTTCTTTATCTCCAGCCTCAGAGTTGGTAGACAAAACAAACCATAGAATTAGAACCCTGAAAGATTTGATTAAGTATTAATTTGATTTAAAATATGTTTTACAAAGAATCAAAATCCTAAGCAAAGAACAAAATCGACTCTTCAGTCTTCTCCATCTGCTTTATGTTTGGGGAGGCTCACTTTGTCACTAGCAGGCTCCCTGCCAGCTGACTCTCAGTTGAGTTTGGCCATTGGGGAGTTTTAGGCAAGAGATTGGAGAGTAAGGTCAGGTGTTTAGCCCCAGGCTCCCTTGTGGTGGGGTCTAAATGAGTTGACACCATCCCTTAAGGACAGCACCAGTCGGATAGACCCTTCCTTCTAGTTCCTGTGATTGTTTCCTCCCCTTGCTTTTTCAGGCCTTGCAGCAGACATGATATCCTGCTCTCACTAGCACCAGATACCACACCACGTATTTAGAGTTCCTATATGTTGTCCAAACGGTCCTCAACTTTCTGTACTTGAGTGTGCCATATGGTTTTTGCCAAGACCCTGAAGGATACATCTCCCAAGTGCTAGGGACTTTGCCAGGTCCTGAGGAGAACACAGTAAACAAAGTAGATCTGTTCTCTGCCCTTGTGAGGTTGACATTTGAGAGACATAATCTCTATATTATGTATGGTACATCCAAAAAACAAGCCCCCAGTCACTGAGTCAATTCCAACTCATATTGACCCAATAGGACAGAGTAGAAGTACCCTATAGGGTTCCAAAACTGTAAACTTTTTTTTTTTTTAAATAGCTTTTTATTGTGATTTGGGTGAAATTTTACAAAGCAGATTTGTTTTACATTCAAAGCAGACATCAATTATAATTGTCATATCAATTATAATTCAAGGAGTCAAATGTTAAGCTGGAGGAAGCACACAGGATCTATACCTTTGCCCATACAGTCAGCAAGGACACCTGGCCTAGTCCAGAAGGCATCAGGAAAGGTTATCTGTAGAGGTATCACCTAAGCTAGAAGCCTGAGTAATAATTAGGTATGTGAAGGGTACAGGACTCTTGTTCCTCTCCTCTTCCTCCTCATTTTTTACCCGCTCAGATTCGTTTTTTTTTTTCTTTTATTTTGAGAGCTTGTTTTACATTCAATGTAACGTGTACATTTAGTTTCATTCCCTATTTGCCATGTCCAACCCTAAGCCAGTCTCTTCCCCTCCCTACCCTATAAATCTATCCCTGTGTCCCTCATATTTATGCATTCCTGTTTGTCCTGTGTTTCCTCAGTTTGAATATTGGTCACCTGGTCTCTTATGGTCTATTGCTCTAAGGGATGTATTACCATAGAGTATGTGGGTGCATCATCCTGGGTTGAGTGGTCTGTGTGTATATATCTTGTTAACTATTGGGCTGAGAGCCCACCCCTGGGGGTAAGTTTTATTCCAGGTGCCGAATGTATTCAGGGCCATAGTATTGGGCATCTCACCAGATTTCATCTGACAGTAATTCTGGTCATTATTGAGTTTTTGGATTTTGTTCCATGTTTTTCCTCCCACTCTATCCAGGATCTCCAGATTTGATCCTTTCCTGAGTGGTTGGCATTTGTAGCTGGGCACCATCTGGTTCTTCTGGTCTCAAGGGCCATCGTGTCCTAGGGCTGATTGCTTTTAAATGCCTTTGTGTGTGTGTGTGTGTGTGTGTGTTCTTCTTCACTTCCGACACTAGGAGAGCATTAGCTGCATCTTAGATGGTCGCTTGAAAGCTTTTAAGACCCCCAGTCACTACTCACCAATGTAGGATGTGGAGCAATGCTTTTATGTATTTTGTTGTGCCAATTGAGTCTGGTGTCTCCCAGTACTATGATCCTGAGGCAGTAGATCTATTGGATCTCTCTCCCATAGTGTCTGATTGTCTGTGAGGGATTACTCTGTGTCTGTCTTCTATTGTTTCTGTAAGGACTGCAGGTATTTTGTATCACTGGTGTCTGTGCAAGATTAGCCTCAGCTGAATCTATCCTTGGTCTAGAGTACACTTCTGTTCACTGACCCTCGTCTGATCATCTCAGGTGTTTATGTGTTTATCTGTATAGCCTAGTGTTTGGTGTTGATGGCAATGCAGTATTGTGGACACATTGGTTGGTATTATTCCCTCAGATTCGTGAGGGACCATTTACTTGTCTTCCATAATGGAGCTAGGCAAGGAAAAGTATTAGAACTCAAGGTGGTGATATTTTTTTACTTATTGGCATCTGTGATTGAGTTTTGTTGGAAGAGAAATTTGAAACCAATAGACTGTTTTGTATTGTATTCATGGGAATCTGGGACTCTGAGAGGCAGAGATGCATGTAGCAGGTTTGTTGGGGAGGATTTTCAGATACACCTGGAATAGAGTGAGGAGGGCAACACTGGGCAAGAGGAAAGAGGCTCACAATGTGTTTACCACAACTAAGGCCTTAGCTATGAGGAGCTCTGGAGCTGGGATGGCCCTTCAGAGTTGCCCTAAATTGAGTTATCCCAATTGGTCTTTGTAATCCCACATTAGCCAGTCCTTGGTCTCAGTCATCCCCTGGGAGTGGGTGGAGCCTAGGAAGTCGGTTCCCCATGGCTGAGAGCAGTGTCCAGTGAGGGTTGCTCTCCCAGCTTTCAGCAGCTCTATTGCCAGCAGCTGGGGTGGGCACATGGCCCTGAAAAGGGTACCTAGGCAGAACACCACTGCACCTACTGTACACACTGAGAGCTCTGGGTTTTCTGTAAATTTCGTTTACCAATAATGACAAGAAATGGAAACTGAAATTTCCAAAGCCACAGCATTGTAAGGCCATGAGACCACTTGTGGGCTTGATGTGCTAAAGAGGGAAATCACATGCACAGCAAGGCCACACTGCCCACATGCTCCACGTGACCATTCTTCTGTTACTCATCTGCCATCATCAGACCTGAAGATGGGGCCAAAGAGGAACTGGGTGCCCTTCCAGCCCTCCCCTTTTCCTTTCCCTGTCCCCTCCTCTTCCTTCCCTATCTAATTAACCATTGTCTAGTTTTCATAGGGAGGGTTGGGTCAGATAGTCACTGGTCCTATATTATACTTTAAATAAATATCCTAACTACATTTTAAATAGATAAGAAATCTTTTTTATTATGAATTAAAGATAATAAGCTAATTAGCATCTTCACTTGAAACATCTCCTTCAACAAAATTAAATTATGACACTTTCTAATTAAGGAGGAACAGCTTTGGCCCTGGTCTTCAATCTGGCTGATTTCCTGGACCCAGCTCCTAGCCTATGCCCATGTGAGCTCCAAAAGTTGGGAGTTCTGCCAGGGCTCTGCTTCCTCCCTGACCAGCTCTCCCTCAGGGATAGTTCCCAAAGATTCTCAGAGGTCCCTCATCCTCTCATTCCTCAGGCCCTGCAGCCTCCCAGGATCTGGATTTGCGCTGACTCCTCTCTCTGCACCAGAGTCCTTGGTCTCCTTCTTAGTCCCAAAGGATTCAGTCACCCCTTCTGGAAAGGGTCCCTGACTCCCCTTGTGAACCACAAAGGCTGACCTCAGCCCCTCTGGATGGCCCAGAACATGGGAACAAAAGTTGTGGTTTTCTAAGGGGGAGGATGCAATATTACTATGAGTCCTTTGTCATGGTCAGCCACAGGACTAGATGAAGCATGACTATTAAGTTATCCTTCATTCTGAATGCATTATGGAGCTAGAGGGAGTTTTTTCCACCTTATCTTACATGATGTTTCTGCAATCTATGACATTGTGACACTTCCTCTTCCCCAAGAAAGACCTGTCTTCTTTTGGCTTTTGTAACACCTGTCATTCTTGGCACATCTTCTTGGTCTTCTTTGGGGCTCCTTTTCCTGTCTGTGTTCTTCAGGGTTCCATCTTAAGCCATATCACCCACCTCCACAGTCCTCTCATTGCCCATGATCCCTACACATAGAGCTCCATCTTCATTCTTCTGAGTCCAAGGTCAGAACACCCAGCTTCTCCCTGACACTGACACCTGGATGTTCTCAGGATCTTTAACTCAACCTGTCCTGAAAACTAAACCCATCATCACACACCCTGAAACCAAGTCTCCTCATTTCACTGGGCCAGGGCCCGAGCCTTAACCTCCTGACTCCCTCCCTAAATACAAGTCCTGATGCTTCTTCATTCTCCTTCATAGCTTTCCATCCATTCACTTCTCTGTATTGAGAGCCCTTGTACCTTGGCAGGTGTTACATTATATCTCAGAGGGAGCATTATCCAAACTATGTCAATGGTCTCTTCCTCCATTCTTACCTTCCTCCACATGGTAAGGACCAATCAGATCAGTATTAGTATAAAATAGGCGTTTGCTCCCTAGCTTAAAATTCTTCTCCAAGCCATTAGCCCCACACTCCTTAGTATGGTGTGCAAATCCTGTCTCCATGTGTCTACCACTGTCCCAGTTCCACACACATTTCCTTCCATGCCCAACTCACATTCCATGCATATGAAACCACTTGCTATCCTCTGAAGTTGCCTCCTCCCCATGCTTCTATGTTTTCTCATACATTAGTTCCCCTGCCTAAAATGCCTCTATCTACTCTACATATACACAATTTTTCTTATAATTTCTACTTGTGTGATGACCCACTCCAGCCCCCATACACACACACAAACTGGATCTCTGAGAAAGATATCAGACATGTAATTGATTTGACCGAAGGACACCTTGCCAGTTGGGGAACGGGGACAAATACTCACCAGGTCTTCTCATGCATGGGGAATTCTGGTCCTTGCTAGGACTTACTTTGTGCATGTCCTTTATCAACTGCTGTGGGAAGGCAGTGGAAGTTGTGGAATGACATGAATGGGTATGTAAGGATAGAGAGAGTGCCAGTGGACAGTCTAAGTCCACTGTGGCCATGCACAGAGTCCAGAATGCTTCATGATTAGAGTAAGCTGCAGAAGTCTTCTAGGGGTCTGACTAGTCCAGCATGTGCCCCTCAGTCCTCCATGATGAGGCAAAAACAAGGCAAAAGCATGAGAGCAGTGTTTCTCAACCATGGCACTGTTGACATTTTTGATTGGATAAGTTTTTTGTTTTTTGTCTTTTTAAATTTTATTTTTATTTGAATGAGTTTACAGAGCAAATTCATCTTCTATACAGCAGTTCACATACACTTTGTCTCATGACATTGACTGCAATTTCCCACAATGCAACAGCTCCCCTCCCACTTCCTCCCCATAGATATCTCTTTTCTGTGTCCTTCCCTCCCATGCACTCCTGCCCCCTGAGCTGTCTCCCTGTTCATACACAGCCCTTCTATTCTCCCATGATTGAACTCTCCAAGGAGTGTCTCTATCTCATGTAAATATTCAGCTTATATGTCTGTCTTTTGTTTGGCTGGAAGCCAAAGGAATGGGTTCAATTCCAGACCTGAAGCCAACTAGGGGCCATAGTTTCAGTGGTTCCATCAGGCTCTTTCAGAATAGCAAAGCTGGTTCCTTTATTTTATTTTTTTTAATGATTTTGAGTTTTGTCCCACATTGTTTTCCCACTCTATCCAGGATCTCCTACATAGATCCCCCTCTGAGTGGTTGACAGTGGTAGCCAGGCACCATCTAGTTCTTCTGGTCTCATAGTTGTATAGGCTGAGGATCACATGGTGTACCAGTTGCTTGGACTAATTGTTTCCATGTGTCTTTGTTTTTCTTTGTTCTTCTCTGTTGTGGATGAGGAGAGACCCATTGTTGCATCTAGATGGCCACTTGCAAGCTTTTAAGATCCCAGTTGCTACTCTGCAAAGTAGGATGTGGAACAATGTTTTTGTTAGTATGTTATGCCAATTGAGCTTGATGTCCCCTGCAAACATAGTCCCAAGCCCACAGGTTCAACTTCTTGCTCCCTCTGTGTAGCTGGCTGTGGCCAAGAAATGACTACAAACTTGTCCCTTGTCAGCTCTACTATATACTTAGAAATTCTTACAGAACATACAAATACACTTGTAGAAACATTATCTGCCAACCAATTGGATGAGTTTTGTTGTGGGGGTTGTACTGT
Source organism: Orycteropus afer afer (assembly GCF_000298275.1). Taxonomy (NCBI): domain Eukaryota; kingdom Metazoa; phylum Chordata; class Mammalia; order Tubulidentata; family Orycteropodidae; genus Orycteropus; species Orycteropus afer. The sequence continues at coordinate 1,511,684 of NW_006921898.1, read as the reverse complement.
GCATGGTAGAATGTGGAGCAACATTGCTGGCCTCTACCCACTAGATGCTAGAACATCCTGTTTCCTCAGTTGTGGCAACCAGAATGTCTGCAGACATTGCTAGATGTCCCCTGAGAGGTATGACCCTTAGTTGAGAATGACTGCACTAGGGGAATCAACTGTGGGGTAGGGAGAGAGAAAATCTGGCAAGGGAGCACTGAACAGAAAATGAGTCCTATCCATCTTGAATTCAATAGAAAATCCACAGGATTGGATTGAACATGCTAAGGAGGATGAACTTGAACTTCAGGTAGAATAAATGCAGATTCAAATGAAGAAGAGTAAGTTTGGTTATAAACCATTATAACTTGTCCTCCTGAGTGTGTGAGCTGATATGCTGTGAGGCATCAGAGACTCATCTTTGGTTCTCAGGTTGTAGCCATTATCCCTGTTGGGAGTCAGTTCTGGTGCCCTATTACCAGGTTAGGAGCCCTCCTGTGTGCATGGGAGCATGTGCCACTTTACATTGTAACTGTCTGTCTATCTGGCCTCTTGTCTCTAGACTTACATCACTCCTTGAATACAGGAACTGGTATCCATTATATCCTAGGACCCAACATACTAGCTTCTCAATAAATGTTGAATGAATAATTTTAAATGCAAATCTCCTGCATTAGTGACACTTTCCAGTATAATCTGCTATTTACCCCTTGGTAGGTGAATGACTGAACAGGAAGTTTTAACAGAGACCATAGGGGTGAGTTACACTTTGAGAGGCCAAAAGTGTCCACTGTACAAAAGCAATATCCTTTTGTATTTAATGTAGGTCTCAAAGATCAGGCAAATACTTGGTAGTAGAAATCACTAGTAAACAAGTGCCTGTGTGTCTTTATATGAAAACTTGCCTGCTGTACCAGGAAAAGCTTACAAGAGAGGAGCAGCTAAAAATATGTAGGGTGGAGAATACTGACTTCTGAAAGTGAGGAAAACTTGGGCCTTTTGAGTCTGTGTTAGTTAAGGTGTTCTAGCTATAGGCAAGGAGCTCTGGTGGCTTAGTGCCTAAGGCACTTGACTGCTAACCAGAAGGCTGGCAGTTCAAACCCACCAGCCATTCCTTGGAAGGAAGGTTGGGCAATCTACTTCCATAGTGATACTGCCTTGGAAACCCAAGGAGGGGTCGTTATGAGTTGGGTCCGACTTGATGGCACATAACAACAACAAAGAATAGGCAGTAGAGATAAACTCAGGCTCACCTAGCCATGAAGGGAGTGCTCAGAGATTGTTGGGATTGGTTATAAGATAGAAGGAATTGCCAAGCACCTGACTTTGGGAGGGATGTGATCTAGGGCAGTTCTGTGTTGGGACTTCCCTTTCTAGTGGTTACAGGCCCTCTAGATATGTACTATCTTAGCTGAGCCAATCAGATTCTCACTCCAAGAAATGATAACCTGAGTGTCATTGAAATTGCCCTGGAGATAGGGCCTGTGATGTACTGTACCATGCACAGTACAACCCCCACAACAAAACTTATCCAATTGGTTGGAAGACAATGTTTCTATAAGTGTATTTGGATGTTCTGTAAGAATTTCCAGGTATATAGTAGAGCTGATAAGGGACAAGTTTGTAGTCACTTCTTGGCCACTGTCAGCTACACAGAGGGAGCAAGTAGTTAGACGTGTGGGCTTGGGGCTATGTTTGCAATACTATCATCACATTATTGTATATCCAGTCAGTGTTCAAATTTCCCCAGTTGTTTCATAAATATGGCATTGCCATTGCTTTGCTTGAACCTGCATACCAACATGGCCCACACATTGTATTGTGTAAGCATCTCTTAACATGTGACAATTCCTTTTCCCCTTTTCCCCCTTACATGCATTGAATGAACTTAGTCATTAGTTCTGTACAACTTCCTACATTTTGGCTGATTGCATCCTCATGGTGTCATTGAACAGTTTCTATACCCTCTGTATTTTCTTCAACATATCTAAAGGCTTAGTCAAATTCAGGAGTGATTCTTTGGTGAGAACCCTTCTCAGGTAGGGCATGGACTTGCTACTGTCCTTGTCTCCGTGATGTGAATCCTGATGTATGTGGTCAGGACTGTCAGATCAGTTAGAGAGTTTTCTTTCAGTCTTTGATGACTGACACCCAGATTCTCTCTTCTTTCTAACCAGGACCCTAGGAGTAGAGATAGCATTAGTGGAAAATAATTCCAGGAGTAGATTGCAAAAGAATGCAGTGAAAAAAAGTACATTCTTTAAATGGAGTCATAGGCAGCCAGCTACCAAAAGACCACCTGAAGGGGAATAGAAGCCAAGAGGTTTCCAGGCTGTAAACTTAAGAGATCATGGGTGTCAAGTTGAATTCATGGTGAGACCATGTGTTACAGAGTAGAACTCCTCCATAGGGTTTTCTTGGATGTAATGTTTACAGAATCAGATCACAAGGCCTTTTCTCCATGGTGCCACTGGTTGCATTCAAACCCCCAAACTTTTGGTTAGCAACCAAGTACTTAACTACATATATCACTCAGGATCCTTAAGCCTTAGAAGATACCCTGGAAAAGTGAGAACAGCAAGTTGATCTCAACAGGAGCTGGACAGAAGAATTCTACTAGAATATTTGAACGAGAGTAAAGATTAAAAAAAAAAAAGTCGGTAAAATTGAGATTCAGCAAGAAAACTAAGAAATGTCTCTAAAAAGTGGTAGAATTCTAACAATAACTATCCGTGGTCCTGTGCATGAATAGACAGATGAGTAAATGACACAGAACAGAAGGAGCCCACATTTTGTGAGGATTTAAAATATTATAAGAAGGCATTTCAACTTAGTGAAGAAATTATATAACAAATGGTCTTGGGACAATTATGTGCCCATCTGGGGGGAAAAACACCTCAGCATACTGGATTGCACTTTACTTTATACTCCAACATAAATTCCAGGAGGAGAAATAAAAATTATACAAATTGAAACCATAAAAGATTTAGGCGGAAAAAATAGGAGGTTTTTGCAATCTCAGAGAAGAGAATGCTTCTCCAAACATGACACAAAATCCAGAAACGAAAGAAAAGTTTGATCCATTCAACTACATAAAAATGAACTCTCTCTGCATGACAATAACAATACTGCCCTAGGCTAGGTTCTCTAGAGAAGCAAAAAAAACAAAACAAAACAAAACAAACAAACAAACCAAACTCACTGCTATACAGTCAATTCTGACTCACAGCAACCCCCATTGGGTTTCTGAGGTGGTAAGTCTTTATGGAAGTAGATTGCTCCATCTTCCTTCCGCAGAGTGGATGGTGGGTTAACCACTAACCTTGTTAGGAGACAAATGCCTTAAGCACAGCACCACCAGAGCTCCTTACAGAAGCAAAGCCAGTGTATATGTTGCTTAAAAGGGAGAAAAAATGTGGAACAGAATTTCAAACTCTCATCAAATCCAGATTTCTGGAGTCATTGAGGCTAGATGAACTTCCCAATCTGTTGTTCTGAGATAATCTTTAAACCTTGAGCCTTAAAACAAAAATATACCCTGAAATTTTTAAGCCAAACAATAATTTAACTTAATTAGTAAAGAATGTCTGCCTTCAGTATTGTGCTCTTTAGAAACCTGTGTATATGGGATCATATTGACAACAGCAACTCGAAAGGTAAGATAGGAATCTTAGGGAACAGTGAGTTTATGTTAATAGGGAGAAACAATTTGTAAAAAGAGGGTAAGAATGGTTGCACAGCTTGAAGAACGTAATCAATGTTACTGAATTTTTACATGCAGAAATTGTCGAATCAGTGTATGCTTTGCTGTGTATACTTTCAAAAAAAAGAAAAACTAAACATTGCACTGGAAGTCTTAGGCAGAGCAATAAGGCAAGAATGAGAAATAAAAGACATTCAAATTGGTAAGGAAGAAGTAAAACTATCCTTATTTGCAGATGATATAACCCTATATATAAAAAACTGTAGAGATTCCATAAGAAACCTACTGCAACTAATAGAAGGATTCAGCAAAATGGCAGGATACAAGATCAACTTACAAAAATAAGTTGGATCAATGCATCCCTGGCAACCAACAAAGAAAGTTTCCCTCCATATATAAATCTTTCCTTGACCCTCCACAACAATGAACTAATACCATCTTTGTCCTTCTGAGATTGACTTATTTCATTCAGCATAATGTCCTGCAAGTTCATCCATATTATGCAGTGTTTTGCAGACTGTACATTATTCTTTAGTACTGCATAGCATTCCATTATGTGTATGTACCATAGTTTGGTCATCCACTCTTCTGCTTTAAATCTTAGAGATAAGTCCCTTGCCAGATATGTAATTATCAGCAAATACGAATTTGTTGCTGTCATTTTTGTTAGGCACTTTTTTGTGGTGTCGATTTCTTTGTTCTATATAATTTTCTATGCTGAGCTCATTTTGTTTATTAGTCATGTTATCACTTCGTTCATTGCTATTGTTTTAGTATTTGTTGAATATTTGTGCTGGTTTTCTTTTTTGATGTGAAGATTTACATTAAAAAAAAAAAAAAACAGTTGAATTCCTCTACACTAACAAAGAGAATGTTGAAAAGGATATCAGAAAAACAATACCATTTACAATACCACCAAAAAGATGAAATACTTAGGAATAAACTTAACCAGGGATGTAAAAGACTATATGAAGAAAACTACAAAATGCTACTGCTATTGCAAGAAACCAAAAGAAACCCACATATATGGAAGAACATACCATGTTTATGACTAGGAAACTTAACACTATGACAATGTCAATACTACCCAAAGTGATCTATAGATGTAATGCAATCCCAGTTCACATTCCATCAACATTCTTTAAAGAGGTGGAAAAACTAATCACTAGCTTTATAAGGAAAGGCTAGACTGAGACAAACTAGGAAGAAGGAAGAGCCGTCCACTTCTGAAAGAATTGGCCAGGGAAAACCTTATGAATAGCAAAGAAACACTGTTTGGTACATTACCGCACAACTTTAGGAATAGTCCGTTTAGGCTAAAAGGCTCGCAAAATAGGACTGGGAAAGAGCTG
>NW_006921898.1:1459769-1502796 GCF_000298275.1 Orycteropus afer afer | reverse complement strand
GCTCAAGTATAGCAGGGATTGTGGGGCTGGCGCGGGATCGGGCAGTGTTTCGTTCTGCTGTGCATGGGGTCGCTATGAGTCAGAAATGACTCGACGGCACTTAACAACAACAACAACATAAGGAAAGGAAATAGACCCTTTATAAGGAAAGCACTACCAAAGAAGAACAGAGTAGGAATGGTCACACTTCTTGATCTCAGACTTTACTGTTCAGCCCTGATAGCCCAAACAGCCTGGTACTGGTACAATGACAGACACATACATCAATGGAACAGAATTGAGAACCCAGAAATAAATTCATCCTATGGACAGCTGGTCTTCAACAAAGGACTGAAATCCATGAAATGGAGAAGAGATAGTCTCTTTAACAAATGGTGCTGGCAAAACTGGTATTTGTTTGAAGAAAAATGAAAAAAGATCTTTACCTCACACCATATGCAAAAACTAACTCAAGATGAATCAAGGATCTAAATATAAAACCTAAAACTATAAAGATTATCAAAGAAAAAATAGGGGCAAACTTAGGGGCTCTAATTTATGGCATAAGTAGTCTATCATACATAACTAAAAATTTATAAACAGCAAAAGATAAGCTAGGTGACTGGGACCTCCTAAAAATTAAACACTTTTGCACAACAAAAGACTTCTCCAAGAGAGTGAAAAGAGAACCTACAGACTGGGAAGTATTTTTTGGCAATGATATATCTGAAAAATGTAAATTTATAGAAAAATTTAACACCTCAACAACAAAAAGACAAACAATTCAATTAAAAAATGAACACAGGACATGAACAGACATTTCACTAAAGGAGACCAAAGAAGACGTTTAAGTGGCCAACAAATATATGAAAAGATGCTTGTGATTATCAGCCATTAGAGAGATGGCAAGTCATCTCACCCTGACAATAATAGCAATGATCAATAAAACAGAAAACAGTAAATGTCAGTGACGGTGTAGGGAGATTGGAACACTCACACACTGCTGGTGAAATTGTGAAATAGTACAACCTTGATAGAAAACAGTATGGCGCCTTCCTTCAGAAGTTGGAAATGGAGATATCATATGAACCAGTAATCCCATTACTAGGTATATATCCTAGAGAAATGAAAGCTATAACATGAATAGATATATGCACACCCATGTTCATTACAGAATTATTTACAATGGCAAAAAGATGGAAATAACACAAGTGTCCATTAATTGATGAATGGATAAACAAAACTATAGTACATATAGGCATATCTCATTTTATTGGGCTTCGCAGATACTGCATTTTTTACAAATTGATAGTTTGTGGCAATCTTGCCTCGAGCATATTGGTGCCATTTTTCCAACAGTATGTGCTCACTTTGCATTTCTGCATCACATTTTGGTAATTCTCACAATATTTCAAACTTTTTCATAATGTTACTATATACTTATTAGACTACAGTATGGTATAAACATAACTTTTTTAAAAAATTGTGATTTGGGTGAATGTTCACAGAGCAAATTCGTTTTCCATTAAACAATTTGTACACATTTAGTCTTGTGACATTCATTACAATCCCCACTATGTAACAGCACTCCTCATACCTCCTCCCTGTGCTTACCATTTCCCTTGTACTGTTTTCTTTTTTCTTCCTCCCTTCTTAGCTTTATCTCTGGGCAAACGCTACCCTTTCAACCCCATATGGTTGATTATTCTAATGTGTGCATACCTCCTATTCACTTAACAGGCCTGTCTATCATTTGGTTGAAAGCTGAGCCACAGGGGTGAGTTCAGTTCCAGGCTTGAAAGGTGTCTAAGGGCCATATGCATAGGGAAACCAAAAAATTCATGTTTCCTTTATTGTGGTGGTCTGGAACCAAACCCAAAACATCTCTAGGTATGACTGTACACACAATGGAAAACTACGCAACGTTAAAGAACAATGACGAATCAGTGAAACATCTCATGACAAGAATGAAACTGGAGGACATTATGCTGAGTGAAATAAGTCAATCAGAAAAGGGCAAATATTGTATGAGACCATTATTATAAAAAAGTCAAGAAAAGGTTTATGCACAGAAGCATTCTTTGATGATTACCAGACATGGGAGGGAGAGGGAAAATCACCAACTAGATAATAAAATCCACTGCTGTCGAGTGGATCTCGACTCATAGCGACCCCTCCTTGGGTTTCCGAGGCAGTATCTCTATGGAAGTAGATTGCCCAGTCTTCCTTCCGAGGAGTGGCTGGAGATTTGACCTGCCAGCCTTCTGGTTAGAAGTCAAATGCCTTAGGCACTACTCCACCATGTGTTAACTTGGGTGAAGAGAAAGGCAATATACAAGAAGGGGGAAGGATCAGCACAAAATGACCAAGGCAAAGGAAGACACTGGGAGCTATACAAGAGTAAAAGACAACAGCAATATCTATTACATACACAATCCTGAATAACAGTAGTAAAAAACAATAATTGATAAGTAGATACATAGGTAGATATTTAACAGGTGTGGGATGGTATATGGGAGTATGCCATGGGCATATATAGGTTTGGCAGAGGATATTTTTACATACTTATTTGTATGTGCTGCAATTATGTCCAGGTATATAGTAGAGCATATGGGGGCAAGGGAGTGCTGGAGGCATAGTGCTTAAGGTGTTTGACTGCTAACCAGAAGGTTGGCGGTTCAAACCCACCAGCCACTCCTTGGAAGGAAGGTTGGGCAATCTACTTCCATAGTGATACCGCCTCAGAAACCCAAGGAGGGGTTGCTATGAGCTGGATATGACTTGATGGCAGTGAGTTTGTTTTTTTTGTTTTGGCATAGAGGGCAAAGTTATGTAAACTTCTTAGGTGTAATCAAACATCTTGAGAGACTGAGTCACCAGGTTTGAAGGCTTAGGACTATAGTCTTGGGGAACATCTAGGTCAACTGGCATAACATAGTCTATAAAAACAATGTACTATATCCTACTTTGATGAGTAGCAACAGGGTTTTTAAAACCTAGTGAGTGGCCATCTAAGGTGCAGCTTTTGGTGTCTCCTTGTCCAGAGTAAAGGAGAGTGAAGAAAATCAAAGACTCACAGAAACAATTAGTCCAAAGGCTGAAGGGACCTCAGGAACCACAGTCTCCACTAGCCTGAGACCAGAAGAACCAGATGGTGCTCACCTACCACTACCGGACACTCTGATTAGCATCAAAATACAATGTCCTAGACAGAGCGGGATAAAAACGAAGAACAGAATTCAAAATCATAAAGAAGACCAGACTTACTGGTCTGATAGAGAATGGTGGAACCCCTGAGACACCTTTCAAACCTGGAGCTAAACCCACCTCTGTAGATCATGATGTTGTTGTTGTTGTTACCTGCCGTCGAGTCAGCCCCAACTCATAGCGACCCCTCCTTGGGTTTCCAAGGCAGTATCACTACGGAAGTAGGATTGCCCAACCTTCCTTCCGAGGAGTGGTTGGTGGGTTTGAACCGCCAGCCTTCTGGTTAGCAGTCAAGTGCTTTAGCCACTATGCTACCAGAGCTCCTGTAGATCATGATAGACAAGCCTATAAAGTGAACAATAACACTCACGAGGACGATACTACTCAGAACAATCAACCATGCAAGACCAAAAGGGCAGAATTTGCCCAAAAACAAAGTTCAGAAGGCAGAAAGGGGCAGAAAAGCTGGGCAAATGGAAACTGGGAACCCAGGGAGGAAGTGGGAAGAGTCCTGTTACACAGAGGGGATTGTAACTGATGCCATGAAACAAAAAGTGTATAAATTGTTGATGAGAAACTAATTTGCACTGTAAACTTTCACCCAAACCACAATAAAATGTTGAAAAACAAAAACACCAAACAAAATGGTATGCCAGGAGATTGTGGTTTTATGCAAAGTTTGTTGCTTTTCCTGTAGAATTAAAATGGCATTACCCACGAATGCCATAGATTGCCACAGCTCCCAGTTCTCCAAGAATCTTGCTTTACTGGATGGAGTTAAAAGGGATGGCTCACTGGAGGGACAAGGACATGAGTAAGAGAAGAACTCTTTTGCTGACATAAGCACTATCTATCTAAATAAAAAACATCTCAAATGGACTCTTTCTACAGGAGACATATTCTCTTGAATTGCCAAGCTAAGCATGGGCCCAAGATACCCCACGTCTATTTACTTTCTACTTAGAAAGGATTGGTCAATATATAATCCAAAGAAGAAATGAAAGTTAAACACTTGGAGCCTCAAACATACATGTTTTTATATAGCCAATTAAGACCCAATTTGTATGCCTTACAAGCCAGCTTGGGGGAAGACAGAATTAATGTTCTGCTATGATAAAAGAACTGGTATTTCTGACTCTCCCTGTGCCACACACTCCTCACTTCCAGGTGGGATAAGATCTTCTGCAGACAAAAGGCTCCTCTGCTCTAGCATCATGTACTTTCAAGATGTTGTCTGACATGTTTTAAGCAGAGTTTTCAAACTTGACTCAATAACCTGAGGAGTCTCTTAAAGTCTGTGTTAGACTGGGTTCTCTAGAGAAGCAAAACCAGTAAAGCTTATGTTGTTGTTATGTGCCATCGAGTCAGTCACAACCCATAGCGACCCCTCCTTGGGTTTCTGAGGCAGTATCACTACGGAAGTAGATTGCCCAACCTTCCTTCTGAGGAGTGGCTGGTGGGTTTAAACCGCCAGCCTTCTGGTTAGCAGTCAAACACCTTAGACACTACACCACCAGAGCTCCTGTAAAGCTTATATATACATATATATAGAAATTTGTCTTAGGAAAATGGCTCACACACTTATAGAGGCTGGCAAGTCCCAAGTTCTCGGATCAAACATTAAGCTGGAGGCTTTCTTCAACTCACGCAGCTGCAGGGGCTGAGGAGCTCAAGGTTGGCAGGCAGTATACTGGCTGTTGACTCCAATGAATGATGAATCCAAGATCTCCAGGCTGCATGGTGGATTGTTTGCTCATGGACAGTTGTAGGCAGCACAACAGGATCCCGATCCACTGAAGAGTGTCTCTTTTCCAGGATGTCCATAAGTATATTGGAAGCAAGCCACATCCCTAGGAAAACTCCCTTACCGGGATTGGCTGCTCAAAACATATACATCTAATCCTATCATGGGAATAACCCATATCACAACTGCTTAAAGCACGCAGAATTGTGGTCCAGCCACGTTGACATACAACTCTAACTATCACAAAGTCTCAAACCACAGGACAACATCACAGACCAGTTAAATCAGAATTTCTGGGAGTGGGACCTGGGTGTCTTTAAAAAAAAAAAAACTTTAAAACTTCCCAGGTGATTCTAATGTACAGCCAAGGTTATGCCAGTGCTCTGAGCATCTACTCCCACTACCACCAGTTGCTGTTGAGTTAGTTTCGACTCACGGTGAATCATGTGTGTCAGAGTAGAACTGTGCCCCGGAACGTTCTCGACCACTGATTGATTAGAAGTAGATCACCAGGCCTTTCTTCCAAGGTACCTCTGGGTGGACTCGAATCTCTGATTTCTTGGTGAGCACCTGAGAGCATTACCTGTTTGCACCACTGAGGGACTCTGCCATGAGCATGGCCTCATGAGTTCCAGGCCCAACTACCCTAAATTAACACAGGTGCCAGTTGCCAAGGGAATTAGAACTGCTCCTATCTCTCCGACTCAGTGATTCATCATGGGGGGCGCTATGTGCAATTTAAAACATACCAAAAACTTAGACCCACCTCACCACCATTGTGTCAAGTGGATTCTGACTCATAGCAACCATACAGAACAGAGTAGAATTGCTCTATATGTTTTCCAAGGCTGTAATTTTTACAGAAGAAGACTGCCATATCTTTCTGCTGCAGAGAGGCTGGTGGCTTTAAACTGCTGACCTTTCAGATAGCAGCCAAGCTCTTAACCACTGCTCGACTGGGGCTCCTTAGACACACCCCAGAGCCACTTACACAGAAGCTCTGGGGATTGAGGTGGGTTCTCCTCTTCACCTGCAAAGTGAGGGGTTTGAGCTGACTGATCTTTAAGAACTTTCTGTCTTCAAATGATATGACTCCATAGGAGGGCTTAACCAACTGAGGAGTTAACAGTGATGGAGAAAGAAGAATGTGAATAAAAGAGCTCACCTACCCTACATCCCCATTGTATTTGATTGCTTCACACACTTGGATACACAGGGTTGCCGAGGGAAACACAGGAAGGGCTTGGGGTGTTTTGTGGACTATGAAAAATGCTTTGATGGCAAGTTTTTCTGGCTTGTTGTAAGGCTGTGAGTGAGAGCTCTGCAGAGATTTGCCCGGGTAGACTAAACTTTCATTTCACCACAGGTTCCACCTACATCCTTCACTGATGCTGCTCCTGTCCTTTAGAAACAACCAGAGTGAGTAAGTAGTGCAATGTCTACTCCGAGCCACTGTGGAAACACTTCTTGTCCACAGGAAGAATGGCACTGTCAGGGACAAACACCAAACTGTGGATTGTAAAAATATTCACTGTTTACATGAATATGTACATGAGAAAGGTCTGCTGCAGAAGGCTTTGTTGTTTTGCTCAAGAGGCCACAAGGAGGCAGTCTATTCCAAGGTTCTTAATGGCTTCGAAGGCCTTTCCAGTGAATTCAGTTTGAAAAGAAAAACTCTTTCCACCTATGCTTTTTAAAACTAGCTTCCATCTTAAGAAAAATAAAAATAACTAAGTCCCTGAAACATAACAGAATTACAATGGCTCAGAACTTAACACTCAAAATAAAATAATAACAATATGGAGCCAAGAACATTTAGTAAGACTTGGAAAAATGCTTATGCAGAAGGATGAAGGTAAATGGGACTTGTGTCACAGTTACGACATATTTGTGTACAAAACTTAAAACATTGACATCTGACTATGTTTTGAAAAAATACAAGCAAAACTTTTTAAAAATTATAGTAAAATATATAAAACATAACATTTGGCAGTTTAACCATTTTTAAGTGTATAATTCAGTGGCATTAATTACATTCACAGTATAGTACCACCATCACTACAATCTATTTCCAACCTTTGAATGATCACAAACAAATCCATTGGGCATGGATTCCTTTCAAGCAAGCATTTTGTAGTGAATTTTATTGAAAAGAGAAGGAGCAATGGAAATGCATTTGTGTTTTTGCCTAAAGGTCAGTGGATATGTTAACAAAGTAGGGGAAGAGAAGTTACAAAGTTCACAGCTTATTCTCTGGTTCACATTTCTATTTCTAGCCTCCAAGGTAGCTGGCAGTAAGATTTACACCTTCATTAAAGGATTTAACATTTGAAAAGTTGATGCTCAAGTTTGGAATTTCTGTCTCTCACTGGGATAGGAAATAAGTGACTTGTCAAATTAATCATAACAATGGAAGTGCCAATGTTCTGTCATTTGGACAGAACTGCTTATACTAAGAACCCTTGGAATACAAATGTAAACAGAATCCTAATTCATGCATTTGCAAATTATTCCTACCTGCTAAGGATATACCGCTAACCAAAAGGTCCATGGTTCCAAACCACTAGCCACTCCACAGAAGAACGAAGGGTCAGTCTGCTTCTGTAAAGATTTACAGCCTTGAAAATCCAATGAGGGTTGCTGTGTGTTGGAAACGACTTGAAGGCAGTGAGTTTAGTTTTTGGCTTTGCTAAGAAGGCTGGCGGTTCAAACCCACCAGCCACTACTCAGAAGGAAGGTTGGGCAATCCTACTTCCGTAGTGATACTGCCTCGGAAACCCAAGGAGGGGTCGCTATGAGTTGGGGCCGACTCGACGGCACATAACAACAACAACAAGGACATTAACCTTATTTTATCCGTGGCACATACAGAACCCCCTCCAAGGGATGGTGGGTGGAGTAAGATCCAGAAGGTCCTGTTGGGCAATCAAAGGGGCAGGGAGAGAGGAGATGGGGAGTAGAGGGGCCTTCAAAGTGAGGGAGGAGCTCAGAGTATCCAGATCCAAGAAAACAAGGAGTACAGGAATAGGTCTACGAGACAATTGGGACAGGGCCTGGAAAGGCTGCAGACACCTCTGACAGCTTTTTTCTTCATGGTAACATTAGATTAATTCAATAGGCTAGAAAGTGAATAAGGAGTATATGGATCTCACCTTTAAAAATGGACATCTTCCAACCCTCCCATGATGCCAGGCTTCATCATATGGGATGTACTTCCCTTCTCCTTGATCCCTTCCCTCTACTCTACCCCACCTCCTCCCACCCTTCCTTGGCTCATTCCACCTTTTGGGCAAAAAGATAGAAGACAGCCCTTCAGGTGCTGTTGAGAGAGGACACCCTAAGAAACAGTTCCTGCATCTTCTGCTTGGCTCATGTGTCCTCTCCCAGTGTGCCCATGCCCAGTGCTCTAGAGTCCTTTCTACCTGGGACGCCTGTCGTCACTCAGGATAAGAGACACGGGCACCAAATTCAAATGTTCACCATTGCATTGCCATCACTGGATTGCAGCAAATTCTTTTTGGAGGAATTGAGATGAAAGAAGAGCAATCTTTACAGCAACCAATCTCATCCTCACATGTCGTATGCCTGCAACTCCAGACTGGAGATAAATGGCCAGGACATAGCATGTCTTGTGCAAAAAGCAATCAAAGCACAAATAAATTACAGAGGGTTTGTTCCAACAGTTATTCTGTGTGCATGCAGGGAGACTACTTTGTTTCTAAAAAACAAATGGCTCAGTGTAAGGTAGTTACAATGAGACTTTTAAGGAGAAGAGGAAGAAACAGAGGGAAAAAAAGAAACTACTAGCTAGTCTCAACATGACTGGTTGAAATCCTACCCCCCTTTCTGAGATCAGCTGACATCTGCTTACTAGGTGGTTTCAATGGCCCCCATTCATTTGAAATTGCCTAAAGTTAAATTATTTGCACAAGATAAACTTTGGCTTCATGCTTACAAAAGAGCTCTGTGGGCACAGTGGTTAAATGTTTGGCTGCTAACCAGAAGTTCTGTGGTTTTGAACCCACTATCTGCTCTGAGGAGCTCTGGTAGCATAGTGGCTAAGACACTTGCCTGCTAACCAGACGGCTGGCGGTTCAAACCCACCAGCCACTCCTCGGAAGGAAGGTTGGGCAATCCTACTTCCGTAGTGATACTGCCTCGGAAACCCAAGGAGGGGTCGCTATGAGTCGGGGCCGACTCGACGGCACATAACAACAACAACAACAATCTGCTCTGAGGGAGAAAGATGTGGCAATCTGCTTCCATAAGGATTACAGCTTTGGAAACCCTATAGGGCAGTTCTACCCTGTCCCATAGGGTCACTATGAGTTGGAACTTGACTCCACAGCAATGGGTTCGTTTTATTTTTTTGGTTCTTATCCCAGAGGTTTGTGATTTTAAGATTACCTATCTCTGTACTAAGGAACTCCAGTAGTGTAGTGAATAAGGTGTTTGGCTCCTAACCAGAAAGTCAGCGGTTCAAACCCACCAGTCACTCTGTGGAAGGAAGATGGGGCAATCTACTTCCTTAAAGATTTATAGCATCGGAAAACCAATGGGGTCGCTATGAGTCGGAATTGATGAGATGGCAGTGAGTGAGTTTATCTCTATATTATCTCTTTTTATCTGTCCTTGGATGCATTTCATAATGGCCAGAGACTTCTGTGAATGTTCTTAGTGGTAAACACTAGATTGACACTTCACTAGAAATTAAAAGAAAAAAACTTTATTGAAGGAATAAAATAATTTTGAAATGGAGAGACAGTTACAGACATCCATGCAAGATGTTGCAATGCTCTGAATTGCAAGGAGAACTCCAAACCAAATCAAACTCACTGCCACAGAATCAATTCCGACTCATAGTGACACCCACTGGGTTTCAGAAGCAGACTGCCTCATTTTTCTTCCATAGAGTGGCTGGTAGGTTCAAACCACTGATCATGTGGTTAGTAACCAAATGCTTTAACCACTACACTAGCAGAACTGGGTTTAAAAGAATTTGTGCTCACAGGCAGGTAGAGGGTGGGGGAGGAAGCATGACAAAAGTGACAAAGTTAAATATTATCAGCAAATTTATCCATTATATCCTGTGCGCTTTTACATCCTGAGAGTTGTTTAACAAAGCATTCATTCAGGGGTTACATTTTCTGTCACATCTGAAGTCAGTTTCTTTATCTTAGTTACAGATTTACAAGGGACTAGTAGGCACATAGTGGGAAATCCTAATGAGTGGGAAAGTCATTTGGGACTAAGACTTGATATGTATCTATCATAGCTGCAAAGTTATTTTTAAGTTCCAACATCATTTAACATAATCAGTTCTATTTCTCACCTCTTGCTGACCAACATGCCCTCTGCCAGCTGAAAAAACTCTTTCAACAGACATCAAGGAACTCTTTTATCTAGCTTAGAAATCCTAACTTTTGCCTTCTTTGTTTTTCAAACAATAAAACTTTGACAAAAAGACTAAATGGTTTCTTTAGAAAAGCAGAAATGAAAATCTGACTTAAATTCAAAATGGAGTTTTAATTTAAGTCTGAAGTCATCCATGCAAATATGTCAGTACCTCAGTTTTTTAAGATTCACATCCACAATTCCTATACGCTCAGAAGCATCTGTCAACTCATGTTCCTGTTTTCTTTAATACTTGGCTTCTTCATTTTCCAACATAGACAAATGACGTATTCTTAGACACACATCAGTTCTCACTTTTTTCTTTAAACATGTCATCTCTTTTGCTTAATTAAACAAACAAAAAAAGAGCTCTAGAAGAACTAAATTTGAAATTAAAAAGTTTTCAGGTTAAATTTCTCAGAAACCTCACATCTTCAGAGGTGTCTTTAAATACAAATGATTCTGGCAATTTGTCTCAGGGAAAGAGAACTTAAAAAAATATTTAAAAGGAACTACATTGTATAACTATATATTACATAATTATATATTCTATTATAATTGTATATGTATTATATACTTATATAATTAGAGTTATACATACATACATACATTTATATATATTCCCCCCTCCAAGGAAGTTTTCCAAAACAGCTACTTAAAATTTGTTTTTAAAAATTAATATTTATGTTTTTGGTAAAAATTTACATAGCAGATTAGGTTCCCATTCAACAATTTCTACTCAAATTGTTCAGTGATGTGGTTATAGTCTTCACAATGTGTGAACATTCTCATTAATTCTGTTCTGGTTGTTCCATTTCCAGCAATCTGGTTTTCCTGCTCCCTTATCTCCTCATCTTTGTGTTTAAAGTGATTGTTGACAATTTGGGACTTACAAAACCTTTGCTAACTTTTTATGTGCTATTCTCTAAATGTACAAGTGAGTAAAAGAAAGAACACAATGAATTATTCTTAGAAGTTGATTTTTATGAGATGTATATTTTCCTTCAAGCAATTTGTAACTTTATATATACATAAGAATGTACACACAGATAAAAAAGATACCAGAATGCCTTTGAATTCACCCAGAGGTGGAGGTCATATACCAGTTATGACTCTCAGCCACCTCAAGAACAAAGAAAAAGAACTTCCATGCCCTTCACACAGACAGCCACCACCCTCGAGTTTCATGTTTCAGAGCTTGAGAAATAGCACCTCCTATTTTTTCAACGGGAGCTCTGGTAGCATAGTGGCTAAAGCACTTGACTGCTAACCAGAAGGCTGGCGGTTCAAACCCACCAGCCACTCCTCGGAAGGAAGGTTGGGCAATCCTACTTCCGTAGTGATACTGCCTCGGAAACCCAAGGAGGGGTCGCTATGAGTCAGGGCCGACTCGACGGCACATAACAACAACAACAACAATTTTTTCAACACCTTTAATTCTCTGAGCAATTGTCACTCTTGTTTCCCCACCTAATCTGTATTGTAGTGGGTACCTAAAAGCTCAAAACAATTTCAGTTATGTACAAAGTTATACAAGTAGCAACTGCAGAAAGAAGAATAATTTTTTGTCGTCCCTCCCCTCCCCCCAACAAGTGAGCCCCTTAGTGTTTGGGCACCATCTCACCATCTGTCTGGAGAAGGTGCTAGAAGGCTTACAGTCAGCCTGAAACACAGAGGTTGGTACAGTGTATTCTTTTTGGTTTATAGAACTGAGGCAGTCTGTTTTCAAATTACTGTGTTCCTTCTCCCCTTTGTTTCTGGATATTGACTCTAGAAAATGATTGCTGCCCTGGTGTGCTCTGTGTAGGCCAAGTCTTAGCCACCCTGGCTTCCCTCAACCCTTGGATGATTCTTTCCTAAGAGCTTATAAACCTCTGGAATTAAGGAACTGTGTGCCTCAGTTCTCTAGTGCTGCTGGAACAGAAACACCACAAGTCGGTGGCTTTAATGAACAAAAATTTATTCTCTCACAGTTTAGGAGGCTATATATCTGAATTCAAGGGAAGGTCTTTTCTCTCTGTTCACTCTTGGGGAAGGTCCTTGTCTTAGCTTCTCCAGCCCTGGCATTTCCTCCTTCTGTGGTGATTGCCATGTGGTCTCTATCTTTTCCCCTCCCCTGCTTGCTTTCTCTGTGTCTGATCTGCTTTTTTTCTGTTTCAAAAGTAGGTTTAAGACACATCCCACACTGATGTGCCTCATTAACATAACAGAGAAAACCTTATTCCCAAATGAGTTTACATCCCAGGGTTAGGATTCTAGCACAGGTTGTCTGGGGACACAATTGAATCCATATCATGTGTAATCATTCTTCACCTGGATCTCATATCTGACTGAAAATATGTCCTTAGACCTCAGGCTCCCGTCTTCATAAATCTAGGGCTACATGGATTCCTGTGATGCCTCATTCTCTGAGCTGGGGTGGCAAGGCCTGGGGCACTGGAAGTCTCCCTGTGGGAAGCTGGATTTAAGCTCACCAAACAACTCATTCTCCTACAGTACAATCCTTCTTCATCTTGACCTCAACATCCTCCTTCCCATCCACGCTTGATGTCTCCTTAAAGGCATCTCCAACCTGCACTCTGGAAGCTAGGGGTTCTCTCTGTCTCATCTTTGCCCCCTACCTCCAACCTGAATTTGCCCCAAGACCTGCTGACTCTTGCATCCTAAGTACTGCACAAATACCCCCTCCTTCTTAGCCCCAGTACCTCCATCTTCCTGGACCCCTCCTCATCTTGGCCTGAGTGTTGCGGGGCTTCTTGCCAGGGCATCCTCTGGCCATGTAATGTACCTTCTGCATCACTGGTCACATGTCCCTCCTCTGTTCACAGACTTTGATGGAGTGTGATCCAGCCTTGACCTTCCTGTCAGGGGATCCCTCGACCAGCTGCATGTCTTACCTTGCCAGTCTTTGCCCCTGCAGAGACTTCAGCCTGAAGCACCGTTTTTCTCTCCACCACACACCAACCAACTCAAATTCCTCCTCGTTAATATGTCTTCCCAGCTCTCACCAGGCTGTTAGCGTTCCCCTGGCTCTGAACTCCCATGGAGTTTAAGAACTTTATAAACCCAGAGGTCTGTCTACAGAAAATAGCACCTATGGCAAGCACTGAAATTGCACCCCTGTCCAAATATCTGACACCCATCTTTTAGATAACTTCACCATAATGTCAGCTCAAACATACAAGTCAAGCTCATTGATATTTTATTTAACACATTATGGCACTACTTGAAGGTTCTGGTGGTACAGTGGTTAAAGCATTCAGCTGCTAACCAAGAGGTCAGTGGTTCAAACCCACCAGCCACTCTGTGGGAGAAAGATGAGGCAGTGTGCTTCTGTAAAGATTTACAGCCTTGGAAACTCCATGGGTCATTTCTGATGTGTTCTATAGGGTCACTATGAGTCAGAATCAACTCCATGGCAGTGGGTCTATGTTTTCTTTTTTTTTCTTTTTGGCACTACATGAAAATTACAACTGCACCTTCCTTGCTTTCATGGATAAAAAGTGCTCTACAATGGGCTCTGTCATTTCCTCTCTCAACACTCAGCAGAGCAAGATGACACAGTCTATAGCAACCCATGGAGGCTGTCAAACACAAAAGCAACTAGTTTTAACTTGCTGAATGATCTCTCACAGCTGGTGATAGAAACTGTGATGGTTAATAGGGACTGTTCAGCGGCACTCCCCTTCAAGTGGTGCCCCTGGCACAAGCCAGACCTGCCATACCTTAGACACCTGTGTATACCTTCCGGGGGAAATCAGCCAGGTGGCAGCTGTTGTTCCTCAGCTCTTGTATTTATGACTGTCTCCCCAAGGCAGGACCAGGACCTTGTGTTTAGCACATTTAAAACCTGTATTTTGGCCTATGCAAGGTAAAAACACTACAATATATTTCTTGATTAATTTTGTCATTCCTCTACAGGTAACCAAACTCAAGAATCAGCAATTCCCTAAGGATATTGTTTGTTTTGTTTATAACGAACTTTTGAAATGAAGGAAGATTTGCCAATAGGTAGATGTATGTGGAGGGGAGTTGAGAAGCTTGCTATTTCATCAACATATTTTGATTAGGCATCCTGGAATGGATGGCCTTAAACTATGTCCAAGAGATGGATGACTGTCAGGTCCTCTATGACAGTAACTTCACTTCTGAAAGAGACTTGTATCCACAGGCTGAGTGTGACTGAGCCATGCGCACGACTGAGTCCAGCTCACAGGCCTGTAGAGATTTCCTGTTCTCCAGTGGATCGAGTGTAAACTGAGCCCACTCGCTCAGGGCCCTCCCGCTGGAAGAATGGACAATATTTGCAGAGGTGTTTGGCAATGTGTTTTCGGAACAACACCAAGAGGTAGTTTCGGAACTTCTCCCCGACAAAGGCATAGATGATGGGGTTGATGCAGCAGTGCGTCATGCCAAGAGTTTCTGTCACCTGCATGGCTTGGTCCAGCCTGTTAGAGCTACTGCAGTTGTCCAGACCAAAGAACTCCTGGAAGGTGGTCAGGACAAGGACGATGTTGTAAGGAGCCCAGAAGAGAAAATAGACAACCATGATGGCAAAGATGAGTCTCACGGCCTTGTACTTCTTCTTCTCATTTCGACACCGAAGCAGAGTTTTTAGGATGCTTGAGTAGCAGACGACCATAACAAACAGTGGTAGGATCAGGCCCAAGATGGTTATTTTTAATGTCTGGAAATTCTTCCAGAAATGATACTGACTGGGTGGAAAATGAGGGCTGCATGTACAACGAGGACCTTCTTTTTGGGATCTGGTAAAGATGATTCCTGGGAGGGAGGCCAGCACAGCCACCACCCAGGTGATCACACTTGTCACGACCCCAAAGGTGACTGTCCTGGCTCGTAAAGCAAACACAGCATGAACGATCGCCAGGTACCTATCGATTGTCAGGAGGATGATGAAGAAGATTCCAGAGAAGAAGCCTATAAAATAGAGTCCTGTCATAAGCTGGCATACTCTATTTCCTAAGCTCCACTGGCTTGCAGCATAGTGGGCCCAGAACGGGAGGGTGAGAAGAAAAAGCAGGTCAGAGATGGCCAAATTGAGCAGGTAGATGTCAGTCATGCTCTTCAGCTTTTTGCAGTTTATCAGGGTGAGGACGACCAGCAAGTTGCCCACAAAACCAAATATGAACACCAGCGAGTAGAGTGGGGGCAGGAGCTGGGCTGCGATTTGCCTCACGTCAATTTTTTGACAGGGCTCTGACTCACCATAATCGACAAAGTAGTCGTATGCTGGACTTGATGTTTCAAAATCCATCTTGTTTAATCCTGTGGATAAAGTATAAGTCACCTTTTATAAGGTCTTAGAATGTATATGGAGCTCTGGTGGCGTAGTGCCTAGGGCATTTGACTGCTAACCAAGAGGTTGATGGTTCGAACCTACCAGTTGCTCTAGGGAAGAATGATGAGGCAGTCTGCTTCCATAAAGATTTATAGCCTTGGAAACCCAATGGGTGTCATTATGAGTCAGAATTGACTTGATTGCAGTGGGTTTGATTTGAGAGAATGTATGTGGGTTCCTGGATGGTGCAAATGGTTAAGCTCTCAACTACCAGTCGAAAGAATGGTGGTTTGGATGCACCCACAGAGATGTCTTCAAAGATGTGCCTGGTAATCTGCTTCTGAAAGGTCACAGCCTTGAAAACCCTATCAAGCACAGTTCTACTCTGTACACGTGGGGTCGTCATGAGTTGGAATCTGCTCGATAGCAACTAACAACAACAACATCACAATGCATGTACTTAGATCCCTGGTGGTGCAAATGATTTGCACTTGTCTAGGGGCTCTGGTAGCATAGTGGCTAAGACAGTTGCCTGCTATCCAGACGGCTGGCGGTTCAAACCCACCAGCCACTCCTCGGAAGGAAGGTTGGGCAATCTACTTCCGTAGTGATACTGCCTCGGAAACCCAAGGAGGGGTCGCTATGAGTCAGGTATGACTCGACGGCATATAACAACAACAACAACAACTAACAAGGAGGGGTTGCTATGAGTCGGGGCCGACTCGACGGCACATAACAACAACAACAACAACAACTAACATAAAGGGAGCTCTGGTGGCGTAGTGCCTAAGGCATCTGACTGCTAACCAGAAGGCTGGCTGTTCAAACCCACCAGCCACTCCTCAGAAGGAAGGTTGGTCAATCTACTTATGTAGAGATACTGCCTCGGAAACCCAAGGAGGGGTCGCTATGAGTCAGATCTGAGTCGATGGCAGTGAATTTGGTCTATTTATTTATTTATTTTTAACTAACATCAAGGTTAGCGGTTTGAACCCACCCAGCAGTGTCACAGAAGAAAGGCCTGGGATCTATCTGCTTCTGTAGAGATTACAGCCAAGAATACTCTATGGAGCAGTTCTACTCTGCAACATACGGGGTTGTCCTGAGTTGCTATCAACTCAATGGCAATAGGTTTGCTTGTACATAGTGGTCCACCATAAATACAGACTGTGCTATGCATTATGTTTTTAACTTGGTATGTAGATTTCTACGTTTAACTGAACTCCCTTTTTTGGCCAAATGCTGAATATTTGCAGTGAAAGGAAGGTTTACTGCTGGCTTCTCTGTGTTGTTCACTAGATGGAGAGCTCAGCTTGTTGGGAAAATGCACAAAAGCATCATCTCACTAAATTTAATCTGTTGATTTTCTATAGCAATTGGAGTGAAGCTCTGACATTAATTTCAAGAACCTGAGACAAGTTGAGTCAAGAAACTACAATCTCTACTTCCCTGGAGTTATGCCACTTGAGTGGACAGTGAGCAGGTCAGTACTACTGTTAACATGACCGGAGGTACACAGTCACTGCTCTAAGCTTCACTTGTATTCATTCATTTAATTCTCAAGGCCATCCTATGGGGCAGGTAACATTATTGTTTCCATTTTGCAGACAAGGACTGGCTACCACCACCACCCCAAAAACCAGAGAGGGTGAGTAACTTGCTCAAAGTCACACAGCTAGTCAGCAACCAATTTTGACCTCAGGCAGCCGACACTTTTCACCACCATACTGTTTTGCCTCTCACTCTTGGGACCCTGAACTTGGTGCCTCAATATAGTCATATTGAAATGGCCAAGTCTTAGGAGAAAGTCTTAGAAAGCAACTATTTGTAAAATCCAGACTGCTATCTCACCCTTTTCTCTGGGGTTCCTGTTTGTCTTTCCTGAATTGCCACAATTAATAGCCCTTAGAAATATACATGAAATGGCCAAGTAGGAAACATTCTCATCTACTACCACAGGCAAGTATCATACATTCTGGGTTAATTTCTTCCCTTCACAACCATCTGGCTTGCTAGTCCATTAAAATTTAACTTTTTTAGCTCAGAGTTTTCTCTCACTGGTCCTAGTGAGTCGCAAGTTCTCTATATTTCATTAGATTAGGCAGCTGGGAGAAGTGACCAGAAAAAAAATCAACCTTTAAATGTTGAGCCAGAAAGAGAATCATCCACAAAATATTGCTTTGGAACTGATATATTAAAGAGAACTTGTTTTTGGTAATTTGATACTAATTTGGGCAAATATTAGCCTTCTCCCTTTTCTTGGAAAAGAAAAGAACAGGTTTAGAGACAATTTTGGTATGTAAGCCTTCAGACACCATCCCATGGAAAAGATTTTAGTTCTATTTAGCAGAAGACAGTCTGCCAGAATTTCAGCCAAGATTCATCTCTCTAAAAATCTTTCTACTGAGAGATGAGGGTTTTTTTTTTTTTTTTAAATAATTTTGTTCCCTTCATTTGAGATCATGTCCTGTACCTCTGATGTTATCACAGACAGAAACTCATTCCAAATTCTGAACCATTCCTTATCTTAAACATTACATTTTCTGATAGTTATTTGGACACCTGGCATTGTCGAATATCTTCTATGGGTTTCCTGTTAGGGTTTTTACTCATCACAGAAGCCAAGCTAACTAACAAAGTGGCTAAGAGGTGACTTACCGGGGAGAGTTTCTTGTAGGGGGAACGGATGTCGCAGCTCACTCTGGCCAGCTCAGCTGTGCAAATCAAACATATAGACAGCAGAAAAGTAGGAAATGCTGTTTCTTCTGGAGGGCGGGGTTCTAATGAATAAGTATATTGCAGAAAAAATCAAAGTGCAGTTCTTTTTTGTGTGTGTGTGAATTGGGCTTAAAATAGGCTACACAGACATTCAGTTTGAAATTTAATTCATGGACTTCCTGATTTGATTATCTTTATTTTGCTCTCTGCTCATCCAACTATACAGAGTGTGTTAGAAAATGGAAAGGAAGAAAGGATTTAGAGTCAGAAAAGCGTTTACTGTCATCCAGTCTAAAACTTTCTTTTTTCCAAAAGGCAAATGATTTGTATAAGACCGCATGGATTCTTAATGGTGACTAAAAAGGTGTGAGAATTCTGGTTCTGTTCATATTTGCCCTCAACTTAAAGCCAACTCAAACCAAATTTCAATCCAGAGAATCCTTAATATTAATCCTTTTTCCTACTCTCTTCTCTATCTCCCTTCCCACCATAGCCCCCCCCCCCCATACTATTTTTCTCTCTTAAATAAAGCAACTGGTTGTATAAAAGGTTTAAA
Source organism: Orycteropus afer afer (assembly GCF_000298275.1). Lineage (NCBI taxonomy): Eukaryota > Metazoa > Chordata > Mammalia > Tubulidentata > Orycteropodidae > Orycteropus > Orycteropus afer. Next base: position 1,483,899 of record NW_006921898.1, on the reverse strand, counting down.
CCACAGGATCACCAGTGAGCTAAGCATGTTTATTCATCTTTCTCTGAGATTGGGTGCCTAGTGGGGCACATGATGAATTTTCTCCCTAAACATTCAGTATTTTGTAGCCTTCCAAAACAGTCAGCGTTTGGGAGTGCTGACTCTATGCCAGACACATGGGTGGCAGAGCTCTGACTCAAAAGACACATCTGTTTGGAGCTATGAGAAATTTTCAACATGAACTAGGCAGTAATTGATAGACATATATGGTCAAGTTCAGGATTACATGATGCTTCTACATACAGTCACATCAAGGTTTCTTGGTGGTTATGTACCTAAAACCTCAATTTTTGACACCAGATCTGAGAACACAGCAGAGCCTGGGTTTTAGTTGGCCACTCATGAGCAATAAGAGCTCCTTCTGGGCTTCCGTTTCTATAGAATGAGGAGCTTTGTCTTATAATCTAAGAGAAGGCAAAGGGGCCCCCAAACAGGAAAGTATATGCCCCCACATCTATGGAGACAGCCTAACATGGTCTAAACAAGGGACTCAGCAGCCAAACTGCCTAACTTGAAGGCTGGCTCTACTCTTAGCTTCCTCCTCTGTGTACTGGGCTGAATAACAGTAATTGTCCATTGGTTTGTTGGGAAGATTACATGAGGCATATGTGTTCAGAATTTAGCATCTAATATACACTCACTGAACATCATACTCCCAGTTGCTCCTGCAGTGATCTTTTCTTTGAGTTTATTTTAGATCAAATCCTAAAGAAACTGATTCTCTGGGGTTCCTGTCCAGAGCAGATTAGTATCAGCAAACTAGAAAATAAGATGTTGATTAGTATCAGAAAGGATGGATGGCTGGTGTTTACAGAAAAGTAAGAAATGACTGGTAGGGAAAAATCAGAAAAGCACAAAAAAGTCCAGTTATCAGGAACCATCTCGTGTAAGGGCACATATCTGTGCCACAACAGAGCCCAGTAACTGAGAGTTGTACCAAGGATGGTAAATCATTGAGAAAACGTTCACACTCATCCTGTATGTGCTATTCAAGAGCCAACGATTTAAGAATTAGACTGTAGTCACACTGTTGGGTTTAAACAACCAGCTTTATTATTTTACTACTTGACTCTGATCAAGTCACTGAACCTCTGTAAGTTTTAATTCCCTTATCTATAAAATGAGGACAAACAAACAAACTCTATAGGTCTGTGGGTAAGATGGAACAATGTAACAAATAAAGAGCCTTTCCCGGAAATCTGCACACAGCAAGCCCTCAGTGGGCTACTTAAGTGGAGTGATAAAATGTGTGCTCTAGAAAGAGTGCACAAAGTGGGTAACAAATAAATTAGTGTGAAATTTCACTCAAAATCACAACAACAAGAAACCAAACCAAACCTACTGCTGTTGAGCCGATTCTGACTCATGGTGACTATAGGACAGAATAGAACTGCCCCATAGAGTTTCCAAGTCTGTATATCTTCACGGAAACAGACTGTTTCATCTTTCTCCCACGCAGTGGCTGGTGGGTACAAACCACCGACTTCTTGGTTAGCAGCCAAATGAATAGGTAACGTAAATACAATTTTGGTCCTTTGAAGGGTAGGCTTCTGGTCACTGGTAGTCCACTTGTGTGGAACTCTCGGATGATGCTGGACAAATGTGCATTAGATTCTTGTGGTTGCTATAGTGAAGTCTACAAACTAGATGGCTTAAAATAACAAAAATTTATTTCCTCAGAGTTGTGGAGGCTGGAAGCCTCAAACCAAGAAGCTCCTTCCAAAGGCTTGAGGGAGGGATCCTTCCTTGCCTGTCTCTTTGCTGCTGGTGGTTACCATCGATATTTGTCATTCCTTTGCAGCTGCATTTCTGCAAATCTCCCCCTCTGTTGTCACATGATCATTTCGCCTGTGTGTCTCCTGTGTCTTCACATGGCCTTCTTATAAGCACAGTCAGATTGCATTTGAGTATCCACGAATAGTGGGATCTCAGCTTAACTTAAATAATTACAGCTACAAAGACCTTATTGTCAAATAAAGTCACATTTTGAGGTTTTGAGTGGATTGTGAATTTTTGGGGGGAGGACACAGTTCAGTCTAGTATGAAGTGTTGTATTTCTGTATGTGATCGTTATTAGCTCTTACTTTTATCACATTGGGAGCTCTGGTGGTGTGGTGCCTAAGGCATTTGACTGCTAACCAGAAGGCTGGAAGCTCAAACCCACCAGCCACTCCTCAGAAGGAAGGTTGGGCAATCTACTTCTGTAGTGATACTGCCTCAGAAACCAAAGGAGGGGTCACTATGAGTCGGATCCGACTTGATGGGAGTGAGTTTGTTTTTTTTTTTTTTGGTTTTTACCACATGAAGCAAGGGTTCTGCCTTTCATGGGGTAGAGTAGGATGTGAAGGCCTGTCCACCCCTAGAGGGCAATGTAGAGTTGCGGAGCAGACTCAGAGTCACACAGACCATGCCGTTGCCTTGGCAACCTACTTTCCTCTCTGAACTTCCATTTCCTCATCTGCCAAATGATGGGCTAGATCTGGGGTTCCTAATGTGGTTTCTACCCAAAATACTAGATGATTCCAAGGCCAAATTGGTTTGGAAAAGATACATTGGGGGTGTTTAGTGTGAGGCTTCACCAGCTGAAATAAGGAAGCACCTTTTGGCTTTCTAGGTCCAGAGATGAGTTTAGGTCACCCATGGGAATGAGCTCTGGTAGCATAGTGCCTAAGGCACTTGACTGCTAACCAGAAGGCTGGAGGTTCAAACCCACCAGCCACTCCTCAGAAGGAAGATGGGGCAATCTACTTCCGTAGTGATACTGCCTCGGAAACCCAAGGAGGGGTTGCTATGAGTCGGGTCTGACTCGATGGCACATAACAACAACAACAACATGGGAATGAGGGGTCATCCCAAGGATGCATGGAACATTATAATGCATTATTAATTGCATGCATTTCATAAATGTGTCATGGTTCCAGGTACAGCAACCCAAACATAAACTAGCTTATGACTTGGCTTCTTGAGCTCTGCTTTTCTTTCCAGGTGCTCTGGTGGTTCAGTAGTTAAGGCATTCGGTTGCTAACCAAAAGGGTGGTGGTTCAAACCCACCAGCTGCTTTGCTGGAGAAAGATAAAGCAACTTGCTTCCATAAAGATTTGTACCTTGGAAACATTATAAGGCACTTCTCCTCTGTCTTACAGTGTTGCTATGGGTTAGAATTGACTCAATGGCAGCAGGTTTGGTTTTAGTTTGGTTTTGTCCCCCCCCCCCCCGGTTCACATGGAATACTGAGCCCTCATTCTTATATGTATTGCATTCAGCCTTCCCATGGAAATGATCTTTAGATCAGTTTGTCACTCAGGATTCAATGGGCATCTTAGAGGAGTCTCACGTAAACCTTTAAGTGCCTAACTTTTAGGTTAGGCACCATGTCGAGTCATTGAGCCCATGTTCCAATGGTTACTTCACCCTCCTTGCCCATCTCTGGCTACTGTTCAAAAACCACACTGGCCATATATTTGGGGTCCCAAGAATCAAAATGTTGATTCTTCCCCTTTCGGTTCGAAGGGCCAAACCCTTCCTCATGGGAACCTGTGGCTCAAGTGAGGTGGGCTGTAAAAGTAGTGAACAAATCTTTTATTTTTTAAAACAAATGCTTAATTATAAGACCAGCATGTGCTCCTTGTATATAATTGGGGAAAACCAAAAAATAGGAAGTAAAAATAAAACAAAATAACCACACTCTCACAACCTCAAAACAATCCATTAACATATGGTATGTTTCAATCTAGACCTTTCCCCAGGCATACTTTTTATTTTTATTTTTTAAAAAAAGAAAGAAAAATGTCAAAATGTGAAAGGGAAGACACGGGAAATGTTCTCTTTATTTTCGTCTGTACTTTATTTCCTTTGGTATATGCTCAGCATCTAGGCTTTTTTCTGGTCAGGGGCTTAAGTTGCAAGCCCTTATGAGTGTCAGGATTCAGCTGCTAATTTGAAAGGCTTAGTGGCTTTTTCACCCGACACTAACAGCTTCATTAGACACTGCTTTGTCCAGCCTGACCTTTTGCTGTCCTACCTAGATCACAGCTAAATACCAACATGACACCCTCCCAGTTGAAACAGTCCAGACACTTTTCCTTTGATGTGTATCTTATCCGAATCTGTCACTGACATAAATTTAGGTGCCCTGTAGCTTAGCACATAATTAGGATTGCCTTCTACCAAAGAGGCCCCCTATCTACTTACACCGGGTGCTGATGGTCAAATGATTGGGAATTTGAATTTTAGGGCAAGTAGCAAATTTCTCTGTCTGCTTCGTTTTGTAAAAAGAAAAAAGTACCTTTATAAGGCACCATAGCTTTTTATTTTTAAGTTTTTTTTTTTTTTTAAACTTTCTATTTTTTTTTTTATTTTTATTGTGCTTTAGGGGCAAGTTTACAGAGCAGAGTTTGTTTTACATTCAACATTTCGTGTACATTTGGTTTCACTCCCCATTTACCATCCCCAACCCTAACCCACTCTCCTCCCCTCCCTGCCCAGTAACTCCCCCACCTTGTGCCCCTCATAGTTATGCACTCCTGTGTGTTCTGCATTTCCTCTGTGCGAATGTTGCCCCTCTGGTGTCCCGTGGTCGATTGCTGTAAGGGATGCATTTCCATAGAGTATGTGGGTGCCTCACCTTGGGTTGAGTGATCTGTGTGTACACCTTGTTTACTACTGGGCTGAGAGCCAGCCCCCTGGGAGTGAGTTTTATTGCAGGCCTAGAATGTATCCCAGGGCCAGGCATACTTTTTAGGTCAATCGTTTTCACATGTAAACCATTCTGTATGCTGTTTTTTGTATTCTTTTTTCTGCTAAATTTGAAGTATAAGCATTTTCTTATCTTATTAAAATTGTTTATAAAAATAGTTTTTTACATGCTATTTTTCTGATTGAGGTATAACTTACATGCAGCAAAATTTACTAATCCTAGGTGTGCAGCTTGGTGTAGTTTCTGGTGGCATAGTGCCTAAGGCATTTGACTGCTAACCAGAACGCTGGCGGTTCAAACCCACCAGTCACTCCTCGGAAGGACGATTGGGCAATCTACTTCCGTAGTGATACAGCCTAGGAAACCCAGGAAGGGATCGCTATGAGTCGGATCCGACTCGACGGCAGTGAGTTTGGGTTTTGGTTTCGTGTAACTACCACCCAGATCAAGATAAGGAATATTCTTGTTATACCAGACAGTGTTCTTGTGCCCTGCCCAGAGGTAACTCTGACTTCTGACATCATAAATTAGATGAGCCTTTCTATAACTTCTGCAAATGCAGAGTCTGTCCTCTTGCATGTCTGGCTTCTTTTGTTCAACATAGTGCCATAACTGTTGACCAGAGCCCTGATTCCACTCACTGGCAGCAGAGGCTTGTGTGCGGGTAGGATGCTGAACAGGTTTCAGCAGAGCTTCCAGACTAAGATGATCTAGAAGGAAAGACCTGGTGATCTACCTCCAAAAATCAGCCACTGAAAATCCTGTGGAGTACAGTTTGACTGGAGCCATATGAGGTCACCATGAATAGAAAATGACTTGAAAGCAATTGGTTTGATTTTTTTTTTCTTTTTTTTTAAGGTAGCAGTTAAAGTTCGTAATAGCAGCTGTGATCTTCAGTGGGTCAGATCACACCTGCATTTGTCTATTCAGCTCTGTGCATAACAGGATATTATCTGGAACTTTTCTGATCAGCCCAGAACTGGCAACCAGGGCCTAAGCCTAAGTGCAAAGAGGTGTTAAGTACCCTGCATTCTAAAAAAAACCACCAACACCTGGGGTTAGACACCACTCTCAGGGCTTAAAAAGAGGTGATAGAATCAGCCTTGTGCCCACCATTATGTCGGCTCCTCCCACCCCGGTCTGTATAAGTAGACAAAGATGGGGAGAGGAAAGCATCAAAAGAGTGGGTGGGAGTGATTTGAAATAGGATGGAGCTTTCTCTCTCAAAGCCAAGGGAGTTGGCTCTCAGAGACTCACCTGCAGATAGGGGGCTTGCAAGAAGGGGAGGCCAGCACCTCATTCCATGGTGGAGTACCATTAGGCAGCAGACAGCTGAACAGAGGGAAAGAGAGTGGAGAGAGGGGATGGGGTGGGCACAGAGCATGTCAACGAGGCAGCAAGGATGCCCCAAGGATGTGAGTATGCCCCTGTGTCAAGGGGATAGTGCAAAAGGCACTGAGCTTGGATTTTCACCTTGGATCACACTTTTTTGGTGAGGTGATCCCAGCAGCCAGAGAGGAAAGGCTGAAGGAAGTCCATCTGAAGAGAGATCTCACATATGTCAAAAATAATCAAAGCATAAAGCATTAAAGTACCCTGGGTTTAGTCAAGAAGTCAATTTGTATGCACATAGGAGAGTCTCCATTCTGAAAAAAAAAAAATAGGAGGGGCTATTGTAGACTAGGAGCTCTGGTAGCATAGTGGCTAAAGCACTTGACTGCTAACCAGAGGGCTGGCGGTTCAAACCCACCAGCCACTCCTCGGAAGGAAGGTTGGGCAATCCTACTTCCGTAGTGATACTGCCTCGGAAACCCAAGGAGGGGTCGCTATGAGTCGGGGCGACTCGACGGCACATAACAACAACAACAACAATTGTAGACTAGTTACAATGAGGTTTTAAGGAGGAAGAAAGGAAATGGAGTGGAAAATTAGTCATTGGCTTTTCTTAACATAATTGATTGAATTAAAAAAACAAACCAAACTCTCTGCCATCAAGTCATTTAGACTCATAGCGACCCCTCCTTGGGTTTCCGAGGCAGTATCACTACGGAAGCAGATTGCTCTATATCTTCCTTCCAAGGAGTGGCTGGTGGGTTTGAACTGCCAGCCTTCTGGTTAACAGTCAAGTGCCTTAGGCACTACACTACCAAATCTCCTAATTAATTGAATAATTACCCATTATTGAGATCAAATGACTCACTGTTCTCTACTAGGTGGTCTCAGTGGCTTGGCAAGCCCCTCATTCATTAGCACAAATCCTCAGATAGAGTAATATAAATACCTCAACTACTCACAAAATTCTAAATGTTTATAATTATATCCCAGGAAGCAGTGGAAATCACTCAAAGTTAAATTCTTTGCATAAGATAAACTCTGAGCTAGTTTCTAGTTAACATACTTCTTGTCACAAAGGAGGTTTACATGATTTTATGGTCCTGTGTCTCCATTATGTCCCTTTTGTTCTTGTTCATCTATTCTCAGGTATATTTCATATTGGTTTTCGGTCTCCTGTTTTTCTGTCTCCACACCACCTAACCTTTTTTCTTTTTCTTTTTAAAATTAACATATGTCTAGAAAGTGGCAGTGAAGAGTCTGTACTATCCTAAGCCTTCTGGGTAGCCACACAGCCTGCCTCTACCCAGGTGCCTGTCATACTGGGGCTCTATAACCAACATGAAGTAGACCACAGCAGCTGCCAGTTAAAGATGTTGTTTTGGTTGTTAGGTGTCATCAAGTTGACTTTTGACTCATGGTGACCCCATGGGGCAGAGTAAAACCACTCCATAGGGTTTTCTAGGCTTTAAACTTTATGGGAGCAGATCACCAAATATTTTCTGCCACAGAGCCTCTGGGTGGGTTTGAACCACAATCTTTCAGTTGGCAGCCAAGCACGTAGCCATTGTGCCACCAGGGCTCCTTAGATAAAGATACATTTGCTCTTTTTCCACCTTCCTCCCCATGGTCTCACTGCCACCTAATGCCTGGGAGAACTCTTAGCTCGCTAGTGCTGTGCAGTGTAGTAAATTACTTAGTGTGGCTTTTCTACCCATAAGTCTTTGTAAACTCCAAGGTGGGAATTGCTATTAGCAACTGAGGAGATCCTGATTTTAAAGTCGCCCACCTGGGTTATTTCTGTTGGGCGTGGCACAGTACAATGTTCTGGGAGGTTCCCACTCTCTCTCACGTGCTTAGATTTCTGATGCTGTGATTGGCTAGTTTGACCACCCTTCCGGGCTCAAAAGGAGGCCTCCTGGAAGCAGAACTCTCTCTCTGATTGCTGGTGGGGGAAGACGTGCTGCTGAAAGAGACACGCGCTGCTGGGAAAGAGACGCAAGAGACGCACATCGCTGAGTGAGACACCAAGGGACCAGCACTGCTGGGAAAGAGACTGTGAGAGACTGTTGGCTGAGGGACGGTGGGCTGGGAGAGAGACTGAGCATTCTTTCTGAACTTGAGTTGTAGCCCGGTGCTTCCCTAATAAACCCTGTAATCTGTGAGTTCTGTGTGGCCACTGCAGCGAATTATCGAACCCAGGAGAGAGGTGGTGGATGCTTTGGGAGGAACGGTTGGTGAAAGGGCTGGAGGGAGGCAGCATGTCTGGCCTGGCAGGAATAGGCCTTGAGTTACTGCTGGTAATCCTGTCTTCCTCTTGTAGGGTTAGAGAAGATCAGAACATGTGGCCTCCTTGTCATTTTTGCATGCTGCTATAACAGAAATACTGCAAATGGATAGCTTAACAAACAGGAATTTATTCTCTTTCAGTTTAAGAGAATGGAAGTCCAAATTCAGACTGCCAGCTCTTGGGGCTGGGTGAAGGTCCCTTGGCTTTGGGCTTCAGCTTGGCCTCTTATTCTAGGCCCACTGGAGTTGAAAGTGTCTCCTAACTCAGCTGCTGGCTGCTGAGGCTGATGGACCCAAGGTTGGCAGGTAAAATGGCATAATCCCAAGATTGGTAGGCAACATGGCAGGAACACTGGTTCGGGGCCAGGAACTAGAGATGAAGATTCAGCCAAATGCAGGATCCAGATGTGCCAAAAAGCCAGAGACCTTTCTCAACGCTTCTCTTTATATACTGGAAGCAAGCCATACCCGGAAGGCAATTATCTAGCTGCTCACAGCAGACTCCACCATGGAGGTGATTACAATTTCATCATGGGGAATAACTATATCAAGCTGCTCAGCCACTCAAAACTATGGCCCAGCTTAGTTGACACATAATCTTAACTACCACAGATAGGGAGGAGTCCCTGAGCCTGGCCACTATGCAAAGGTTGGGAAGTGAGGTGTGGGAGAGGACACGAAAGAACAGAACATGCCTCTCCTCTAGGCAGAGCCCTCCGGATTAAAGTCAATTGTTAGGCCCTATTGAAACAATAAGTGGAGAGAAATAAGATAATTTCGTATTGGGAACTGAGGACATTTGGCGATTTTATAAAATTAGACATTATTCAATGTCCTACCTTTGTTTGCTAGGGTATGAGTTGGCAGAGCTTCTCAAGTGGTGGGGTGGGAGAGGAAGTGACTGGGGACATCACCATGTCCCCCAGGCCTGGTCTGCCCAAGTGGTAGGTTTTTCATTGCATAACTTTATCTCTTTCCCACAGATACAGACACCATGGCCACTTGGTCATGTCTGACAGTTCTACCCTGTCTTATAGGGTTGCTATGAGTTGGAATTGACTGGAAAGCAGTAGTTTGGTTTGGTTTGTATGTCATATGCACTAATTAGCTTTTAGCTTCTTGACCAACAACCTTCCAAACTCAGGGGCTTATAACAGCAAACATAGACTCTTTGGTCCCGCTACATGTGGCTGTAGTGGTGTTGTATTCCTGATTCTGCAACCTGTGCTTTCTTGGGTACCTGAGGTGAGGAGCAGTGACGTCACCAAGACCCATCCTCCCCTAAAGTTATGGGCTACCTTGTTGAGTTCAGATCACAGCCTGGATTCTTTTCTCACATCTGCTTAAGGCAGTTTTCCTTTGGTGATCCTGGATGGTCTTTCTTTCTGGCTTATCACATTTGAGGCCATTTTTTCAGGGAAGTTTTACTAATGCTTAAAATCATGAAGGAAAGGATAGAGTCCTGATGGTTTCCTCCCAGGGAGCTACAGTGCCTCTCTGCAAAATTGTTCAAACATTCTCAGCTGTTTTGAGCCTCACAGATCAAGGGGGGTGGGATAGGGTGGGTTATGTTGAGCCCCTTCTCCACCAAAAACTGTTTTTTGACACTCATCGCTTGGATTTCCTTACCCTACATCTGCTTAATTCAAACACACCACTCAAATGTTCTCCCCAGAATAAAGGAGACTTGAGGTTTTAATTTCTAGAAAAGGAGACAGTTGGCAAATTTGAAATGGCAGAGTCTCTGGCTACAAAAAGAGCCTACTGTACTATTATTACTATGGTGCTGAAATATCCCTGAGTTAGTCACTGTCCTTTGGGTTCTCAAAACATTTCACATCTATCTCTATTCCTGTGCTCCACACAGCATTGTAATGTATGTGTACACCCCCCACCCATCCCCTCATCAGCATTGCTGGGACTTGGAGCTTCTCAGGGGAACAGGTGTTAACAAATCCATAGTTATGGACCCAACCCAGTGTAGCACATGATAGGTCCTCAAATGTGTTTGTTGTATTGAATTCCAAGATGAAAAAACAAATAGACACTTTTCCAAATTTTGTTTATGAAATCACTACATACCATACATAGGAGTTCTGGTGGTGTAGTGGTTTTTAAAGCATTTGACTGCTAACCATAAGGTTGGTGGTTTGAACTCATCAGTCACTTCAGGGGAAAAAGATGAAGCAGTCTGCTTCCATAAAGATTTACAGCCTTGGAAACTCTGTGGGACACTTCTACCCTGTTCTATAGGGTTGCTATGAGTCGGAATTGACTGGAAAGCAGTAGTTTGGTTTGGTTTATATGTCATATGCACTAATTAGCTTTTAGCTTCTTAACCAACAACCTTTCAAACTCAGGGGCTTATAATAGCAAACATGGACTCTTTGGTCCCGCTACATGTGGCTGAGGTGTTGTTGTATCCCTGACTCTGCAACCTGTGTTTTCTTACTTGGGTGCCTGAGCTGAGGATTAGTGACATGAAACAAACCTTCCCTATGGCTGAGCAGGGAAGAGCATGAGGCTCAGCAAAGCACTTTGAAAAGCTTCCAATTGAATGAGGCAGATGATGCTCCCACTCTGGTCCCTGGGTGGTGAAAAACATTTGTGCTTGCCTACTAACCTAAAGGTTGGCAGTTCAAACCCACTCAGTGGTGCTGTGGAAGAAAGACCTGGTGATCTGCTTCCACACGTTACAGAAAAAAAAACATATGAAGCAATTCTACTCTGTAACATGTAGAGTAGCCATGAGTACCTGACTCCACAGCAATAGCTTTTTTGTTTGTTTTTTGGTGGTTGTGGTGGGGGAGAGTGTTGTCTTTGAGAGCAATGCAAATCACATGGCAAAGAAAGATGTGGGCAATCACACAGGGGGAAGAGTGACAAATTGTGAAGATAAGTAATTTATCACACTGGAGTATAACAAAATAGACTATTTTTAAGCAATATAATTAGAGTATTGACTTATTTTCCAAATCATAGTTTTTCAAACAATATTTATATTTCATCATTATCAAAACAAAATTTAATTTCTTAATTAAGATAATACATAGGTCTGCAGGTGAGGATATGGTTTTCCCCCAGTTATGAAACTGTCTCTGACCACATGGCAAGAAAGTAGAACCATAATAACTTCTAGCTCTCAAGTTGCCTGGCTTCAGAAACCCACATTTCTTCTTGTGTCAGCTCTGAAACACACTGCAACGTGTATGAGCATTCTTAACTTGGTTGCACTAAGATCAAAGTCTTCATTAAAGCAAGCTTCTCCAGTTCCTCTCCCTTATTAGGATTTAAAAGCTTTGATTTAGGAGCTAACTTGATACATGAGCTTCCACTAATCAAATAAGAAACAATTTGAGCATCTATAAGGGCAACTGGAAAACACTGAAGCACTCAAATATGTTTAAGTTCATGGCTTCATACTCACTGCCATCAAGTGGATTCGATATAGTGGCACCAAAAAGATTTTTGGCAGCAAACATAAGAGAAGAAAGACATAGGTGAGGTGATGGTTGTGGAATGTGTGCTGGCATCCAAATGACATTATTTAGGATACTACATCTCTATAAGCTAATAAGCCCACAGATCACAGATCTCTGACTCCTTGTAGGCTCCTTCTCTGCCCCCAAGAGACACACCCTAGGGCCCCACAGACTGATTCCCCTCCCTCTGGCCCACTAAGGGATACTTGTCTACAGTTTCCTTCAATTTTTTCCCCATCTTCTCTCCTGGACCTGCACAAACTAGAGGTTGGAGTACAGCAATCTTATGGCAAGAGTGATAAGATAAAGCCTGTGGTGAAATAAACAGGGCAAAAGGGGTGGGAAGGCAGGGAACAGCAACAATGAAACAAACATAGTTTAGGTCCACAGTCACCAGGCTTTTAAATGGTTCTGCTGCATCCTTTGTGTCTCTCCTCTTAGCTGACTCTGGAAATATTCACACATCCCTGTTCTCTTGCTATAGCCCCTCCACTTCTGATAGAGGGACTCATTTTTCTCTACCTCCTTCTCATACACGCTACCTCCAGCCTTCCCCTTTCCCAGGAAGGACCAAACAAAATGTTTCTTTTTGTTTTGTTTATCATGTGATCATAGATTATACAGTCTTTTATAAACAAAAATTTGACGTACATGTTTCTTTGAAGGGGTAAGGATTAAAAAACATGTGAATAATGAAACAGGACATTTAATTAATTTTAAGTGTAGAGTGTGTAGTTGCCATAAAACCAATAAACCAAATCAGTTGCCATTGAGTAGATTCTGACTCATGGTTGTCTTGGATAAAATCAGAGGAAAGCAAAAATGTATTAAGCATTTACACTCAACAAAATTGTCAAGTCAACCCAAATTCCCAGAAAGATATTCACTTCCCAAGCTGAGCCAGTGAAGCCTTCAAAGTTAACTACAGGTGAGAGATGGAGCTGAGGGTCAGCATTGCTTTCTGGTTGAGTGAGTGAAGGCTTACTCACCACCTTCATACTCTCCCAGGCTCAGCTGTGCTCACGCCTCACAGCTTCTCAAACTTGGCCCTGATCCCCTTTACCCTCCTTCTCATTCAGCCTGTGACCGTCTCCTTTACTTTCTCTCCTCCAGCTGGGCCCTTGATTACAAACAATTGATAAAAAACAGAGACAGAGTGATAAAATGGTATAGAAAAAAGCATAACTACAGTGCTGATGAGCATGCTGGAGCCAGTGTCTCTACCTACGGTTGCTCTGGAATACTCCCTGAGCATATGTTGTATATACGAGGTGCACCATAAGTCTGCCTTGGGACACACAATCCAGAGCTTCCTGGGCTCCTGCTTCATAGGTCTTTATTCTTCAACAGACCCTTGAGGATTGCTATTACATTTGGATTGTTTTTCCCAAGGATAGTTTATTTTTTGCCTTTTAAAAGTAGCACGCAAATGGCTCCTTATCTTATAAACCTGCTGAGACATCCTGCTCCCCAGTGGATGGGGTGTACGTTGAACTCACTCGATCTGGTGTCTCCCCATAGAACACTGGACAACGTTTACAGAGGTGTCTGGCAATGTGCTTTCGGAAGAACACCCAGATATACCTTCTGAACTTCTCCCCGACGAAGGCGTAGATGATGGGGTTGATGCAGCAGTGTGTCATCCCAAGAGTCTCTGTCACCTGCATGGCTTGGTCCAGCCTGTTAGCACTACTGCAATTATCCAGGCCAAAGAAACTCTGGAAGGTGGTCAAGATAAGGACGATGATATAAGGAGCCCAGAAAAGAAAGTAGACAATCATGATGGCAAAGATGAGTCTCACGGCCTTGTGCTTCTTCTTCTCATTTTGACACCGAAGCAGGGTTTTTAGGATGCCTGAGTAGCAGACGACCATGACAAGCAGTGGCAGGACCAGGCTCAAGATAGACCTCATTATTGCATGGAAGTTCTTCCAATTTACTGGAAAATGAGGGTTGCATGAATAATGAGAATCTTCTTCTTCAGATCTGGTAAAGATAATTCCTGGGAGAGCAGCAAGCACAGTCACCACCCAGGTGACCCCACTTGTCACCACCCCAAAGGTGACTGTCCTGGCTTTTAAAGCAAATACAGCATGGACGATCGCCAGGTACCTGTCGATTGTCAGAAGGATGATGAAGAAAATTCCACCGAAATAACCAGTGTGATACAGCCCGGTGAATAATTTACATGCTGCATCGCCAAACACCCACCCATATGCAGCATAGTGGGCCCAGAAAGGGAGGGTGAGAAGAAAAAGCAGGTCAGAGATGGCCAAATTGAGCAGGTAGATGTCAGTCATGCTCTTCAGCTTTTTGCAGTTTATCAGAGTGAGGACGACCAGCAAGTTGCCCACAAAACCAAATATGAACACCAGCGAGTAGAGTGGGGGCAGGAGCTGGGCTGAGATTTGCTTCGCTTGGATTTTATGGCAGGGCTCCCACATTACGTAATCGATGTAGTATGGAAGAGTCGATGTGTCAAGCTCCATTTTGCTCAATGCTGTGAATAAAGAGAAAGACAATTTTTATAAGGTCCTAGAAAACCCTACAGGACACAGTCTACTCTGCACACATGGGGTCGCCATAAGATGAAATTGACTTGATGGTAACTAACAACAACTACAGACTTCCTTAGTGGTCTACCACAATCATAATCATAACTGGCGGTGACTTCTTTGTCATCCCTCATGATATTTCTGGGAGCTCTGGTGGTGTAGTGCCTAAGGTATTTGACTGCTATCCAGAAGGCCAGCAGTTCAAACCTACCAGCCACTCCTCGGAAGGAAGACTGGGCAATCTACTTCCATAGTGATACCACCTGAGAAACCCAAGGAGAGGTTGCTATGAGACGGATCTGACTTGTGGCAGTGAATTTGGTTTTGCTTTGTTTACAATTTTGTAAACAAAGATTGAGATGTGGTCAGCATGCTGTGGAGTAACTGGAGAAATGTTTCCTTGTCATCTATTTTCCTATGGCTTAGAAACTGAGTGAAAAGATGGCCACACAATGCAATTACTGTGACTCTCTGATCTAAAAAATATCCTTGCTCCACTTAACAACTCCTCGGTCTTTGTTCTTTCCTTTATAAACATCTCCTTAAAAGCCTGTGTCCAAGTCCATGAAACCAGTTGTCATTGAGTTGACCCCAATTCATGGTGAACCCATGCATGTCCCACTAGACCTGTGCTCTGTAGGGTTTTCAGTGGCTGATTTTTCAGAAGTGGATCAACAGGTTTGTGGGTGGACTTGAGCCTCCAACCTTTTGGTTAGCACCTAGCACCTCCCAGGGACTCCATGCTAGTCCCTCGCTTCCCCTTTTCTTCCTAGTAGCAGACACCAGTTATTTCACAACACCCTCCATCTTCCCCAGAAGCCCAATTTCATTATAAGTTTAAAAATGCTGGAAGTTTGCTTTTACTACCTCCTTTGCAGCAGTGAAAAATCATGTAACTCATTTCTGGGCATTACTGTATAAGGGAGAGTGTGCTAGATCAACAAACCAAACCCACTGCCGTGGAGTCGTAAACAACTCATATCCAAGCATAGTGACCCCTCCTTGGGTTTTCAAGGTGGTATCTCTACAGCAGTAGATTGCCCAACCTTCCTTCCGAGGAGTGACTGGTGGGTTTGAACCACCAGTCTTCTGGTTAGCAGTCAAATGCCTTAGGCACTATGCTACCAGAGGTTCTGAGAGTGTGCTAGGGGCTTCTGGAAATGCACCACCCAGGTAAGAGAGAGACATACAGATGGAAACTCCCATCTGCCCCACCTGCTTTAGGAGACTGTCCTACAAGGATTTCCAGCTTGGGGCCATGAATGAAAGACATAGAAAACTGGAGAGAAGCCAATCAGAGTCCTAACATGCTTGAGTTCTGAACCACCCCTTGCAATGTTCATCTTCTGGCTTTCTGTTATTTGACAAAAATAATCCCCTGTTTTTAAGCCACTTTGAGTTAAACTTTCTGTTACTTGCAGCCAAAAGCATTCTAACTGGGTCATCTAACCAATACTCTCTTAACCTTCTGCATCTATCATCCTGCCTCCATCATCCTGACAAAACTTCTTTAGCCAGAGTTGCCAATCACAACCCAATTTTCAATCGCCTTGGCTTTGTTCCAGTCTCATCCTTATTAACCTTTCTGCCAATCTCTTCCCTTTCAAACACTTTTGGCTACTAGGGGATAGCTCCTGTGTGACAACTTCTTATTTAAAAATTTTCTTTGTTGTTGGTACCGCTCCCCTGCCTACACCGTAAACATCCCCAGGCACTATTCTTGGTTCTCATTCCTCTTACCTTTTACATCTTTATTTTTGCTACATTTTTTTTTTTCCTGAATCATATTACTATCTACTCTCAAGTTTCTAACTCCCCTATGTGCTAATGCTTCTGCTGATGCTCTATCTTCAAGTCCCCCCCTTCCCTCAAACCCCATAGCTGAAGTTTCCATTGCTTACTGCATATCTCCCCATGATATTTATTGAGCACCTACCATGAACTATACTGTATTGTAGACGCAGGAGATGTACAGTGAACAAAGAGGATGTCATTAGGTACCTTATTCAACCCTTCCCAAACCAAACACACTTGAAATTGCTCCTACTCACAGATTTCTTATCTTGTCATATGAGTAATTGTCATTTTACTCAGTTTTCTGAGAAGCTAGGCTTAGTATTTTCCTGGACCTGTGGAACCAATCAGATCTGGCTTCGAATCCTGCCCAATTTACAAGCTGTATGATTTGGGGCTAATTACTTTTAAGTGTCAATCTCTTTACACAAAAAATAGTGATTTCTCTGTGTTGCTATGAAGATTGATGGAGGTTAGTACTTAGCACAGCCCTGCCCAGAGAAATGCTCTGTGTTATTACTATGTCACGTGAACTCTACCTCAGAAATGTCTCTCAAATCCATCCCCTCTGTGCCTCTTTCACTGCTACTTCCTTGCCTCAGGCCCTTCTCACTTCTTGCTTTGCTGTGGTTTTGTGTTTGCTCATTGCGCTCCTTTTCCCAGCCATGCTCCTTTTCAGACTGTCATCCCCCAAACAGAAATTGGATCACACACTTCTCAGCTCAAAACCTTCAGTAGCCCTGTGGTTTGTATACGGTGGGACCTCAAAGGTAGTGCTTAGCTGCTCATCATGCCCTTCCTAAATTTGCTTCTTCTCAGTTTCATCTCCAATCACTTCCCAAGTCTCAGATCTCGTACTCCAAATACAGCTATCTGCTCTCCATTTTTCCCAAAGTCACCATTTCCTTTATGTTTCACTAATTTTGCATGTGCTTGTCCATCTGCCTAAAATGGCTGGTGAGCTCCTATTCATCCCTCAATATCCCTGTTCAAATTCCCCTATTCTGGAAGACTTCTTTGCCTTCTCCATCAAATTACTCTTAACCTCTCATAACACTCTGTGCTTGCCTCCAAATAAGCACTTACCACACTATGTTCCACACATGGCATGCTTCTTGATGCCAATGACTAAATCATGTTTCTATCTCCAGCTCTTATGTGCTAGCACCTGGCTAAAAGGAGGCACCAATACATGTTCACTGAAAGAATACACACAACTCTTAATCATAATAATTATGAGACTTAACATCATTAAACTTGTGTCTCAAGAATTTTTTTTCTCCCATAGTGACTGAATTTGTTTTGATCCATCTGTACATCTTATCCTTTAGTTTTTCTTGTGATGGACACATTTCACAAGTCTTACATTTCACATCCCTGAGGCAGATTTTTGAAACCTGCAGCAATTAAAAAAGATCTCTGATCAAGGTCAGGGGGAAAAAAAAAAGTATCCACCTAAAGAACTATAAAATCATTGAGTGTTCCAGGTACTATGCTGCTTTGCAGGCATTAATTTATTCCTTACAACAACTTTGTCTGGTAAGCATTTATGCATTTTACAAATGAAGAAATTGAATCATGGGCAGAGTAAATAACTTTCCCAAGCTCACAAAGCAAGTAATGGCCGAGCTGGACTTTGAAATTTAGGCTGTTTACTTCAAAGTTCCTCAAGGTCTCCCAGCTCCAAGCTCTGAGAGAAAGGATGTCAGCAAAACAGCTCACAGATTTTCTCAGAATTCTACTATGGCTGGAACAAAATTTCTTTGGCACTTAGTCTTTAAATTCATACACATGCACCCACACAACTCCCTTTCTCCCCACCAACATGCACCACACACACACGCACACACGCACACACACACTCACTTACGTTGTCTCTAGAAAATAAGCCCTATGAGGGTAGGGTCTTGTTTTGCACTGAAGCACATCAGTGGCCTGGAACCAGGCCCAGCACATACCAAAAACAAACCAGATGCCATCGAGTCGATTCTGACTCAGCGACCCCATGTTTTTCAGAGAAGAACTGAGCTCCATCATGTTTTCAGTGGTTGATTTTGGGAAAGTAGATCTCGTGATCTTTATTTTGAGGAGCCTCTGGGTGGACTTGAACCTCCAACCTTTCAATTAATCATCTGTGCCACCCCCAGGGACTCCTGGTTCAGCACAGAATAGCTGCTAAATAAATACCAGTTGAATAAGAGTAACAGAACTAGTTGGCTGCAAGCTACTGAAAAACAAAATGCCCCATTGTGGACTGGGCGCCTAGGTGATCAGGTGGGAGACCTTATAAAAATTGATATACTGATAATCCTTATATATAGCCTATTACCACAGCAAGTCTTCTGGGCTATTCTGTGACTCAAGTGTGTAAATGGGATTGGCAGTTCTAAGACTGGACATCAGAATCACACAGGAGATCTGTCAGTAGCTTGTGGCCCAGACCTTTGTTCTAGATTCAGATTGGGAGGGGATTGGGAGGGGATGTGCTGCCCTGACTGTCACCTTCCCTGCCACCCTGGGTTCTACCCTGTGTTGTCTGCATGCCCTGACCTCTCAAATACCAGCCATTCTGTACTACTTCCCCCCATCTCTCCAGCTCACCTGGATCCTACCACAGTGGACACTCAGCAACGTGGCTGAAATACACTGACCTAGGCATCACTTTTGAGCATCAGAACACATGAACCAGAACTAATAAAAAATCTACCTCCAGAAAAATTCCCGAGTGGAGACAAGAGGTTCCTTCTTGTTCAGGGCATAGACTGTCACATATATGAACTAGAGAGGGAAAGAAGTTTAAGGTAGAAAGTACCAGGTCTTTAAAGGCCTTAAAGGCTGGGTGGGGCAGGGTGAGAGGCGAAGTGTTGAGAAATGTGTTGTTCTTATCTTAACTGTAGCACACAGTCTCCCACTCCTTGTGTCCCAGGAGAGGTCTCACCCTGCTGGGCTCACCGTCACCTGGGACTCCACTAAAACCTCCTGCTGATGAGGCCACCCTTCATCCCCTTTGCCCATCTTGATCATTCTCCCAAAGTTCACAGGCTTTGTGATCCTTCAAGGTGTGCCTAGTTGGGTGTCTCCAGCTCTGAGATGCTCTGAGCTTATGGTTCCTAAAGTCATGAGTAAAGCTCCCCTAACTTACCGGTGATGATTTCTTCCAGGCACCACTGGTGTTTCAGGCTTCTCAGTAACCAAACCAAACAGATGTGGAGGTAGAAGCGTGTTGTGCAGAAATAGGAAATCAAGTTTCCTGCAGAAAAAGAAGGCGGAGATACAAGGGTAAGTGATGCTAAAGATATGAAAAAAAAATCAGATAATATAGTTCTTCTTTTCCACCCAGGAACGTTATACACTTGTTTGAGGTCTCCAGAGTAGGATTAATTTTGAAATCTTGCTTATGCAACCTTGAGTGTGAGTCAGGCACACCCTGGACATCTGGCTCCAGATCTAACAGAGTCTGGGGATGTCTTGTGGGTCTCTATATCTGGGACTCCTCCACTTTCTGCTCTCCTGCCACTAGTAATTTGCATGATACAAGCATAGCAGAACTTTTTACTTACCAGAGAACAGCTTTTGACTTGAAAAAAAGTGCTAAGGGGGATCTGTTGGTGATGATAGAGGGCATCGGATGAAGTTTGCCTATGGTCACGTGCATTGGTTTTTCAGTGGCATAGGGGGTTTGGAATCCAATTACAATTTTACTTAGATATGATTCTTTTATAAAAAGAGATTGCTAAGTTATCTCTTGTGTCCATGATGTCCTTAGCAAAAAGATTCTTAATTATAAGAATTCTTTGAAGAATCATTCCTTCTTAGAAAGATGTTTTGATAAAAGAAAATACTATTTACAGTATGAATTCTGCAATGCAGGTTCAATACTTAGGAAAGTTCCCAAGATCCTGCAGGGAAGACAATATGATCTTTGCTGGCATTCACTGGTTCCTGGCACATTCTGGAATTCAACAGACCCTAAGATGAGTAGTTAATGCTTGGTCTCACTTACTAACCTTGTGGTATTGGAAAGTTACCTACCCTTTCTAAGCTTCAATTTCTTCAACTATAAAGTAGAAGTAATAAGTCTGTGAGGGTTAAATGGATATAAAATAATACAGTGCCTAAGGAGCTCTGGTAGTGTAGTGGTTAAGGTATTTGGCTGTAACGCAAAAGGTTGGTGGTGAACCCGCCAGCTGCTCTGCAGAAAAAAGATGGGGCAGTTGCATGTAGTTATGATGCTAGATTTACAGCCTTGGGGACCCATTGGGCATCACTATGAGTCAGAATTAATTTGATGGCAATGAGTTTGGTTTTTTAGCTTTGAGTACTGTGCTTGGTACACAGCACTGTTGTTAATTGCCATGGAATCAAATCAGTTCCACAACTTGTGGTAACAGAGCAAAATGTTGCCTGATGTTGCTCCATCTTCTCTTCCTCCAGCACTGTACTGGATAATATTCCATTGGGATCCATAAGGTTTTCATTGGCTAATTTTCAGAAGATCTCCAGGTCTTTCTTCCTAGTTTATCTTACTCTGGAAGCTCTACTGAAACCTTTACTTTCATGGGTAATCCTGCTAGTATTTGAAATACTGATGGTATAGCTTCCAGCATCATAGCAACATGCAACTTATGATAGTATGACAAATTAACAGATAGCAGTGGTGGAATGCAGTAGGCACTCAATAAATAGTAGCTAACCACTACCACCACCACAGAACACTCAGGGTATACCAGGCCTCTTTTGCAGATGTCTGTAAGCCAAGACCAAATACACTGGTTTTTGTGCTAAGAAGAGCTTTGGATTTTTACTTATAGGACAGTTCCTTGCTTGTTCAGGGACAGGAAAAGTTCCCCAGCTGTCCCCTATGTGGTCTCCAGGCAGGTATCAGAATGGCCTCACTGGGATTTTATAGCAAGAATGATTATACTCACCCCAGTGAAGATGAGTGCTTTGCCACTCTGGAACCTCCTGGCCCTGGCATCTTGCCACAGTTGTGAGTCGGCCTAGGAATGGATAAGGTCAGGATTCAGGAACTTAGCTCCTGTTCTTTAGGACCATTCTCCATTTCTGTCTGCATATTAGAGTTCATTGGCTGTTATTTTATAAGTAAGGAGAGGTGCAGATGTATGTAGTAGTAGAAACAGGATTCAAATAGTTGGCTTTGTGATGTAAGGAACAGATGGCATATATGGCTAGGATTTTGAAGAGACTGTATATTGACAAGAGAGTTTATAGAGGGGTAGGCAAGATTAAAATAATCACCAGGGGATATTGAAGTCCCTAGAGACTAGAAGCAGTGGGAGCCTGAAGGATCAAACAGATAAACAAGATTGCCTGAGCCCTGTTGAGTGCTGTTGTTGAGAGCTGTTGGTTGAAGGACGTAACCACTGTTCACAGGGGAGAGCAGGAGCAGGAAGTGTCATTGTCTGTTGCTCCCACTCTTGACCTCCAGCTGGTATCTCCTAATCACTGGCCCCAATGAGAAGGAAAGCAGTGGGGAGTCCAGGTGATGTCCATAGATGTCAGTTCTCAGTAGGACAGAGAAGGGTGGAGATATATCTAGGGGCAAATGGCAAATAACCTCGAGTCAAACAGGTTTTTTTTTTTTGCCACTTTCCTGTCATCTAATCCATATTGAAAGAAGCACTAGTGATACTATGCTTAAAGCATTGCGCTGCTAAACAAAAGGTTGGTGGTTTGAACCCACGAGCCACTCCATGGGAGAAAGATGAAGCAGCCTACTTCTGTAAAGATTTATAGCCTTGGAAAATCTATGGGGCAGTTTTCTTTCTCCTTTAGGGTTTCTATGAGTTGGAATCAACTTGATGGCATTGGGCTTGAGTCCATATAAATAGTTAGAAAATGGTAGTCTGGATAAGTACACCTTAAAATTATTTTTGTGCGTGGAGAGAGCTAGGAAAGATGTTTTCCCGTGAGTTTCAGAACCCCTTATCTACCTGTTGACATTGGGTCTATGGTTTCTCAGATTCCCAGTCTGGAAGATGAGCATGACCCTTTGAGGAGACTTGAGGGAAAATGGATCAGGCACCTGTCTCCAGTGTGCCTGCTGGTCAAGCAGCATCACATAGAAGGCAGCGCTGTGGCTGCCTCAAGTGACCTGGGGCAGGAATGAGGAGGTGCTTTATTCTTCAGCAAACCAAAGGAATGAAAATAGTTCACACTCCCTGAATGCCTAAAGAAGAACCAGAAGTCACTGGCCAGGCAGAGTTAAGATTCCTGTGTATTATCGCTGTGAGAATCAGAGCTGAGGGTTAGAACGTGAATGCTGAACGTCAGGCTTGTTCTCAGAGCCTCTCTGCTGCTTTACGGATAGCAAGACCTATTCCCAACCAAATGAAACGTGGAAAAAGCCTGGCTGGAGAAAGTTGCTGCCAGAGAAAGAAGACAGGAAAGGATTATCAACAGGCTAAGAGGGTGCTTTGATGATGTCCCTTGTGACCTCCTTACTTATGTGTGATAGATTTGTTCAGTTGGCACCTTCAGAAAAATAGACATTCTTGCCCCTTGTTAACTCAGATGCTTTTGGTTGATTGTGGTTTCTATGGTTAACATGCTTCCTGTGACCTACTAAAATAGATCAGTGAGTTCTAGGATTTTACATTTTCAGTGTTTGTTGAAAATAAAGATCTGGACTAATAGCACACCCACAGGAAAAGCACAGCTGTTATGTTCCTACATGTTCTGGTCATGTCTTCATAATAAAAATAATACATAGCTTCTCCCTGGCTTTGGCCCTAAGTGACAATAGGACACAATGAGATACATAGTCATAGTAAGAGTACCCAGAAACTTTAAATGCTTCTTGGAAAGAAAAAGTGTCAAGTAATGGAAGTCAGGCATGAAGTCCTCCCTCATTCCCCAAGTTCACTTCTGTCTTCAGGGGAACCAAGAATGGACAAGAATATGTGACGAAAAAAGAGAAGAAAAGAAAAGAAAAAGTCATCTGAAATGGTAAATTAAGTTTTTATTAACCTTCAGTATTAGCTAGCATTTCAGATGGCTTTGGGTCAAGTAAAATCTGGGAAGATTTACTTGCTAATTTCACTTGCTGTAAAACCCTCTCCAGTGATTTGAATCATGTAGGAAGGAGATTACCCTGCGTTCTTCTGTAGCTCAGAAGTTTTAAACTACTCAGTGACTAGACTTAGATTTCAGTGCAGATGTCTCAGAGGTGGTCTGCTGTGGAAGGAGACCTTGGCTGTGGTAGGTCTGGGAAGAGGTCTTAAGATGAATTTATAGATACCTCCAGAAATGACAACAGCATGTGGAGACTGATTTTGGGGACTGAGAAGCTGGAATTCTTTCTCACCACTGCCACCCACCTCCATACACCCCACAAAGCATGATGACTAGAAGGGGGAATAGTGGTCAAGGGCCTGCAGGTTGATGTTTCATGCATGTGATTGGGAGCCATAGCTAGTCATTCCTTGCCTCTGGCATCTGCTGGGTATGTCTTCTGAGGTATCCCAGCAAAGGACATAATGCTGGAGCAGGAAACCCAGATAGTGCTCTTTGTAGGCACAGGTGGTATGAGAGGGAACCCAGAGAGCTGAATGTGGCAGAGATTCTGATTGGTGGATGTGGGAGAGGCCTTATACTGGAGTAGTGAGTGGTGGAGATGGGCATCTTGGCCTAGTTGGGCTGATTGGGGATGTGTTAAACTGCTGTTGGCTTCTCAGGAAGCATCAATACTTCATGGTGGGTAAAGGGCACAGGTGGGGAGGATAATTCAGTTACACATATGTATACAAAACCAAACCAAACTCATTGCTGTTGAGTCAGATCTTACTCATAGCAACCCTTCCTTGGGTTTCAGAGGCAGTATCACTACAGAAGTAGATTGCCCAGTCTTCCTTCTGAGGAGTGGCTGGTGAGTATGAACCACCAGCCTTCTAGTTAGCAGTCAAATGCCTTAGGCACTATGC
>NW_006921898.1:1457532-1458970 GCF_000298275.1 Orycteropus afer afer | reverse complement strand
CTAAAGATAAGTGGCTTATGTATTTATTTATTCATTCAACAAATGAGTATTCAAGATCTACCATATGCCAGACTGGGCTGGGTGATGGATATATAATGGTGAGCAAAATATACCCAACCTTAAGAAGTTTTTGTGTTCTAATGTAAAAACACACATAAATATATAACTACAAAATTTACTAATTGTTATGGACAAAGAAGAACAGAGTTGCATGAAATTTAATTTATGTTGGAGAGTCAAGGTCAATGCCCTTGAAAAAGTAATATTTTAACTGGAATCTACAATTGGAAGGACAAATAGGAGTTGACTAGGCAGAGATAAAAAATGATGATGATGATGATTGATGATAATGTGGGTAATGATAACCATGGTGGTGGTGATGGTGATGATGATACTGATAATGAAGACAGTGTTGATGGATGGTGATGATGATTGGATGTCAGATATTTATTGAGTGTTTATATAGATACTGTTCTAGCCCCTGACATTTAGAGGTCACATTCAATCCTCTAAAAAAGTCTATGTGTTCAATACTGCTATTATACCCAATTTTCAAATGAGAAACTGAGTCACACAGATATGAAATAACTTTCTAAGTCAACTCAGTGCTGGGACTCATGCCCAGCCAGTCTGGCTCTACACCTCTACTCTTAACCACTGCATAAAGAATTCCAGGCAGAAGTAGTAGTACATGTAAAGGCCAGGAAATAGTGAGAACCTAGGTTTTTTTTTTTTTTTAAACTATGTTTTTATTTTTTATTCTTGAAAAATTGGCTTTTTAGAGATAGTTCATGGATAGGAAAATTGAATTTTGTTAAGGTGGAAGTTCTTCCCAATTTGATCTACAGATTAATCTAATCCCTGTAAAAATCCCAGGAAATTATTTTGTGATTATTGACAACTTGATTCTAAAGGTTTATATGGAAAGATGAAAGACCCAGAAAGCCAACACAAAGCTGAAGAAGAATAGAGTTGGAGAACTAACACTCCTCAACTTCAAGATTTACTATAGAGATACAGTGGTCAAGACAATGTGGTATTAGCAAAAGAACAAATGAATAGATCAGTGGAAAATAATAGAGAGCTCAGAAATAGATTCATACAAATATATCCAACTGATCTTTCACAAAAGAGTAAAGGCAACTCAATGGAGAAATGATAGTGCCAGTATGGGAACAACTGGACATCCACATGCAAAAAATCAATCTAGATGAAGATCTTACACCTTTCACAAAATTAACTAGAAATGAATCATAGACTTAAATATAAATCACAAAACTATAAAACTTCTAGAAAGTTTTTTTCTAGAGAAAATCTAGATGTCCTTGGGTTTGGTGATGAGTTTTTAAGTACAACACCAAAAACCATGATCCATGAAAAAAAAAATTTTATAAGTTGGATTTCATTAAAATTTAAAAAATTGCGCTCTGTGAAAGTA
>NW_006921898.1:1418747-1439427 GCF_000298275.1 Orycteropus afer afer | reverse complement strand
GGCACCCTCTGGACAGGCAAAAGTCCACAGCTCAGCCCATCTTCCTCTTCACTGCTGCTTCTCCTTTTATTCCCCAGCCACCAGAACAGTCCTCTGTGCAGTCTCGGGCTAACAGGGCTGATTTTTAGGTTAATTCTTAGGTCCTACCACCACTCAGGAATCTCCAAACTGTCTGTGCCATCAGGATCACTCAGAATTGCTTCCAGACTGCAGCTCCGAATGTCTCCTTTTCTGGTATTTTCATGCAAATTTTTCTGCTAGTTGGGGTTTAGTCCACTTCTATATCCTTCCCTTCAAGGCTCAGGAATTATATCTTCTGTGTCTGTGTTAATTAGTTCCCTTTTTCTTTGTTGAAGAGGGTTTGTGCAGTCTTTCTGCCTATTCCACCATCTTGGAATCCTCCTGCATCACTGACTTTTATTATACATTCCCAAATTTCCCTCTGAACTGGTGACCAATTTACTGTCTCACCAGCAGCTCCCATTATTCCAAAACTTACCATTACTGGGTATTATCAGACTTGAACATATTTGGCAATCTAACAGTTAAAAATGGTATTTCACTGTGGTTTTAACTTGCATTCCCTGATTGGTAATGAAGTTTGTTAGAGATCTTTATAAATTCTGGATACAGATCTATTTCTATTTTGTTGTATTGGTGCCAAGTATCTTCTCTGTGTGTGGCTTATTTTAACTTTATTTCAAGTGTCTTTTGATGGCCAGAAACTTTTGATTTATTGCAATTTGTTAAAGTTTTTCTTTTTGGATAGTGTTTTTATTATTTTGTTTAAGAAATTCTTATTTACATTATGGTCATAGAGATTATCTTCTAAATGTATTAAAACTTTGCTTTTGTACACTTAATTCTATACTTCATCTGTAACTAATTTTGTGTATAATGTGAGGTAAGAGTTTAATTTTTTTTTCTACATGGTAGTCAATTAACTGTTTCATTGTTGAATAATCCTTTCTTTCCCCATTGATTTGTTAACAGCTTCATTGAGGTATATTTTTATTGATATTAGATGCCATCCAGTTGGTTTCCACTCATAGCAAACCCATGTACAACAGAATAACACACTTCCTGTCCTGCACCATCCTCATAATCCTTGCTATGCATGAGCCCATCTGTCTCCACAGATTTGGCTGTTCTAGACATTTCATATGAATGGAATCATCCAAGATGTAGTCTTTTGTGACTGGTTTCTTTCACTCAGCATGTTTTCCAGGTTCATCCATGTTGTAGCTTGTACATTACCTCATTTCTTCTTATGGATGAATAATATTTTATGAATATAAAACATTTTACTTATCTACCCATCAGATGATAGATATTCACGTTGTTTCCACTTCTTGGCTATCATGAATGACTCTGCTGTGAATATTTATTTGTATACAAGTTTTTGTGTGAAAGCATGTTTTCATTTCTCTTTGGTATTTACAAAGAAGTGGAACTGCTGAGTCATATGGTAGCTCTATGTTTAACCTTTTCAGGAACTGTCAGACTTTTTTCTATAGAAGTTGCACCATTTTACTGTCCTACCAGCAATGTATGAGGGGTCCATGCATTTATTATCACTTATTATAACCATCCTAAGAAGTTCTGGTGGCTTAGTGGGTAAGGCATTTGGCTACTACTAACCAGAAGGTTGGTGGTTCAAACACATCAGCTGTTCCATGGAAGGAAGATGAGGCAATTTACTTCTGTATCTTCCATAAAGATTTACCACCTTGGAAATTCAATGGGAGTTGCTATGAGTCAGAATCAACTTGATGGAAGTGGGTTTTGTTTTTTGGTGAAGTGGTATTTTATTGTGGTTTGATTTGCATTGCTCTAATGGATAATAAGGAGCTCTGGTGGTGTAATGCCTACATTATTTGACTGCTAACCAGTAGGCTGGTGGTTCAAACTCACCAGCCACTCCTCAGAAGGAAGGTTGAGTAATCTACTTCCCTAATAATCTTTTCATGTGCTTGTTGTCATTTGTGTATCTTCTTTAGAAAAATATCTATTCAGATCTTTTCCCCATTTTAAAAAAATCAGGTTATTCTTTGTAGTATTGAGTTGTAGGTATTTTTTTTAAAATATATTCTGAATACAAATCCTTTGTGAGATATATGATTTCTCCCATTCTGATAGCTGTCTTTTTCATTTTCTTAATAGTATCATTTGAAGTATAAAAGTTTTAAATTTTCATGAAGTCCAATTTATCAATTTTTTTCTTTGTGCTTTTGATATCACTTCTAAGAAACCATTGTATAGCCTAAGATCGTAAAGATTTATGCTTATGTTTTCTTCTAGGAGTTTTATAGTTTTAGCTCAAGGTTTATGACCTATTTTGAGTTTACTTTTGTATATGGTATGAGGTAAGGACAAACTTCATTCTTTTTGTGAGTGGATATCCAGTTGTCCCAGCACCATTTCCTAATGACTATTCCTTCTCCTGTTGAATTGTTTGGGCACTCTTGTCAAAAATAAACTGACTACAAATTTAAGATTTTATTAAGGTTTTTTATTGGTAAGGTTTTATTTTTTTTTTAATTTTATTTTGATTTGGGTGAAGATTTACAGAGTAAATTCACTTTTCATACAGCAGTTCACATATACTTTGTCTCATGTCATTGACCAAATTTTACAATGCAACAGCTCCCCTCCCACTTCCTCCCCATAGTTACCTCTTCCCAGTGTCCATCCCTGCATACTCTTCTGCGCCCTGAGCTGTCTCCCTGTGCATAAGCAGCCAGTAAGGTTTTATTTTTGAGCTCTCAATTCTATTTAATGGATCTATATGTCTATTCTTATGCCAGTATTACACTGTCTTGATTACTATACTTTTGTAGGAAGTTTCAAAATCAGGAAGTGTGACCCTCTAACTTTGTTCTTTCTTCTTTTCAAGATTATTTTGTCTATTCTGGGTGCTTTGCATTTACATATCAATACTAGGGTCACATTGTCAATTTCTTCAAAATTGCTCTCTAGGATTTTGATAGGGATTGAGCTGAATATGTAGATAAATTTGAGGAGAATTGATTTCTCAACAGTATTGAGGCTTAATCTTTTGCTTTATGAATCCTTCTGCTGCACCATCTCCAGAACATGAGCTTTGTTCTCAAAGTCTTTTGGTGGTCTCAACTGGCCTCAGCCCTTGTGCTGACATTCATACAATGGAAAAGAGTAAGGGAGGAAGAAAAGCAGCAGCCTATTCACCCCCTTTTAAGGATACTTTGCAGAAATTATGCGTAACACTTCTCTTCATACCTCATTGGCCAGAACTTCATTAATCCTAGCAAAAAAGGAATCTGAGAAAAGTCATTATTTGACTATCCATAAATGCCTAGATTTTTTTTTTTTTTTTAAGAAATATGGGGTAAAGATCTATTTATTGATTTTTAGGTTAGTTCTTAAGTCCTACCACCACAGGAATCTGCGGGAGCGCTGTCTCTTTAAATATCCAAAACAGTCAAGCTGCTTTTTAATCCTACAAAATGGCGGCGTCCTCCAGACCGGCAAAAGTCCACAGCTCAGCCCACCCTTCTCCTCACCTTCTCTGCTTGTTCCCCAGCCACGGTGCACAGTCCGCGCAGTCCCTGGCTGGCAGGGTGATTTTTAGGTTAATTCTTAGGTCCTCCCACCAGTTGTGTATCTCCGAGCCGCCTGTATTGTCAGGGTCACTCAGTTCGCTGTCAGACCGCAGCTCCGTAGGTCTCCTTTTTTTTGGTATTTTCATGCAAATTCTTCTGCTAGTTGGGGTTTAGTCCAATTCTGCATCCTTTTCTTCAAAGCTCAGGGGTCCAAGATTATCTTCTGTGTCTGTGTTAATTGGTTTCCCTTTTCTTTGTTGAAGAGGGTCTGTGCAATCCTTCTGCCTAGTCCGCCATCTTGCCCCGCCTCCCAAGATCTATTTATTGAAAGGCAAACAACAGTCTCTGTTAGATTCAAACACTTGGTCATATTTCTACCAGCTCTATGTATGCTTTCTGTTCATCATCTATTTTGTCTGTTCTTCTTTTCCCTGCCTTTTATAAGGTTGATAAAGTATTTTCCCTTCTGTCAGAAATGTTAGAGGTTCATCCTAGTCTCTGATTTTAAACAATGAACCCTGGCTGCATTTATTACCATTTGATTTCTCCATTAATTGTGGGATCTTGACTTGTGATCTCATTTTTAATAAAAGAATATTTTATTTTATCTTTTTCTCCCCTTTGTGCTTGCTTTTCCCTGTTTAACTATTTTGTGGTTGCCTTCATCTAGATCCTCAGGCCAGAACTAGTCCATATGAGTAAGATTCAGAGTGCTTTTTCTGAGAGAATATTAACAGCAAGTGGCCTGGTTCAGTGCCTGGTCTCCAGGTGACATCTGCATCCTCCTGCTTCCTTAAACCTGATGCTCCATCTAAACCAGAGCCCAGATAAATGCTGACAACTGCCAGCCTTTGTTCAGGAGTTGTAGAGTCTCCTCTTAGCTCTCACTTTAAGCAGTTAGTGTAGCTCCAATCCCCTTTATTCAGGCAGTGTTTTTAGTGCCTATTAGAAGCCACACTCCTGGCTGCTACCACCTATTTCCAGACCTGGATCTGGAATGCCGGCTTGTGGTAAGCTCTCTTACCACTTTGGTTTTCTGTTCCAATACTAGTTCCCTGAGATGGTTGTTTTAAAGCCTGGTTTTATATGTATATAAAACTATAGCTATAAATACAAATATAAGGAGCTCTGGTGGCACAGTGCTTAAGGCATTTGAGTGCTAACCAGAAGGTTGACAGTTCAAACCTACCAGCCATTTCACAGAAGCAAGACAGGGCAATCTACTTCCTTAAAGATCTACCATCTCAGAAACCCAGCGAGGGTCAGGCAGATGAACATTGCAATGTATAATGACTAGCCCTTAGAATTAAAAAAAAAAAAAAAAATTGTTCTTACATTTGTTAATGGCTTTTCATTATCCTTCATTAGTTACTTTTAAGGAATATATAAGGGGAAGCTAACAATTCACTTTAAACATACACAAATATGACTAGAAACAAAATGTAAGCATTTATCTGTCATGTGCTGATAGAGACCCTGAAGTGTTTTGGAGACTGTGCTTATGAAATACAAAGAACTATAAGACATGATAAAGTGTCTATCCATGAGAGATGAAAATGTGGCAAGTGGGAAATTTTAGCACAAGGCATCATAAGATAATGGCCACAAAAGTAGAACCCTGTGCTTCAGAGAGTTTCAGAGAACTCAGTGGAGCTCAGAGAAAACTACTTCTTGATGGGGGGTGGGTTTCATGAAAGAAAGCGCATTTGAAATGAGCCCCAGAAAGACTTAAACCTGGGAGCTGGTGAGGGATGGCGTCCATGTTACAGAAAATGGCACAGGTAAAGTCATGGAGAGAGGAAGAATGATAGCATGAAGTATAAGGTGAAGACATGTCATGGGGATAAGGCTGGAATGTTGGCTTGGTCCATAGAGGTAATAGAATGTGAATGAAAAAGCCCAGGAGTTTGAGGCAGTGGACAGGAATAGAAGATTTTTAATTCCAAACCAGCTTTGAAGAATGGGTACTTTCACGAGACATGTCAGGTGAAGGTGGGCAGTATAAATTGAGGCCAAAGACACCGACTAGGTGGATTAGTTAGGAGGCCATAGTAAGAATTACCTAGTGTGAGGTAACAAGAGAGAAGGCAGTGGAAAGGGAGAGAAAGGATGGATGTGATGTTTGTGATTGTGTTTATGCTATTCATAGGGAGTGGCAGGAATAATTTTAGATTCAGAATGTTGGCTTTTATTCCTATGCCACATTAATCTGATCAATCTTTAAATTGGGGTGGTCTAGAGACTATACTGTAATGTGCAAAGACCTAGAGTTAGAAAACTAAAAGGGAAGACCATGCTTGGCATTTCTCAAGCTGAAAGAACTGAAGAAAAAATTCAAGCCTCAAGTTGCAACATTGAAGGATTCTATGGGCAAAAAATGGAATGACATGGGAAGCATCAAAAGCAGGTGGAAGGAATACACAGAGACACTGTGTATATAAAAAAATATTGATTGACATTCAACCATTTCAGAAGGTAGCATATGATCAAGAACTGATGGTACTGAAGGAAGAAATCTAAGCTTCACTGAAGGTATCGGCGAAAGCAAGTTTCCAGAAATTGATGGAAT
Organism: Orycteropus afer afer; assembly: GCF_000298275.1. NCBI lineage: Eukaryota > Metazoa > Chordata > Mammalia > Tubulidentata > Orycteropodidae > Orycteropus > Orycteropus afer. The sequence continues at coordinate 1,433,277 of NW_006921898.1, read as the reverse complement.
ACCAATTCAGATGTTTTAATAAGTGGACCTAATGCTGGGAGCACTCTTTCATCTATGACAAAAAACTTGGAAGACAGCTACCTGGCCAACCAACTGGAAGAGATCCATATTCGTGCCCATTCCAAAGAAAGATGATCAAACAGAATGTGGAAATAATTGAACAGTATCATTAATATCACATAAGAGTAAAATTTTGCTGAAGATAACTAAAAAATGGTTGTAGCAGTACATTGGCAGGGAACTGCCAGAAATTCAAACTGGATTCAGAAGAGGACGTAGAATGAGGAGCATCATTGCTGGTGTCAGATGGACTTTGATTGAAAGCAGAGAATACCAGAAAGATGCTTACCTGTGTTTTATTGGCTATGCAAAGGTTTTGACAGTGTGGATCATAAAAAACTATGGACAACATTGCGAAGAATGAGAATCTTATCCATGTTCATGCAGAATCTGTACATAGATCAAGAGGCTGTTGTTTGAACAAAAGAAGGCAATACTGTGTAGTTTAAAATCGCAAATGGTGCGCATCAGGGTTGTATCTTTTCATCATACTTATTCAATCTATATGCTAAGATAATAATCCAAGAAGCAGGACTAAATGAAGAAGAATGTGACATCAGGATTGAAGGAAGACTCATTAACACCTCTGATATGCAGATGACACAACATTGCTTGCTGAACATGAAGAGGACTTGAAACACTTAGTGATGAAGATCAAGACTACAGCCTTCACTATGGATTACACTTCAACACAAAGAAATAAAAAATTCTCACTACCGGACCAATAAACACCATCATGATAAAAGCAGAAAAGATTGAAATTGTCAAGGATTTCATTTTATTTGGATATAAAATCAATGCCCATGGAAGCAGCAGTCAAGAAATCAAATGACTTATTGCATTGGGCAGGTCTCGATGATCTCAAAAGATCTCTTCGAAGTCTTAAAAAGCAAAGATGTCACTTTCAGTACTAGTGTGCAAGACTCCAGCCATGACTTTCAATTGCCACACATGCATGCAAAAGCTGGACAACGAATAAGAAAGACTGAAGAAGAATTGATGCCTTTGAATTACAGTGTGGGTGAAGACTATTGAATATCCCACAGACTGCCAGAAGAATGAAAAATCTGTCTTAGAAGAAGCACAACCAGAATGTTCCTTAGAAATGAGGATGACCGCAGCACTATTTACAATAGCCAAAACTTGGAAACAACCTAGATGTCCAACAACTGAGGAATGGATAACCAAACTTTGGTACATTCACACAATGGAATACTATGCAACGCTAAAGAATAATGTAGAATCTGCAAAACACCGCATAACGTGGATGAACTTGGAGTACATTATGCTGAGCGAAATAAGTCAGTCACAAAAGGACAAATATTGTATTAGTCCGTTATTGTGAAAGTTAAGGAAAGGTTTATATATTGGAGGACATTTTCTTTGTTGGTTACCAGGGGTGGGAGGGAAGGGGAGGGAATGCTGTTAGATAGATAGAGATAAATATTGATTTGGGTGAAGAGAAGGGCAATGTACCAAATGTGAGTGACCAATATGGCAGCATTGAGGATGAGAAAGACATAGAGAGTTACATGGGCAGTACAAACAACAAATATGAACCCCTTTGCATATACAATACTGAGTTGTCAGTGAAAGCAAACATGGGTATAGGGACGGATAGATGGGTGAACAAGCTAAAAATTAGGTATGTCTAAATGGAGAGTGTATCCAAGATCATATATAGGGTTGGCAGACAATGGGCCTATAAGTTCATGTGAATGATCAGAATTCCCAGGTGTATAGTAGAGCTGACAAGGGGCAAGGTTATGGTCATTACTTGGTCACAGCCAGCTACCCAGAGGGACCGAGTAGTTGATCCTGCGGGCTTGGGACCATAGTCGCAGGGGACATCAAACTCAATTGGCATAACATACTATACAAAACATTGTTCCACCTACTACTTTGGCGAGTAGCGACTGGGACCTTAAAAGCTAGGAAGCTGCCATCTAGATGCAACAACGGGTCTCTCCTCGTCAAGAAGAAAGAAGAAAACCAAAATTAATGGAAATAATCAGTCCTAGCGACTGGTACACCATCTGATCTGCAACCTATACAACTATGAGACCAGAAGAACTAGATGGTGCCCAGCTACCACTGCCATCCACTTGGAAGGGATGTAGGAGATCCTGCATAAAGAGGGAGAACAATGTGGTACAAAACTCAAAATCATTTGGAGGCAAAAAAAAAAGAAGGTGGGGACCAGGTTTGCTGGTCCAATGGAGCCTGGTGTAACCACTGAGACTATGGCCCCTAGCTGCCCTTCAGGTCTGGAATTGAACCCACAACTGTGGTTTCCAGCCAAACAAAGTACGGGCATGTGAGTTAAACATTTACCTCAAGTAGACACACGCCCTGGAGAGAACAATCATGGGAGAAGGAAGGGCTGCTTATGCACAGGGAGATAGCTCAGGGTGCAGAAGAGTATGAAGGGATGGACACTGGGAGGAGGTAACTATGGGGAGGAAGTGGGAGGGGAGCTGCTGCATTGTAAATTTTGGTCAATGACATGAGACAAAGTATATGTGAACTGCTGTATGAAAAGTAAATTTACTCTGTAAATCTTCACCCAAATCCTAATAAAAAAAAAAAGACATATTGAAGAAAGAAATGAGAATGACAAGGCTTAGTCTCATGTACTTTGGACATGCTATCAGGAGGGACCAATCCCTGGAAAACAACATCACAGTTGATATGTCCATTCAGCTGGACCATGATTCTGAGTGGTTTAAGCAGCTGTGGTGTGGTTGTTCCCATGATGAGACCTGATGTAAGGTAGTCACCTCCATAGTGGGATATGCTATGAGTAGCCAATCAGTTGAAAGGGAGTTTTCTCAGGGATGTGGTCTGCTTCCAATATCTATGGGTATCCTGGGAAAATTCTGGGGCTTTTTGCTGGATCTGGATCCTGTATCTAGCTTATCATCATCTGGTCATTACAGCTCAACCACTGGCCTGCCATATTGCCTGCCAATCTTGGAATTGTTGTCTTTGCAGCCTGTGAACCAACAATCTGGCATTTTACCTGCTGTTCTTGGATTCATCATCTGCCAAAGCCAGCAGCGTGCTATCCTGCCTGCCAGTCCTGGGTTCATCAGCCCCTACAACTCTGTGAGTCAGGAAAAGCCTCCAGCTTGACATTTGACTTACAGACTTGGGACTTGCAAGCCTCTCAATGTGAACCATTTCCCTGAGACAATTTTCTCTCTCTAAGCTTCATTGGTTTTGCTTCTCTGGAGAACCTAGCCTAAGACACTTGGTAAAGCAGAGGGTCAGTGAAAAAAGAAAAGACCCGCAAGGAGATGGACTGACATAGTGGCTGCAACAATAGGCTCAAACATAGCAAAGACTGTGAAGATGATGCAGGGCTGGGCAGTGTTTGGTTCTGTTACATGGGGTCACTATGAGTTAGAACCAAATAGATGACATTTAATAACAACAACAATAGAGGGAAGGACGTAGGGGTTTTCTATAGTAGAAAGGGCACTATGTATATAGTCAAATGCCATGGAGTCAGACATCCTATCTTCCAATCCCAGCTTTCCAGCCCTGAGCTCATCCTGGGCGGGCAATTTCATGTCTCTGAGACTCAGCTTCCTACCTCACAGGTAATGTTCTCACAGGTAACTTATTCATCTGTATAATGATACAATTGACCTAGTATTCTGTGCTTCTAAGAATTCTCTGAAAGGATGATCAAGTTGACACTGTTTTTATCTAAAGTGTGTGCCTCGGGGTGTTGTTGTTGTCATTCAGTTACCCTGACTCAAGGTGACCCCTTGCACAAGAAGATCAGACCATTGTGATCCACAGGGTTTTCATTGGCTGATCTTTTGAAAATATGTCATCAAGACTTCTTCCTAGTATGTCTCAGTCTGGAAGCTCTGCAGAAGCTTGCTCAGCATCATAGCGATGCACAGTCCTCCACTGACAGACAGGTGGTGACTGCACATGAGATGCATTGGCTGGTAATCAAACCTGGGTTTGCTCCTGCTGGAAGACAAGGATTCTATCACTGAATCACCACTGGTCCTGTGCTATGGTGATTTTTGAGGCATAAGACTCAGTTGCAGTTTGGCTTTGCCCTTCTCTTGGCCTGCCACCAGCAATAATAGCTTACTCTCCTCAAACTTCATGTTTGAGCTCATAAAATGAGTGGATTCCTGACTTTCTACCCTCACAGACATTTTGAGAGGACTCCCGTGCAAAATAAAAAAGCATGTTCATAGATCATGAAGTACATTTTGATTGTTAAAAGTCATTTGGCATTGAGTCTACTCTGACTCAAGGCAACCCCATTGTGTCAGAGTGGCACTGAGCTCCATAGGGCTTTCAGTGGCTGATTTTTTGCAAGTAGATCACCAGCCCTTTCTTTCGAGGCACCTCTGGGCGGATTCAAACCTCCAATTTTTCAGTTAGCAGCTTTAATCATTTGCACCACCCAAGTGCACCATGTTAATTATTACTCATGCTACCGTTGTGAATTTAAAAGATGATTATTTCTTGGAAAAGTGGTTCTTAAACCTTAAAACTGACTGCTACTGAGTCAATTCTGACTGATAGTAAGCCTGTAAGACAGAGTTGAATTGCCTCATAGAGTTTCCAAGGTTGTAAATCTTTATGGAAGCAAATTGCCACTTCATTCTCCTGTGGAGAGACTGGTGGGTTGGAACTGTCAACCTTTCAGTTAGCAGCACTGCACCACCAGTGCTACCAAGTGCATCAGAGTTCCCTGGGAGGCTTGTTAAGGCTGGGTCTGAGCCCCAGCCTTTTTGGTTCTGTAGATCTGGGACGGAGCCTGAGAATGTGCATTTCTAACAAGTTCCCAGGTGATTCTGATGCAGCAGGTCCAAGGACCTTATTCTAAGAGTCCCTGACTTACATGTAAACTCAGTACTGAGAAAAGTGCAAAGTAATGAATATATCACACAAGCATACCTTGTTTTACTATGCCTCACTTTACCGCACTTTGCACAGATGTGTGTTTTTCAAACTGAAGGTTGTGGTGATCCTGCATGGAGCGAATCTATTGGCACCATTTTTCCAATGCCTGTGCTCACTTCAGGTCTGTGTGTCACATTTTGGTAATTCTCACAATAGTCCCAACATTTTCATAATGCTATGGTACACTTAATAGACTATAGTAACGTGTAAACATAACTTTTATATGCATTGGGAAACAAACAAACAAAAAAATTGGGCAACTCACTTTATTGTGGTATTCTCTTTATCATAGTGGTCTGGAATCAAACTTGCCATATCTCCGAGATACACCTGTACTGATATGGAAGTCGGTGCAAAGAGCACAGGGCAGATGTCAGAAATCATTTTTTCTAGCTTTGTCTTGATCCTATTCAGCTCCCTGACACTAGGAGAGCTTCAGTTTCCCTTTGAGCCTCGGTTTCCCTCTCTGAGATGAGTGGGATGGACATGGCAACCTTTAACAAAAGCACTTCCAGCTCTAGTACACCTTTAGTAATCACCCAGCTCATAAATTCTCAACTGGAAATGGACAGAGACTTATTTTTCTCCAAGTTGTTTCCCGTTGACTGCCTTTCCTCTTTTTTAGATGGAGTAGTCAGGGAAGAGGGGCAGCTTCTGAACTTTCTTTATAAAACAGCTCAATTTCTATTCCTCTTTTTTTGGTAACTATAATTTTACCTTCCTCTTTTGGGTTCTTGCTCCTGAGCCTTGCATTCTCTGAAATGTTTAGTTCCCCCTTGTGTATTTTTAGACCGACTCTCCATCTTTCAACCAGTGTGGCAAGGGTACTTTTTGCACAACTCTTTAGGGATCTTAGAGGAAGACACGCAGGGACACAGAGTGGGCCCCCAAATATCTTATTCATCCCTTCAAGACTTCTGGTTTTAGGTGCTGGCTTTTTGGTTTAGCTTATAATCAAGGCTAGGGGGTCTTCCTGCAAAGTCATTCACGCAAGGAAAGGCAAAGTCATTTAATTCAGTGATGCTCAGCCAAATTTGACTAAGACCTTTTGCTTCTTCAAGTTCCTTGCTTCACTTTTCACTCTTCAATCATCTATTTTACGTCTCTGAAAAATCAAACATGTACTGGGCACACTCAATACATTATGCCCACCTGATACTTCTCATCCCCTCTCTTTCCTTTCTGATCACTCTGCATTGTCACCAGTTAGGTGAATAAAATGGTCTTTTGCTTAGCAAACTTCTGAAATTCTTTAATCCTGAGACTACATTAGGAAGTTTCTCAGATATAATCTCACCAGACTGTGGACTTGCAGAGCTGGAAGGGATCTTTCTGATTATGTGGAACTACCTGCCCATGTTGCAGTTGAAGAAGTTGAGTGAGGCCCAGAGAAATGGCATGGCTTGATCGAGGCTGCAGAATCACCAGTGGAAGGAAGAGCCAAGGTGAGACAATTTTCTTTCTATTACGTTTCACTAAACTACCATGGGGGGCATTGCTGTGTCAGTGGTAGAATTCTCTCCTTCCATGCAGGAGACCTGGGTTTGATTCCCAGCCAATGCCCTGAATGCAGAGCTTCTACTGGTCTGTCAGTGCAAGCTTGTGTGTGGAGCAGTTTTCAGTGAAGCTTCAAGATTAAGATGTCTAGGAAGAAAGACCTGGTAATCTACTTCCCAAATATCAGTCAGTGAAAACCCTAGGGATCACAATGGTTTGATCTTGCTGTGGATGGGTTCACCATATGTCAGGGGCTGACTCAATGGCAGCCAACAACAGCAACAAACTATCATGTGGTTTCTCCAACTAGCCTTCTTGCATCTTCTGGTTCCCCTGCTCTCACTCATCTATATGTCACATCCTTTACAAAACCTCCAGACTGTTCTTTTGTATTCACTTGATTAAAATCTTCAGTGCATGTGCCATCACTGGCCTCATTACAGAGGTAAGACCCAATTCCCTAGTGTGGGCATAGCAGACCTTCTGAGATCTGGCTCTCTGCCTTGCCACTCTCCTCCTGGAATCTCTCCACTTGAGCCTATGTTTCAGCCACACTAAATTCACCCCTGTTTGTTGCACGTACTATGCAGTTTCATACCTTCAAGTTTTTTGCATATGTTCTGTCCCCTGCCTAAGGGCACTTCCTCCCCTCATCTACCTAAACTCATTGTCATCATATTGACTCAATCTCATAGTGACCCTACAGGAGAAAGTAGAATTGCCCACAGGGTTTCAAGGCTGTAGGAGCACTGGTGGTGTAATGCCTCAGACATTTGACTGCTGACCAGGGTTCAAACCTACCAGCCACTCCTTGGAAGGAAGATTGGGGCAATCTATTTCTGTAGAGATACTGCTTCAGAAACCCAAGGAGGGGTTTCTATGAGTCAGGACTGACTTGATGGCAGTTAGTTTGGTTCTGGTTTTTAATATTTATGGAAGCAGACTGTCACATCTTTTTACCATGGAGCAGCTGGTGGATTTGAACTGCCAACCTTTCAGTTAGCACTTGAGTGCTTAACCACTACACCATCAGGATTACTTACTACAAAACACCATTTCAGGCATCCTGTCCTCCAGGCAACCTGTACTGTACTAAGAATACAGTGCCACCACTGTGCTATACTGAGTACCACACTTCTCATCTGCCACCATCATTGCCTTTGTCACGTGCACTGCTGGGCAGTGAGTGCTCAGAGGACAGGGATCAGGCTCTGGTCTTGTTGGTAAGTTGTTTTCAGTCATGGCCATGCATCAACCCCAGTCAAGGAAATTTACAAAATGCAGATGCTTAGACCTCTCCCTGGAACTGCTGAATCAAATTCCAGCAACAAGGTGCTTGGAACATTTGGGGAAGAGTGAATGACCACATTTAGGGATTGGTTCATATATAGAAGAAAATGCTGGGAGATACGGCCAGAAAGTAAAGAATGTTGGCACTGTGAGAGGGTCTGGTACAGTGGAATGACAATGAAAGATGCATTATGGGAAGTTTAGCCTGTCAGCAGCATACAATATGAAATGGAGGAATGAGAGGCTATGGGCAGAGAGTTGAGTGAAGATCTGAAGGGTTGTTTCATGCTTGTAATCCTTATATTTCTACTGCCTAGCATGGTGCCTGGTACATGCAGATGCTCAGTGGGTGAATGAATGAATGTTTGGATGGATGGATGAATGTATGAACTAGAGTTGTGATAACAAGAATGGAGCAGTAAACAGTACCCCAGATGTAATCCCAACCCAGGATAGTGAGTTCTAGGATCAGTGCAAACATTTTTTCACATTTTTCTTCTTAAACCTAAACTTTTTTTTTTTTAAATCTAAGACTTTTTATGACACTGGCTGGCTCAATGATGTTTCGACAGGAATAGAACACACACACTGACGTATAAATAGTGGTAGCAGCTGAGCTCAGCAGATTTCTGTCTCACTTCTTCTGCTTCTGAGTCTCCTCCAAGGAGGAAGGAGTCATTCTCTTTCCTGAACACAGCAGAAGTTTTGTTTAGTATACAGGGTAGTTGGAGTTTTATCGTAATGGTTGTTAAGACCAGTGCTTCTCCATCTTTAATGTGCTATGAATCCCCTAGAGTTCCTGGGTGGTGCCAACAGTTGATATGCTCTATTGCTAATCGAAAGATTAGAGGTTCAAGGTCTGGTAATTTACTTGCCAAAAAACAACCACCGAAAACCCTATGGAACATAGTTCTACTCTGACACACGTAGGGCCACTGTGAGTCAGAATCTACACAATGGCATCTGGTTTATGAATCCCATGGGGATCTTGTTAGAATGAAGTTTCTGATTCAGTAGGTCTGGGAAAGGTGGAGGTTCTATATCTTTAATGGGCTCCTGGTTGACGCTGAAGCTACACTGAGTGACGAGACTCTGTAGAGCTCGCCAATGAGGGTCCCACTGAATGACAGGATCCTGGAGCAGGCAGATGGGGGATGGTGGACAAGATGTTGAGTGCACTTTCCTCCAGCTGCAGGTAGCTTCATTTGTTTACTCCAATGTGCTGAAAAAGTATCAATTCCTATGATAATGTGACATGAAAAAGGTTGAGGAGCACTGCACAAAAGCATTGCTTCTCAACTTTTGGTGAGTATCAAAACCACATGGGCAACTTGGTAAAATGACAAATGCCCAGGCCATATCCTACTTCAAGGAGCCTGGGCCTCCAGATGATTCTGACACGTGTCAAAGTTTAAGAACCACTATTTGAAAGGATAATTTTAGACGCCTCAGAAGAACTCCAGCCTGCAGAGAAATAGTAAAGCAACTTACCCACTGATCAGAAACATGGAGACCTGTTTTATTCATTACATCTATTTATTCACTCATTCAGTTATCAACAAGCATTTATTGAGTGCCTTACTATGTGTCAAGCATGGCTTGAATACTGGGGCGTGGGTATATAGAAATAAATCAGACATAGATTTTATCCTCAAGAAGATCACAGTCTTGTAGGGTAGATCAGTGCTAAACAGATAAGTGGATTAACGTGATCAGTACTTGGAGCTCACACTTTCAAAGAAATCTGATAAGACGTGTATCTTTATAACTCACTAAACCTTCAGGTTTTGTCAAGTTCTAGGGTTACAGAGATGAGACCATTAGGACAGAATCTCCATCTTCTAGAAACTCCTTTTTGTTGTTGTTGTTAGCTGCTGAAGAGTCAGCTCATAACTCATTGTGACCCCACAGTGGGTCACAATAAAACTCTACCTGGTTCTGTTTCATCCCCATGACTGACTGCAGATCAGACTGTTGTGATTCATAGAGGTTTTGTTGGCTGATTTTTTTTTTTTTTTGAAGTAAATAATCAGTTTTTTCTTCGTCATCTATCTTAGTCTGTAAGCCCCACAGAAACACGTTCAGCATCACAGTCACATACAAGTTTCCATTGACATATGGGTAGTGGCTACTCATGAGGTACGTTGGCTGGGAATCAAACTCTAGTCTCCCCCATGAAAGGCAACTATTCTCCTACTGAACCATCACTGCTCCTAGAAACTGCACTCCTAGCAACTCCTAGCTAATGGGAAAAAAAAGGAACTATGAACAGGTTAAGAAGCTCTGGTAGTGTAGTGCCTAAGGCACTTGACTGCTAACCAGAAGGCTGGCGGTTCAAACTTACCAGCCACTCCTCGGAAGGAAGGTTGGGTAATCTACTTCCGTAGGGATACTGCCTTGGAAACCCAAGGAGGGGTCGCTATGAGTCGGGTCTGACTCGACGGCACATAACAACAAACAACAACATGAACAGGTTAGTGTGTCAGGATTCCTTGGGGTCCTGGGTGGTAACGCAGGGAAGACAAATACCCTTTTGACCCATGGATTCTTGGAATTGATGCTTGGTGAGCCATCATAGGAATAGGATGGGTCCTCATTCAAAGATGCAAGATCTCTTAAATATTATTTTTGTTTTTTTAAAGAGAGTGGAGGGAAATGAAGCAGAAAGGGGGAAGGGAGGATCAGATGGAAAAGTGCCTTCTATGCCATGCTGAGGAGGGGTTTGTAATGCAGAGTGTAGGAAGGATTTTTTTTTCATTTTTGCTTTATTTCTCATAAATATTTTTTAAATGCCTAGTTGACAATAGCTTTTCCTACTTCATCCCAGTTATGCCCCACCCACAATAATAACCCACATCTCATAGGAACTGGAGGAGGGGAGGCTTTTGATGTTTAATCTTAACAGGGCTTCCTTCTTTGACATTCCATGGCCTACAATACCATCAGTGTTGTCATCAACAACTCCACTTCTAATGCCATAATATTTCAATCCCTATGGGCCTTAAATCCTAAATTACATAGACTTCACACCCCAGTAAAAGGGATGTGTCCATCCTGCTTTTCCTTGTCAGAAGCCTGAAACTTGCTTCAAGCAGGAGTGAACCACCTCCTCCGGCCTCTCTCTGCTTTGGTGGTAATGCCTAGAACTACATGGCCAAAGTCATGGTTGTGAGAAAAGTTCTGCCAGCAGGACTCCGATGTCTTCAGCTGCATAACTGCAGTGAGCCCAGGAGTAGGGACATCTACCTGAAGTGTGATATGTTTAAATCTCAACCTTTGTTTCACAAACAAATATAATGAAAGGAGAGGAGGAAGTTCTTGTCCCTAATCTCAGGAATGAGGAACCAGTATATAGTACATGTTCGATAAAGCATTACCACTAAGCATTGGAATATTTATTTCTGTCTTTTAAACAGAATGATATCACTATTTGCGAGCACCAAGGATATTGTTTCACACACTCTGTGATAGCTGGAGCTGTGTGTCAACTTGGCTGGACCACAATTTTGTGTGGTTTAAGCAGTTGTGATGTGGGTTATTCCCATGATGGGATCGGGTGTATATGTTTTGATCAGCCAATCCATTGAAAGGGAGTTTCCCTAGGGGTGTGGCCCACTTCCAACATACTTACGGACATCTTGGGAAAAGAGACACTCTTCTGTGGATCGGGATCCTGTTGTGTTGCCTACAACGGTCTGTGAGCGGACAATCCACCATTCGGCCTGGAGATCTTGGATTCAGCATTCGTTGGAGTCAACAGCCAGTATACTGCCTGCCAACCTTGAGCTCGTCAGCCCCTGCAGCTGTGTGAGTTGGGAAAAGCCTCCAGCTTGACATTTTGATCCAAGAACTTGGGACTTACCAGCTTCTCTAAGGGTGTGAGCCATTTTTCTAAGATAAATTTCTCTTTCTCTATATGTATATATAAGCTTTACTGGTTTTGCTTCTCTAGAGAACCCAGCCTAACACACACTCTCTCTTTGCACATCTGTAATTTTCCTCTGGCCCTATCTTTCACAAAACCCATAAACATTCCTCCTTTTCTCTCATACAAAAATCCCCTTCTCTTGCTTTTTCTCTAAAATAATGTATTAGATTACGTTGTTGTTATGTGCTGTCAAGTCGAGCCCAACTCATAGTGACCACCTCCTTGGGTTTCTGAGGTGGTATCACTACGTAAGTAGATTGCCCAACCTTCCTTCTGAGGAGTGGCTGGTGGGTTTGAACTGCCAGCCTTCTGGTTAGTAGTCAAGTGCCTTAGGCACTATGCTATCAGAGCTCCTATATACAAGGTAGCTATTCTGGTGATGGCTCAGCAAATGCCAAGGACTGAGGGAAGTGCTGTAAGGGATAGAGGGAAATCGTAGCTACCTGTCCTCAAAAAAGGAGTCCTGGTTGTGCAGTGGTTAAAGTGATTAGTTGTTGTGATGGTTATATTTGTATGTCAACTTGGCTAGACCAGGTTGAGTGGCTGAGCAGCTGGATGTAGTATTCCCCATGATGAGACTGGTAATCAACTCCATTGTGGAATCTACTGGGAGCAGCTGAGTAGCTGCCTTTGGGTATGTGGTCTGCTTCATGTATTTAAGGAGAAGCTTTGAGAATGGTCTCTAGCCTATGGCATGCCTGGACCCTGCATGTGGCTGTGTCATTGCTCAGCAGCCTGCTATGCTCTGCCCACCTTGGGACTTACAATGAACTTAAGTTAATGGCCTGCTGTGTCGTTTGGTAACATAGGGACTGTGCACTTTTTACTTGTCAACCTTGGGGTTTCTCAGCCTCAGCAGCCAGCAGCTGTCTGAGTGAAGAAATGTCTTTAGCTCCAGTGGGCTGGGAGCAGGAGGCAGAGCTGGACCCCAAGGTTGAGGGCCTTTCACCCAGCCCTTAGTGCCTGGCACTTTGAACTTGGACTTAAATTGTAAGAATAAACTCCTGTTTGTTAAGGCCATGCCATTCGTGGTATATTCTTGTAAGAGTGGCATTACGTAACCAGAACAGTTGTTAACTGGAAGGTCAGCAGCCTGAACTCACCAGCTGCTCTTCAGGAGAAAGATGTGGCAGTCTGCCTCTGTAAAAGATTTACAGCTTTGAAAACCTTGTAGCACAGTTCTACTCTGTCCTATAAGGATCACTAGGAGTTGGAATTGACTTAACGACAATGGATTATGGGTCCTTAAGATGAATGCCTTATGATGAAAGAGGCAGGATTTAACAGACCTGGATGGACAGCCAATCATGCTGGATTGCTTATTTTTGTGCAACTGAACTCCTAGTTTATGCATGGGGTCAGACAACTTCATTTAAGTTCATGAGGAATATTGATCTGTTGTTTAATTTTCTTGTAATGTCCTTGTGTGATTTTGGGATCAGGGCAATGCTAGTTTCATAGAATAGTCAGGAAGTATTTCCTCTTCTTCAATTTTATGGAAGATTTTGTGGAGACTTAGTATTATTTTTTCTATAAATATTTGGTAGAATTTACCACTGAAGCTATCAGAGCCTGGATATTCTTTGTGGGAAGGTTTTAAATAACAACCACAATTATTTTTAGTAGATATAAGGTTATTTAGTTTATATATTTATTTTTTGGTAAGGTTTAGTCATTTGTGTCTTCCAAAGAGTTCATCTGTGTGGTAGTTGAGGTGATGTGTCAACTTGGCTGAGCCTGATTTTGAGTGGCTGGGCAGCTAAATGTAGTTATTTTCCATGATGAGACTGGTAATCAACTCCATGGTGGAATCTACTGGAACAGCTGAGTAGCTGCCTTAGGGATGTGGTCTGCTTCCTGTATGTAAGAAGATAGTTTTGAGAAACATCTCTGAGCTTTTGGGCATGCTTGGACCCTGCATTTAGCCGAGTCTTCATTCATCAGCCTGCCATGCTATCTGCTGATCTCGGGACTGTTTCTGGACTTGAATTAGTGACCTGCCATGTTGCTTCATAATCTTGGGACTGTGCCATTTTATTTGTTGACCTTGAGTTTGTCAGCCTCAGCAGCCAGAAACTGCCTTAGTTAAGAGATGCCTCCAGCTCCAGTGGGCCGGGAGCAAGAGGCAGAGCTGAAGACCAAAGTTGAGGGGCCTTCACCCAGTCCCTAGAGCTGACACTTTGAACTCAGACTTGTAGCCTCCTAAAGTGTAAGAGAATGAATCCTGTTTGTTAAAGCCATCCACTTGTGGTATTTTCCATTACAGCAGAACTGGAGAACCAAAACAATCTGTTTCATCCAAACTCACTGCTATAGAGTCAGATCCGACTCATAGCACCCCCTCCTTGGGTTTCTGAGGTGGTATCCCTATACAGAAGTATAGCGCCCAACCTCTCTTCCAAGGAGTGGCTGGTCAGTTTGAACAGCCAGCCTCTGGTTAGCAGTCAAATGCCACCAGAGCTCCCAAGTTGTCTAATTTGTTGGTATAAACTTATTCATAATGTTCCCTTTTTATACTTTTAGTATCTGTAGTTTTAATGTATACTATAGTGATGAGTCAGGGTTGACTCGACGGCACATAACAACAACAACAACAACAACAACAACATAGTGATGCTGTGGTGATGTGTCTGTCTCACTTTTGATATTGGTCATTTGTGTTTTTCTTGTTTTCCTGATCAATTTGGCTAGAGTTTTATCATTTTATTGATCTCCTCAAAGAATTAGCTGGTAGAAATAATAAAGATTTGAGCAGAAATCAATGAAACAGAAAATAAAAGGACAATAGAAAAAAATCAACAGGACCAGAAGTTG
>NW_006921898.1:1415630-1417692 GCF_000298275.1 Orycteropus afer afer | reverse complement strand
CCTCCTTGGTGAAGTGTCTATTCGTGTCTTCTGCCCATGTTTTAATTGGATTATTTGCCTTTTTGTTATTGAGGTGTTGAAGTTTTCTGTAAATTCTAGAGATAAGTCCCTGGTCAGATATGTCATTGCCAAATATTTTTTTCCCCAATCTGTAGGTTCTCTTTTGACTCTTTTGGAGAAGTCTTTGGAAGCACATAAAAATTTAAATTTTAGTAGGTCTTGAATATGCTTGCTTTATAAAATGAGTTAGGGAAAATTCCATCCTTTTCTATGTTTTGGAATAGTTTGAGTAGGATTGGTGTCAGTTCCCCTCTGAATGTTTGGTACAATTCTCCAGTGAAACCGTCTGGGCCAGGACTTTTTTTTGTTGGTAATTTTTTGATGACCTATTCAATTTCTTCTTTGGTTATGAATCTGTTCAACTTTTCCACATCAGTCAGTGTTAGTTTAGGTAAGTGGTGTGTTTCTAGAAATCTGCCCATTTCTTCCAGATTTTCAAATTTGTTCGAGTACATGCCATTATTAGCCATTTATTCTACACAGTAAAAGTGCTCATTAGTTACTTTCATGAATTTTGGTTTTCAACTTGGAAGAAAGCAAGAATATGAGCCTATTAGTGTCTTAGGGAGGAAGGGGGATGCGTAATTGGCATTGAAAGGTAAAGGGAGCTTTTATTATTTTGGCTGTGCATTATTAAACATTTTGATATGAAACACCTTTTGTGTTTTGAAAGATAACTCAGATAATGAGAAGCTCTGCTTTCCACGTTGGAACCCAAAGCAGGTCTTCTCACTTTCTGACACCTTACATGTAATCTAGGCTGACCATATCCTGACATAAGGAAATTATAATCTGGAGGGAGTGGTGGCATGTGAAATGTCAGGAAGAGGTCATTCTTGGTGGTTATGGTAGAGTCAAGCCAGTGGTGGTGACAAAGCCTTCATCAACAGAAGTAGGATATTCATACCATAAGGATGCAGGATGAGCTGTGCTTCCTTCATGCCCAAGACTAGATCCCCAGCCTCCTCATCACTTATGTCAGCTATTGATATCCTTCCAATAAAATTATTTTCTCCTTAAATTGGTCAGAATTGGTGTGGTAGTTTAGTTTGTGCGTCAACTTGGCTGGGCCTCGTTCAGTGGCTGGGCAGCTGGATGTAGTATTCCCCACGATGAGAATGGCGATCAACTCCATGGTGGAATCTACTGTGAGCAGCTGAGTAGCTGCCTTAGGGAATGTGGTCTGCTTCCTGTATATAAGCAGAAGCCTTGGGGAATGGTCTCTAGTTTATGGCACACTTGGACCCTGCATGTAGCCATGTTGTTGTTCAGCAGCCTGCTATGCTCTGCTGACCTTGGGACTTTCAATGGACTTGAATTAATGGCCTGCCGTGTGGTTTGGTAACATCAGGACTATACCTTTTTACTTGTCAACCTTGGGCTTGGCAGCCTCAGCAGCCAGCAGCTGTCTGAGTGAAGAAAAGCCTCTAGTTTCAGTGGGCCAGGAGCAGGAGGCAGAGCTGAAGCCTAACGTGGAGGGGCTTTCACCCAGCCCTAGAGCCTAGCACTTTGAACTTGGACTTAAAGCCTCCAAATTATAAGAATAAACTCCTGTTTGTTTAAGCCATCCCATTTGTGGTATATTCTTGTCAGAGTAGGACTAGGTAACCAGAACAGTTGGTTTCTGTTGTTTGCAACCAAAATCTCTGACCAATATAGAAATTGGTATCTGGAGCAGCATAGACCAGACTCTCAGGAGTCTAGGGTTGATCATCTGGCCTGGTTGGGGCAAAGTTGGTGAAAACTCAGCTTGTGTTGTGGTACGAATACCTGGAATTAATTAATCACCTGTGGTTATCTGGAATAGATGGTTTAATATTTTATTTATTTTTATTAGTGTAGCTCCTTTTGGGGACTGGTTCTTCCTCCACTTCAAACACATGGTTTCCAGCTAATGAAACCCTTGTATTTTATGAACATAAACTGATAACAGGTTACATTTTTTCCACCCTGTCCTTTGCAGTTAAAAACTCATTATATTTACTTTATGCTAATAATATAT
>NW_006921898.1:1395855-1414602 GCF_000298275.1 Orycteropus afer afer | reverse complement strand
GAGGAGGAGAGAGAATCAATATCAGACCAAAGCTGATACCTATAAGGTAGAAGTCAGACATACCTTCACTCTCCAACCTTTTTACCAATTATGATGCTATATCTCTCTCCCATGGCACTCTCTATTTCTCTTCTGTGCTCAGTAATCCATTGTAATGGCTGCACAGAACTCGCAGTTCATACTTACAGTTAAGTGATTTGTTAAAGAAGTAACAGGATATAAATTGGAATCAGGATCAGAGTTAGGAATCATATAGTCAAAGTCTGGAAGTCTCTCCTGAAGTAGAGACCATATCCCTCCCTTCTTTGGTGCAAGACATCTCTCTCAGCTCCTCTTGCCTGTGTAAGCAAGCAGGACTGTCTCTCTGTTGGCATGACCCCTCTCAGCTGTGCAGGCCTCCTCTCAGGCCCTTAGGAAGTCCTCTTCTTGGCCCTGTGTGGGCAGACTTCTTCCCAGCCTCCTCAGAACAGGGCTCCTCTTGACTCCCTGAGGACAGTCCCCTTTGCCTTTAGCCTCCTGTCATTGGCCCCTTCATTGCTAACTGACCCAGCTTGGAGACAGTGTAGCACTTTCGCTCAGTTCTCTTAGCTGCTTCCTAGAAGCAGGTTTCTGCCCTCACTGATGATTCCACCACAGGGCTCTTTCCAGATCTGCTACTGCAGGTTCTGCCAGGGGGTCTCTTCTAGGCCTTTCACCGTCTTCAGGGTTACAGACCTTGACCCATGTTTCAGATCTTTAGAAATTCCCTTGCCTCCTCCAACTCTGCTTCTTCTCTTCATTTTTCTTGCCTCTCTTGTCTTTTCTCCTTTTTATTTCTTTATTTTGTCTGCAAACCTCTGTGAGGTTGGGGCATATATAAGTAAACTCCTGGTTGAGTTCAAGGGATGGCCCTCTCAACAGGGCCACAAACTGACCGATTCTCTCTTAGTAAGCCACAGTCACTTCATTTCCATAGCAGGGCATGCTGTTGTTGTTGTTAGGCATTGTCAAGTCAGTGCCAACTCATAGTGAGCCCCTGAACAAGAAAATGAAACATCGCCCAGTCCTATACCATCCTCATAATTGTTTTTATGTTTGAGTCCTTTGTTGCAACCACTGTGTCAGTCTATCTAGTTGAAGGGCTTCTTCTTTTTTGCTGACCCTCTACTTTACCAAGCATGATATCCTTCTCCAGGGACTGGTCCCTCCTGATAAAATGTCCAAAACACACTAGATGAAGTCTTGCTATCCTCACTTCTATGGAGTATTCTGACTATACTTCTTCCAAGACAGATAGTTCATTCTTCTGGCCGTCTGTGGTACATATTCAATATTCTTTACCTATATATAGTAGATTATAGACATTTCATTTGCAAAAGTATATTGACCAATCCCTGCAGGGTAAAATAGACCAATCACAGGACTGGCTGCAGCTCAGGACTAGACAAAAAGTATCAAACCTCAAGTTGTTTACAGCTTACCTGGGAAATGTCAATCAACCTGGACAAAATTAACAAACTCCCCTGGGTAGAAAACTAGGGCAAAGGTAACTGCTTATGGCTTGGGGAAAAATCTTCTGAGCTGTTTTTCTATAGAACCAAGGCAAAAGGCCACATAAAGAAACTAATTTCACTACAAATTCCAACATTATTGTACCTTTTGGAAAATATGAATGGGTAAAGTTCATTATAAACCGACAAGCATTAGCTATTATCAGTATTTGAGATTTTTGAGAGGTCAATTTTCATCTATCTAAAAACAGGACTTTACATTTTTCCTACTAAATTTTGTACTCTTACTTTTAACCAGTGATTCCAGCTTGTTCAATGTCTGTGAAATCCAATTTTGTTATTTAATCAGTTCTGTTTTCCAACTTTGTGCCACTTGCCATTCCGGTAAGGCACACCTTCGTTTTTGTTGTTAGGGGCCATGGAGTTGGACCTGACTCACAGTGACCCCATGTACAACAGAACAAAACACTGCCCAGTCCTGCACCATCCTCACAATTATTGCTGGGTTTGAGCCCATTGCTGGAGCCACTGTGTTGATCCATTTCATTGAGGATCTTCCTCTATTTTGCTGACCCTCTACTTTACCAAACATAATGCCCTTCTCCATGGACCGATCCCTCCTGATAACATGTCCAAAGTACATGAGATGAAGTCTCACCATCCTCACTTCTAAGGAGCATTCTGCCTATACTTCTTCCAAGACAGATTTGTTCATTCTTATAGCAGTCCATGGTAAATTTAATATCTTTGCCAACATCATAATTCAATGGCATTAATTCTTCTTCAGTCTTTCTTATGGTTTCACATGCATATAACCAACGGAAAATACCATGGCTTGGGTCAGGCACATCTTAGTCTTCAAAGTGACATCTTTGCTCCTTAACATTTTTCCAGCAGATTTGCCCAATGCAATACATTGTTTGACATCTTGACTGCTACTTCCATGGGCATTCATTGTGGATACAAGTAAAATTAAATATTTGACAACTTCAATCATTTCCCATTTATCATGATGTTGCTTATTGATCCAGTTGTGAGATTTTTGTTTTCTTTTTTTTTTCTGTGTGTGTCCTTCCTTTCCCTAATGTCATCATGCCAGTCACAGACTCTTTCCATATTGTCCCTCCCCTCACCCAAATCAACATGTGATCCCCAACTAGTCCAAAATTTTCCCTCCCCTTCTCTCCCATCCCTGGTAACCAACAAAGTGAGATTTTTGTTTTCTTGATGTTGAAGTGTAATCCATAGTGAAGGCTGCAGTCTTTGATCTTCATCAGTAAGTGCTTCACGTCTTCTTCACTTTCAGCAAGAAGGTTGTGTTGTCTACATTTTGCAGGTTGTTAATGAAGCTTCCTCAAGTCCTGATGCCATGTTCTTTTTCATTCTAGTAATTGACAAATCATTGAATAGATAATAGTTAACTATGCCACATTTTAGTTCACTACTAAAGACTAACTTTGAGGATAAGATTAACCCATTAATTAACAATCTAGGGGTACTTGAGTAACACAAATGGTTAAGCACTCAGCTACTAGCTGAAAGGCTGGTGAATCCACCCAGAAGTGCCTTGGAAGAAAGTTCTGGTGATCTACTTCCAAAAGATGACAACCATTGAAAAACATATGGAGCACAACTCTACTCTGAAAGACAAGGGGGTCTCCATGAGTTGTAATTGACTCATTAGCAACTGGTTAATCAAAAATCTTTGGATATGTTTGGATATGTTTGGATATTTATTCCTCATTTAATTCAGCCATCCCATAGGTCTCTATTAATCCAATCAAATATAATTAATTTCTCACTAGTTGAGCTTCAAATGCCAAGGCATATACTAGGCAGCAGAGAGTCTGCCAGGTATCTTGTTGAAAATATGTTTCATCAGGCATTCTCGGATTTACTAATTGAGTAATTTTGTTAAAAAAGGGAAATGTGGTTGATATGACATGAATTGTTTTCAGTGGGTCTGGTTTGACCCATAGTGTAAAAGTTGATTGCTCTGCCGGGTGTGAGGTGGCTGTAGCCCAAGGGATTAAGCAACAACAAAACCAGGGTGGACAAGTGGAGTGGAACTGAGAAACTGTTGCCCAAGCATACACGAGAAGGGGCTAAACCAGAAGTTCATCAGCATAGTGGCCAATCACAGGGAGGTTTATGTCGGAGGCTGCGGGTGGGAATAAAGGAATGATATTCAAGAAGTTCATAATCTCTGGATATTGAGTTTACCCGAATGAGTGGGAGTGAGTGAGTGAGTGAGTGAGCATTTCGTAAGTGGCCTTTCTTCTCCACCCACTTTGTCCCACTCCATTATGGCTGAGGCTCACATTACTACCTGCCACTGACTTCTTTTTTCTTTTTCTTTTTTTCCATTTTTTGATTAGAGACTTTTAATATTCATAAGCCAACATTTAATTATATTTCCCATCATTTGTGGAGGCTCAATATCAATCTCATGTGAGTAAATATTCCAGAATCTTGCCTTTTATATGAATGGAGTTGATAATATTTAACAAATTCTAGTATTTTGCCTCCTTTTTCACTCTCCAAATCTCAGGATTACTGACAATCATTTTCAGTCATACTTGCAAATTCTTCTCGAATCTCTAGTATAATTTATCGGAGTTTGAAAAATGAAATTTGTTTGGAAAATTAGGTGCACCTAATATATCTTTGCCTAACTTGGGCTTCAATTTCTTCTATTAAAAAGTTAATTTCCTCCATTATATGTGATAGATAGTTCAAAAAGGGTGTGGGATGACATCTGATCTCCTTTAAATTCACAAGTGAGAGAGAATCTAGATGAACATCAAAAGCCAAGGTTGGTACCTATGAAGCCAAGGTCAGACATGGCATCACCCTCTAACCCTTTTGCCAATCCTGATATCAGCTGTACTTTCCACTGCACTCACTACTTCTCTGCTGGGCTTGATAATTTATTGCAGTGGTCATACAGAACTCACAGACAATACTCATGATTATGGGGCTTATTAGAGAAGTAACAGGCTACAATTCAGGACCAGGAACACTCAGGATATAGTTCTTCAATCAAGACAGCTTCTTCTCAGCTGTGCTGCAGGCATGCTTCTCTTCTGCTTCGGCCTCTGCCTTGCTTGGGCAAGTGTTACACAGCTCCTTTAGCTCTGTTGATAGGTGCCTAGAAAGTCACCTCATTCCACCACTGAGCTTTCTGGCTGAAGGCAACCAGTTTTCTTGCTCCATTGGGCCAGGAAGCCCATCTCATGCTGGTCTCTTGTTCTGCTGCCTCTGTAGCTGCCGTGTATCTGCCATCTCAGTGCAGGGATCTTGGGTCCAAGGACACACTCCACTCCTCCCTCTTCTTTGTTGATGGCAGTGAGAGGTTCCTTTCTACCTCTGGCAAACTGACCAACCCTCACATTAGAGTTCCATATACCTTATTTGCATAGTCCCACTCCCACTAGGGTGCCATGTGCCTTGCTTACATTATTAGCAAACTATCCAATACCCTTGTGCACCACTAGCACCTTACATTTGCATAGTCTCACCCAGACATCTGTTGAGAGTCAAGAAGATGATGGCTAGAAGACCCATATTAAGTAATTCACTGTACAACAATAGTCATCTTAGAAAAATTGATAAATATATAGGTGCCGTTGAGTTGCCTCCAACTCATAGTAACCCTATACACAACAGAATGAAACATTGCCCAGTCCTGTGCCAACCTCACTATCCTTGTTATATCTGAGCCCATCATTGCAGCCACCATGTCAATCCATCTTGTCGAGGGCCTTCTCCCTTTCTGTTGACCCTCCACTTTACCAAGCATGATATCCTTTTCCAAAGAATGGTCCCTTCTGACAACATGACTAAAGCATATGAGATGAAATCTGGCCATTCTCTCTTCCAAGAAGCATTCTGGCTGCACTTCCTCCAGGACAGACTTGTTAGTTATATATATATATATATATATATAGAGAGAGAGAGAGAGAGAGAGAAAGAAGGAGCTCTGGTGGCATAGTGCCTAAGGAATTTGACTGCTAATCAGATGGCTGGAGGTTCAAACCCACCAGCCACTCCTTGGTAGGAAGGTTGGGCAACCTACTTCCGTAGAGATACCACCTCGGAAACCCAAGGAGATATTACTATGAATCAGAATCTACTCAAAGACAGTGAGTTTTTGAGTTTGAGACAGAGACAGAGAGGGGAAAAAATCACTATAGTTTGACCGCCCAAAGTCTGTGTTGTAAATATTAAGTTACACTTTCTTATAGTGTTTTATTCTTCACTGATGCTCATTCAAAATTATTAAATACCTAAAATTACCTGATCATTGTACTAGTTACTGGGATTGCTGTGATAAACAAAACAAGCATGACTATTAGAATCTACCTAAGGAGCTCTGGTAGTGTAGTAGCTAAGGCATTTGACTGCTAATTAGAAGGCTGGTGGTTCCACAAGCTGCTCCTTGGAAGGAAGATTGGGCAATCTACCTCCATAGTGATACAGCCTTGGGAACACCAAACAAGCCAAAAACAAAACAAAATAAAAGACAGGGACTTCAGGACAGCAGAGTTGATGTACTTTTCTCTACTCCTCTTACTCAGTAAAACTAAAAACCCTGGACAGTGTATATTAAAAAGTCATACGGAAACTCTGGAAATTGAGAGAAGGTAGGCCCCAAGGAATAACACGCGGTGAGTTCCCTGGATTTTATTTTTATCTAACCCTGGATTTTATTTTTATCTAATGATCTAATTCTGAAAGATCACTGCCATTGGAAACTCTATGAAGTGCAGTTCTACTCTGAAAAACGTGGAGTTGCCATGGATTGGAATTAACTCAATGGCAACTGGCTTGGTTTCAGTTTAACCTATCCCAGACTGGTGCTGGAGAGACCAGGAATCAGGAAATGGCAATGGGTGCAGATCACAAAAACCTACTCTCTCTCTAGTAAAAGGACAAGAAAGGCAGAAAACCTTTAGACATTAAGCGTTCTATTCCAGACAAATGCCACAGAGAAAACTGTGGCCCCACTCCTACTCATGCCAATAAAAGCCAGTGGGAAGTATAGACTTTTATCTTGAACACAGAAGGAAACTATACTTTTACCTCCACCCAGCAGTAGTAAATGTCCCTCCTACTCCCCTTCCCATTAGGGTGGTGTCAGAGGAAGCACAGTGGAGAAGTAGGACTTTCACCAACACCCAATGGTAAAAAGTCCAGCAGTAACATGTTAACAGTGGAAGTCACATGTGGGAATAATAATGAAGCACTCCTATCCCTCTTGTCAAGGTAGTATAAGCAGAAACCTAGCGAGGAGCTGGAATTCCTATCTCGACTCATTAGTAACAGGAGCCCCACCCAGTGGAGGCAAGTGGAAGATCTGGATTTCCATCCATACCTTTCTGTAATGAGGTAGTGCTACACTTTTGTCTGACACAGCAATGTCAAAGGAAACCAGTGAAAATGGAGGGTTTAATTAAGGACCTGAGTCTTATAATACCTAAATATCCAGATTTCAATAGAAAATCACTCACAATTTCAAGAACTAAGAAAATCTCAACTTGGGTGAAAAAAAGATAATCAATAAATGTCAAAACCAAGATGACAGAGATGTTAGAAATACAAAGATTTAAAGCAGTAATATATAAAAGCATTAACCTGTAATTACAAGAGACTTGAAACAAATGAATAAATCTAGAATCTTGCAAATAAACAGTTGAGCAAAGAGATACGTATAGGAAGACCACATGGAAATTATCGAACTGAAAAATACGATAGCAAAACAAACAAATCAACAACAACAACAAATCCTGATGGATGGGTTCAACAGCAGAATGGAAAAGACAGGAGAAAGAATCAGTAAACGTGAAGAAGGAACAATAGATATAAAAACTGGACAACAGGGATAAAAAGACTGAAAAATAAAGAATAGAGTCTAAGGTTTCTGTGGAACTATAACAAAAGATCTAACTTTTATATCATCAGTCCCAGAAAAAAAGGAACAAGAGGATGAGACTAAAAAAATTTTCAAAGATATAATTGTGAAAACTTTCTAAATTTGGCAGAAGGCAAAAATTTACAATTCAAGAAACTGAGCAAACCTCTAACAAGATAAACCTAAAGAAATCCACACCAAAACACATTATAGTCAAACTTCTAAATCTAAAGGCAAAGGCAAAAATTCTGAAAGCAGACACATTACCTGTAAGGGTCACTCAATTTGAATGACATTAATTTTCATAAGAAATCATAAATGCCCAAAATATAGTGCACAATATTTTTCAAATGCTGAAAGAAAAAAAATATCAATCTAGTATCTTATATCTAGTAAAATATACCCCACAGGAGTAAAGGGGAAATCAAAACATTCTCAGATGAAGGAAAGCAAAGAGAATTTGTCAAGCAGAGTATCATAAAAGAACGGCCAAAGGGAAATGTCTAAACAGAAAGGAAATGATAAAATAAGGAATCTTGGGATATCATGAAGAAGGTAAAAGCAAAAGAAAGAATAAAATGATGAATAAATACATTTTCCTTTTTTTGAGTTTTCTAAATTACATTTGATGAAGCAAAAGTTAAAATACTGTTTGATATGGTTTGAAATGTATGTAGAGAAAATATTTTAAGACAATTAAAATAAAAGTAGAAGAGGGTAAAGGGACAAAATGAGGTAAGTTGAAGTTGAGCTAGTGAACTGTCAACACCAGTAGAGTGTAACATATATAATGGAGTATCTACAGCATCCACTAAAAAGCTTTCTAGGAATATACATTCAAAAACACTATAGAAATACCAAAATTAGGCAGGAAAAAGAAACAGATATATGAAAAATAGAGAGAACACCAAAAAAATGAAAAATAAAACAGCAGATTTAAGACCTAATATAACAATTAATTAGTTACATTAACCATAAATGACTAAATACAGGTATTAAATTAAATTAAATTATTAATTAAATTAAATACATGTATTAAAATGTAGACTTTGACAGGATGGAGTAAAAATCATGACTTTTTTTGTATATATACACACACACACACACACACACACAATACACATGAATGGAAAGTAAAAAGATGGAAAATGATGTACCATGCAAACATTAAGCAAAAGAAACAGCAGAAGTGGTTATTTTAACATCAGATTAAGTAGATTTCAGAGCAAAGAAAATTAACATGCACATTTAGGGTTACAAGAAGACATAGTAATCCTAAACACATATCTATTAAGCAATAGAGCTGCAAAACAAAAACGGATAGAAAAATATTTTTTTGTACTGCCTGCTCAATTTTTCTGTAAATCTAAAGCTGTTCTAAAATATAAGGTCTACTAATTAAAACAACTGAAAGAAATGAAAAGGGAAATAGACAAATCCAGTGTTATAGTTAGAGACGTCAACATTCCTTTCTCAACAAGAGAGAAAATAGCGAGACAGAAAATAGGCAAGAATTATAAAACAACTCAATAATATCATCAACCAACAGGATCTAATTGTTATTTAAAGAACATGCCACTGAACAACAGTAGAGATATTATTTTTTGTTTTTATTTTTTAAATCACAGAGCATATACCAAAGTAAACTGTGTTCCAAACCATAAAACAAATCTAAACAAATTTGTAAAGAGTTGTACATCATACAGATTGTATTTTAGGACCACAGCAGAATAAAAAATAAAAATCAATAATAGAAGGATAACAGGAAAATTAAAAACAAAAAACAAACAACACTTGGAAACTTAACAATATACTTCCAAATAATCCACAAGGCAAACAGAAAGTCTTAAGGGGGAAAACTCACATTGAAATTCATGGAAAAGAAAATACAACATATCAAAATCTGTGGGACATTGTTACAGCAGACCTGAGAGGGAAATTTATAGCACTGAGTACTTTACATTAAGGAGTTCTGATGGCGTAGTGCCTAAGGCATTTGACTGCTGACCAGAAGGTTGGTGGTTCACATCCACCAGCCATTCCATGGAAGGAAGACTGGGCAATCCACTTCTGTAAAGATTTACTGCCTTGGAAACCCAAAGCTGCCTATGAGTTGGAATCGTCTCAGTGGCAGTAGGTTTAAGTGCTTACATCAGAAAACAGGGAAATCTCTTACCAGTTACCTAAGTTCCCACTTGAAGAAGTTAGAAAAAGAAGAGCTAAATAAAGAATAAAAAATAATAATAATAATAATAATAAAAATAAGAGCAGAAACCAATGAAATTGAAAATAGAAAAATAATGAAAATTAATGAAACAAAGCTAATTCTTTAAAAAGAACAATAAATTGACAACCTTTAATAAAACTGGCAAAGAATCAAAGCAAATTGCCGATATCAGGAATGAAACAGGGGCTGTCACTACAGACCCTGCAGACATTAAAAGGATAATAAGGTATTGCGATGAATGAGTCTGCATGTAGAAATTTCACTTAGATGAAATGGGCCAGTTCTTTGAAAATCACAGCTCCATCCACTCACTCAATAGGAAACAGATAATTTAAATATCCTTATAACTACTATGGAAATTGAATTCACAATTTTAAATTTCCCAGAAAAGAAATCTCTAGATATATATGTTTTCACTATAAAATTGAAACCAATTCTATATAGTTTCTGCCAGAAAATAAAGAAGGGAGAGCATTTAAATTTTTATGAATTTTAAATTAGAATTACATTGATGGCAAAACCAGACAAAGTCAGTACAAAAAGAGAGATAATCATAGACCAGTATCTCTCACAAATACAGATACAAAAATCCTTAACAAAATATTGGCAGATAGAACTCAACAATAGATAAAAATGATTATATTCCATGACTAAGTAACCTTATTCCAAAAGTGCAAGACTGGTTTAATAACTGAAAACCAATCAGTGTGATCCATCATTTTCGGAAGAAGAAAATCACATGATCATATTAATTGATGCAGAAAATGCATTTTACAAAATTCTGTATGCATTCATGAAAAAGAAAAAAGAAACTCAGAAAACTAGGAACTTGTTGTCATTGTTGTTAGCTGCCATCGAGTCTACTTCGATGGATAGCGGCCTATGTACAACAGAATGAAATACTGCCCGGTCCTGTGCCAACCTCATGATCCTTGCCATACCTAAACCCAACACCGCTGTCACTGTGTCAGTCCATCTCATTGAGGGCCTTTCCCTCTTTTGTCGACCCTCTCCCTTACCAAGCAAGACATCCTTCTCCAGGGAATGGTCCCTTCTGACAACATGACCAAAGTATGTAAGACGAAGTGTGGCCATTCTCGCTTCCAAGAAGCATTCCAGCTGCACTTCTTCCAGGAGAGATTTGTTAGTTCTTTTAGCAGTCCCTGGTACTGTCAGTAGTCTTCACCAACACCACAACTCAAAAGCATCAACTCTTCTTGGCTCTTTCTTATTCATGGTCTAGCTCTCACATGTATAAGAGGCGAGGCACACCTTAGTCTTCAAGGAGACATCTTTGCTCTTCATCACTTGAAGGAAGTCCTTTGCAGCAGATTTGCCCAATGCAATATGTTGTCTGATGTCTTGACTGCTGCTTCCATTGGTGCTGATTGTAGAACCAAGTAATATGAAGTCCTTAACAATTTCAATCTTTTCTCCATCCATTGTGAAACTGGAACAAGAACTTCTACAACTGATAAAAAGCTACTGCAAAAAACCTACTAGCATTATACTTAATGATGAATGACCTAATACTGTTTCTGTATAATCAAAGAGAAGGCAAGAATGCCATAAACATAATGCTTGACCTTCTAGTCAGTGCAAGGAAAGGAAATAAAAATAAACAGATTGAAAAATAAGAAAAAGACTGTCTCTATTTGCATATGACATGATTGTCTATACATAAAACCCCAAAGAATCTATAAGTAAAACTACTAAAAATAATGAGTCCAACAAGGTTGTAGGTTGTAGAACCCAAGATAAACATGCAAAAATCAATTGTGGTTCTATATGCTCGGAAGGAAGATGGGGCAATCTACTTCCATAGTGATACTGCCTCGGAAACCCAAGGAGGGGTTGCTATGAGTCGGGTCTGACTCGACAGCACATAACAACAACAACAACATGCTATCAATGAACATATGAGTCCACAAATTACAAATACAATACCATTTACAATCACCCTTCTAAAAAAGAACCTCTTAAGTGTAAATTTAACAAAATGCATGTAGTGTCTGCTGAGAACTACACAGCAATGAAAGAAATCAAAGAAGATCTAAATAAATGGAGTAGCTTATTCTGTTCATGGATTAGAAGACTCAACATAGTAAAGATGTCAATTTTCCCCTAAGTGATATACAAGTTTAATGCAAATCTTTTCAAAATCCCAGCAGGATTATTTGCAGATATAGACAAGATTCCTCTAAAAATATTTGGAAATGCAAAGGAAGTAGAATAGTTATAACAATCAATGAAGTGAAAGAAATCAGTCTACCACATTTCAAGATGTGTTACATAGATAGAGGAATCAAGATTGCGTGGTATTGGTGGAACTATAGACATACAGATAAATAGAACAGAATAGAGAACCCAGAAATAGACCTAAACAAATACAGCGAACTGATATTGACAAAGGTGCTAAAGCAATTCAATAGAGAAAGAATAACATTTTCAACAAACTGTATTCAAGCAACTAGATACACATAGGCCAAAAAAAAAAAAAAAAAAAAAAAAAAATCAACCGGAACTTAAATCTCAGACCTCATAAAAAATAATCTCAAGATGAGTTGTGGACTTCAACATTACACAAAACAATAAGGCTTTTATTTTTTTAAAAAAATTTGGAGGTGGCTCTAGGCAGAGAGTTCTTAGATTTACACCAAAAGCATGATACATAAAAGAAAAATTGGTAAATTTGATTTTATCTAAATTTAAAACTTTTGATCTATTAACCTTTCTTAAAAAGACGAAAACATGAGCTACAGAGTAGAAAAAATATTTGCAAACCATATATCCAACAAAGGACTAATATTTGGAATATATAAAGAACTCTCTAAACTCAACAGTAAAAAAACCAAACAATCCAACTACAAAATGTGCAAATGACAAGAACAAACATTTCACTAAAGAGGATGTACAGATGGCAAATAAGCACATGAAAAAAATTTTCAACATCATTAGCCATTAAGGAAACACAAATTAAGACCATAATGCAATACTCCTACAGTGTACTAGACTGGCTAGAATAAAAAATTCTGATAATACCAAATATCGAAAGCAATGCAGAAAAACTATTCATACTATTGCTGATGGGAATGTAAAATTTCATAACCATTCTGAAAAATACCTTGAGAGTTTCTTCAAAAACTAAACATGCAAATACCATGCGACACAACAATTGAACTTGTGAGAATTTCTGCCAAAGAAATGCAAAATTATGTTCACACAAAAATCTGTGCATGAATGTTCATGGTAGCTTTGTTTACAATAGTGCCCAAATAGAAACTGCCTGGATGTCCTTCAGTGGATGAGCAGTTAAACAAATTGTGGTATATCCATATCATGGAATATTACTCAGCAATGAAAATGAATGAACTATTGATACATGCAACAACAAGAATAAATCTCAAGGGAATTATGCAGAGTAATTCTATTTGTATGTAGTTGTTAGATGCCATTGAGTTGATTCTGACTCATAGCAACCCCATGTGATAAAGTAGAACTGCCCCATAGGGATTTCTAAGCTGCAGTCTTCATGGAAGCAGATCACCAAGACTTTTCTTCCATGGAAGCACTGAGTGGGTTTGAACTACCAACTCTTTGGCTAGCAGCTGAGCACTTAACCATTGTGTCACTAGGATTCCTTTTGCATAATCTCCTTGAAATGACAAAATTTTAGAAATAGAGAATAGATGAGCAATTGTCAGGAGTACAGTGCATGGGTTGGGATAGACAACGGAAGGAAAGTAGTTGTGGCTCTAAAAGGTCAGCACAGGGATCATCTTGGTGATGGAATTGTTCTGTATCTTGACTGTATAAATGTCAATATTCTGGTTGGGATTTTGTATATTATTTTTACAAGATGTGACCATTGAAGGAGACTGGGTAAAAGGTACATGTGAATCTAAAATTATCTCAGCATAAGAATTTTTAATGTACCACAGTGATCAAACTACTGTTATCAAAGCATGAATTGAAAGTACAGAAATAAACCATATATCTACAGCCAACTGATTTTTGACAAGGGTGCCAAGTCTATGCAAAGCAGAAAGAATAGTCTCAAAAAATAGTGCTGGGACCACTGTATCTTCACATGCAAAAGATTGAAGTTGAACCCATATCTCACATCTTGTGTGAAAATTAACTAAAAGTATATCAATGATCTAAATATAGGAACTAAAACCATTAAACTCTTAGAAGAAAACCTAAGGATAAAGTTTAAAAACTTTGATTTTGAAAATGAATTCTTATATTATTACACCAAAAGCTCAAACAACAAAACAAAATAGATACATTGGACTTCATCAAAATGAAAAAGTCTTATGCATCAAAGGGCTTTATCAAGAAAGTGAAGAGACAACCTGCAAAATGGGAGAAAATATTTGCAAATCATGTATTTGATTAAGGCCTAGTGTTCAGAATAAAGAATTCTTAAAACTCAACAACAGAAAGATAAAACAACCCAATTAAAAAATGGGCCAAGGACTTGAACAGACATTCTCCAAAGAAGATATACAAAAGGCCAATAAACACATGAAAGGATATTAAAAGTCATTAATATCAGAGAAACGCAAATCAAAACTATGATGAGATACCACTTCACATCCTCTAGGATGGCTATTATCAGAAAAATGGAAAATTGGAGAAATTGGAACCCATGTACACTGCTGATATACATAGTAGGGACGTGATGCACCATGTAAAATGCTGCAGCTTCTGTGGAAAACAGTTTGTTGATCCTATGACAGATAAACATAGAAATACTTTATAACACATCATTTCCATTGCTAGATATTTACCCCAAAGACTTGAGAGCATGAATTCAAACATATTTTTACAGCAATTTTCATTGCAGAATTATTCACAATAATCAAAAGGTAGAAATAATCAAAGTGTCCATCAATAGATGAATGGATGAACAAAATATAGTATACCCATATAATGGAATACTAAGGAGCTCTGGTAGCATAGTGGCTAAGGCACTTTACTGCTAACCAGAAGGCTGGCGCTTCAAACCCACCAGCCACTCCTCAGAAGGAAGATGAGGCAATCTACTTCCGTAGTGATACTGCCTCGGAAACCCAAGGAGGGGTCGCTATGAGTCGGGTCCGACTAGATGGCACATAACAACAACAGCAACAATTAGCCATAAGGAGAAAAGTTCTTGTTCATGCTACAACATGGATGAACCTTGAAAATGTTATGCTAAATGAATCTTTTTTCTCTTTTTAATGACCTTTTGCTTTCTTCATATATAATGTTCTTGATGTCATCCCACAACTCGTCTTGTCTTCAGTCATTAGTGTTCAGTGTTCATTAATCTTAGTCTTTATTAAGCTTCACTTCTTAAGATGGTCTCTAAAATCAGATGCAATATATTCAAGGCCATGCTTTGGCTGTCTTTTGCTGCAAAAGACCTCCTTAAAGTATTAAAAAGCAAAGATGTTGCCTTGAGGACTAAAGTGGGCCCGACCCAAGTATTTTCAATTGCGTCATATGCAATTGTCATATGCAGTGAACACTGGACAATGAACAAGGAAGACTGGAGAAAATGTGATTCCTTTGAATTATGGTGTTGGTGAAGAATATTGAATATACCAAAAGAATGAACAAATCTATCTTGGAAGTAGTACAGCCAGAATGCTTCTCAGAAGCAAATATGGAGAGGCTTTGTCTCACATACTTTGGACATGTTATCAGGAGGCACTGGTCCATGGAGAAGAGCATCATACTTGGTAATGCAGAGGGTGAGTGAAAAAGAAGACCCTCAATGAAATAGATCAACACAGTGGTTGCAACAGTGGGCTCAAACATAGCAAAGACTGTAAGGGTCGTGCAGGACCAGGCAGTGTTTTGTACAGTTGTACATGGGGTCACTAGGAATTGGAATTGACTCAATAGCAGCTAACAACAACAGAAGAATGAAATGTCACAACTTGAAAGGATAAATATTCTATGATTCCACTTCTATTAAATGTCTAGAATAGGTGAATGCACAAAGTTTATCAGTGGTTACCAGGGGCTGGAGGGAGAAAGGGATGGGTAATTATTGCTTGAAACATTTATTAAACAGAATTTCTATTTGGGGTGATGAAAAACTTTTGAAAATTGACAGTGGTGATGGCTGCACAACATGGTGAATGTAGTCATTGGCACTGAATCATACACTTAAAAATGGTTAAAATGGCAAATAGGGTAAAGGATGTTCAAATAATATGTAGTTAAAATGAAGGTTAATTTTACACTCTGCAGCTGGTTCAGATGCCACTAAAAGGGTTTATGAGCCCCAAATGGACTGAAGTGACCAAAATATGTGGAGATTGCATTGCTGACAGACCTCTATCTGCCAGGAGGTCCCACTGAGCCTCTGTGGCCCCTAAATTCTACCCAAAATCTTGGCTGTGCTCCATCTCCTGGGCACCTGGAATGTGAACATACGTACTCCTGCAGGAATCCCTTCCACAGATCCTTGTCCTTGATGGACAGCTGTGAGCTCTGTAGCTGGCTGGGGCTCTGGATGCCTGGGGATGGATGTCTCCTAGGACAGGTTTAGTGCATTAAAACATCACAACAGGGGCTAGCTAGTATCTTTCAATGTGCGTATTGGCCATCTGTATATCTCTGGAGAAATGTCTGTTCAAGTCGTTGCCCTATTTTTTAATTAGATTGCTTGTCTTTTAATTGTTTTTTTCCCCCAGGCCAGCTTCTTGAGTGAAGGGCTGCCCTCTGAGGAGACCCAGATGAGATTGCTTTATGATAAGGCCTCATCATCTGTCCTGAGAGCTGAAGGAATATACAATACAACATACCTGCAGCCCATTCACAGCTCACTAGTTGTGAAGTTTGGAAACAGAGACTATATAGTGAAACCTGTGAGTTGGAACTTAGTGGCACTGCCTTGCTTTTCCAGGTCTCGCAAGTTTTCTGCCTTTAACAGAGTACAGTCTTACCACTTTCCTATTGCTATTAGTGGAAAATATTTGAGTTTTCCTTCTCTGACAAGTTTCCATCTTACATAGGTTCTGTCTTTCATAGGTTTTTCTATATATAAGCTTTATAAAAACTGATCATGTACAAGTTCATAGTATAATTATTAGCAAATTTAAAAGAAATAATATCATATTCTCTGATCACAATTTATTACATTAGCATCCATCCTCATATTGATTATAAAAAACAAAAGCCATGTATTTGGAAACTAAAAAAAAAAAAAAAAACACATTTCTAAATCTATTATGAACTAAAAATGAAAGCAGAACAAAAACTACAAAATGAATGAAACTACCTGAATGAAAATGAAAGCATAGATCTGTAGTCTGCAGTCCATCATTCTGAAATGCAAAAGTTCTGAAAACTGAAACTGTTTTCCATAGCAGTTTGTGGTGGCAAAACCTGACTTGAGGATATTTGTAGTCTTAATGATCCTGCTTCTACCAAGGGTCATCAGTGCCGCAAATGGTTTGCACTTGACCACTAACCTAAAGGTTGGGGGTTTGAAGCCATCCAGAGCCCTGTGGAAGAAAGAAGAAACAATCTGCTTCCATAAAGATGATAGCCAAGAAAACCCTATGGAGCAGTTCAACTCTATAACACATGGGGTTGTTATGAGTCAGTATGGACTTGATGGCAAAGGGTTTTGTTTGATTTTTCAACAAGACTATAAAGAAAAAAACAAGAATAAGCACAAGTAAGCAATATTAGCAAAAAAGAGACATAGCTGGATAGAATGGAAAATAAATATCATAAGAGAATAGCTGGAGAAATGTTATGCCGATAACACTTGAAAATTTGGAAGAAATGCATAATTTTCTAGAAAATGATAGAATGTTCTGGAAATGCATACTTGTCAAAACTGACTCATGAATAGTATAAAAAACAAACAAATCTTTAAAGAAATTGAATTATTAAAACCCTCTCTCTTCCCCAACAGGTATCCTGAATTGGAAATACCAATGGTTAATAAACATGAAAAGACGCTCAACTTCTATCATAATAAAGAAAATGCAAACTAAAAAAGTGTGGGGCTAACACTGCCCACCACTGTCATTAGCAAAAATTTAAAACTCTGACAATACCAAATCTGGGAGAAAATGTAGAAAACATATACTCTCCCTTAATGAAGCAACCCATTTGTAGAACAATTTAGCAATATCTAAAACATGTATAATGCACATACTCTGAAGCAGCAGTTCCATTTATGTTGTTGTTATGTTGTTGTTATGTGCCATCAAGTTGGACCCGACTCATAGCGACCCCTCTTTGGGTTTCCAAGGCAGTATCACTACGGAAGTAGATTGCCCAACCTGCCTTTCGAGAAGTGGATGGTGGGTTTGATCCACCAGGTTCTGGTTAGCAGCCAAGTGCCTTAGGCACTATGCTACCAGAGCTCCCAGTTCAATTTATAGGTGTATGTATCTGGTGCAGAGATATTTCATCACACGTGCACAAAGGAAGAGGGAGGAGGCCACAGTGGCTGGAGCAGAGTGACTGGGAGGGAGGTGGGACACAAGGTGTAGAGGTAGTTGCCTGGCAGGCTGTGGGAAAGGGCTTTGACTTTACTGGAAACCAACATGAACTAGGAACTGTCATAGGGTAGTTGTTAAGCATTTGGTTGTCAACTGAAAGGCTGGTGGTTTGACTCCAGGAGCTGCTCCATGGGAAAGTCAGAATCAACTGGATAGCAATGAGCTTGGTTTTTAGTTTAATGGGGCTCTGTTAGCGAGCTCTGAGCAGCAAAGAGATGATGTATTAACAAGATCACTCCAGCTACTACATTAAGCATAACCTGTTAAGACAAGACAAAATACCCTTAAACTAGTTGCAGTCCAGATGATTCTGACTCATGGTAAGTAACCCCATGCGTGTTAGAGTAGAACTGTGCTGCATAAAGGGTTTTCAGTGGATGAATTTCCACAAGTACGTTGCCACACCTTTCTTCCAAGGGACCTCTGGGTGAACTAGAACCCCAACTGCTCAGTTAGCAGCTGATCACGTTAACCATTTGTTCCACTCAGGGACTCCATGTTAATGGTTACTTGTGCTATTATCATGAATAAAAGGAATCCTGCCCACCCCCCAAAACAGTGGTTCTTAAGTTTTCTGGAAAAAAAAAAAAAAAA
>NW_006921898.1:1375326-1394900 GCF_000298275.1 Orycteropus afer afer | reverse complement strand
GGCACAAAGTCCTGGTAAGTGGGGCAATTGGTGGTGGGGAGAAGTGGTCAGATCCTGGAGATAGCCCCAGGCCACATTACTGTTACTAAGCACAAGCAAAACATTGGCCCCACTCCATCCACTATCTGCCTTTGTGGGTTAGAGATATTCAAGCAGCAAACAAGTTGCCTCCCTTTAGGTTAAACTTGCCTGAAAGTGGCTTTTCCTTCTCAGGTGGGTGTCACTTCTTTTCTGTTGCTTGTTGAAGTAAAGAACCCACTACCATTTCTGTTTAATTTTGAGCATTTATAAAGTTAACATTTGGGAAGGATTGCTAAAAGTGAAGAGGTCTCACAATTTCTAGTCACATAAAGTGTGATGATTTCATGTAACAGAGTAAAAAAATGAAATCCCAGCACATATCATCAAAATTTTTAAGGATCTTAAGAGAAGTAGTTTTGGGGAAAAACAAGATAAAAAATTAAAACAACAACAAAACAAAACATGAAAGAGAGTTTATGACTCTGGCTCTAGAAGCAAAAAGAATAGACTTATACTTAGTGCTTCTTCATCATTCTATCAGGAAATATTTTTACTTTGCTCTGTCTGAGCACCAAAATAATAACTTGGAGCAGTTCGTTTGGTTCTCCTGTGCTTGGAACTTTCTAAAGAAAACAAGGGAATTATTTTAAACAAATTCAAGTCATTGTTTAAAAGGTATGGGCTACCAAGCAGTTACTTTGCACATACATACATCAAACTATAAATATAAAAATGACAAGCCAAGAGAGCGTTTCTGACATTTAATGTCAGAGTCACTGCCAGCCAAAGCATGGCTGGTAAGCAAACCATCAGAGGTGTTGTCGGTCAGCCTGCCCCATTGCGGGGAGGGGCATCCTTGTTTAGGGCACAACCTGCTCAACTCTTCTAGCCTAACCCTTCTAATCTGCATCTTGGTAAAACCCAGAGCTAACAACAAAGAAGTTTGCTTTGCTTTGGTTTAGTCTGGTTCTTCTCCCCACCCGCCCCACCCCACCTCCTTTTTAAAAATTGTGTTTTAGGTAGAAGTTTACAAAGAAAATTAGGTTCCCATTTAGCAATTTTTGTGCAGATTTTTCTGTGATATTGGTTATAATTTTTGCAATGTGTCAGCATTCTCATTATTTTCATTCTGTTTGTTCTGTTTCCATTGATCTAGCTTCCCTTCCCCTCCTTGCTGTCTCATCTTTGCATTTGGCCTTGTATAGTTGTTTAAGGAAGCATATTCCTCATGCATGATATTATTTTATAAGCCAATCTATTACTTGACTAAAAGGAGACTTCTGGAAGTGGCATTAGTTCCAAATCAAAAAGATATCCTAGGGTGAAAGTCTCGGGTGCTCCTTTAGTTTCTATCAGTCCAGTAAGTCTTGCCTTTTTTTAGGAATTTAAATTTTGTTCTAAGTTCTTCTCCCATTCTATCCAGGACCTTCTATTGTGTCCCTGATCAGCATGGCTGGTAGTGGTTCATGTGAACTATTATCCTGTGGACTAATTTTTTTCTTAAGAGTCTCTGGTTTCCTTCATTCTCTTTTGCTCTAGACAGAAAGAGACCAATAGTTGTATCTCAGATGGCCACTCGTAAGCTTTTAAGACCCCAGACACTATTCACCAGTCTAGGATGTAAAACATTATCTTTATGAACTTTTATACCAATTGACTGAGTTGATCCACAAAACTATGATCCCTAGCCCCTTAACCCAGTAAACCAGTCTCATGAGGTGTTTGGATATGTCTAGGAGGTCTCCACAACTGTGCTCCCATGTGCTTTATTATATATATAAATATATATGTAGCCTACCCAAAACCAAAGAAACCAAACTCACTGCAGTGAAGTCAATTCCAACTCATAGTGACCCTATACCAAACCAGTGCTGTCTAGTTGTATCCGACTCATGGCGACCCCCTCCTTGGGTTTCCGAGGCAGTATCACTACAGAAGTAGATTGCCCAACCTTCCTTCTGAGGAGTGGCTGGTGGGTTTGAACAGCCAGACTTCTGGTTAGCAGTCAAGTGCCTTAGGCACTGTGCTACCAGAGCTTCTAGTGACCCTATAGGGCAGGGTAGAATTGCCCCACAGGGTTTCACAGGGTGTGACTCTTTATGGAAGCATACTGCCACACCTTCTGCAGTGCAGCTGGCGGGTTCGAACCACCTACCTTTTGGTTTTGGCTAGCTGTCAAGCACTTTAACCACTGCACCCATCAAAGCTCCCTGATAGCCCACCCAAACACGTATATACTTATGTCTAAACCAAAAAAATCAAACCCACGGCCCAGTCAATTACTACTCATAGCAACCCCATAGGGTTTCCAAAGCTGTAAATCTCTGCAGAAGCAGACTGCCTTGTCTTTCTCCAGCAAAGTGGCTGCTGGGTTTGAAATGCTGCCATTTTGTTTAGCAGCCAAGTGCCTTAGCACCACCAGAGCTCCTTATACTTATGCCTACATATATATATTCCTATATATGCATGTGCATGTACTTACTATGTCTTCCTATATACATATAGCATACATGTATCTGTAACTACACACATTTTTTTGGTTATTATTGTTGAAAAGTTATATATGTTGCAACATTTATCGTTGTTGTTGTTGTTATGTGCCGTCGAGTCAGCCCTGACTCATAGCGACCCCTCCTTGGGTTTCCGAGGCAGTATCACTACGGAAGTAGGATTGCCCAACCTTCCTTCTGAGGAGTGGCTGGTGGGTTTGAACCGCCAGCCTTCTGGTTAGCAGTCAAGTGCCTTAGCCACTATGCTACCAGAGCTCCCTACATTTATCATAATTATCCTTTATTCTTGGGTACATCTCAATGTTTTCATTATTTTGGCCAAGTTGTGCTGACTTTCCCCATATTGTGTACTGCCTTATCCATCACCAGAAATAACTAGTGTCTATTATGTAGCAAGAAGCTCTGGTGGTACAGTGGCTTAGGCATTGGGCTGCTAATCTGAACCCACTGGCCACTCTACAGAAGAAAGATGAGGAAGTCTGCTTCTGTAAAGATTTACAGCCTTGGAAACCCTATGGGGCAGTTCTATTCTGTCCAAAAAGGATCACTGTGAGTTGGAATTGACTCCATGGCAATGAGTTTTATTATCTAGCAAATGATTCCCCCTTCCTCTCCTTTCCATCCCTGGTAACCATCAAAGAATATTTTTTTTCTCTGGGTATGCTTATTCTTGACTTTTTATAAAAGTGAAACCATGCAATATTTGTCCTTTTGTGATCGACTTATTTCACAGAGCAGAATGTCCTCCAGATTCATCCATGTTATAAGATGGTTTGTGCACTCATGATCATTCTTTACAGTTGTGTAGTATTCCATTGTATTTATGTACCACCATTTGTTTATCCATTCATCCATCAATGGGCAATTAGATGTTTCCATCTTTTTGCTAATGAACATAGGTGTGCATGTTTATTTGTGTTATTGCTTTTATATCTCTAGGATATATACCCAGATGTGGAATTGCTGGATCATCATATTTCCATTTCTAGCTTTTTGAGGAAGCGGCATATGATTTTCTATAGCAGTTGTGCCATTTTATAATCTCACTATCAGTATATAAGAGTTCCAGCCTCCCCACAACTTTGTCAGTATTTGTTGTTTTCTGTTTTTTTTTTTTTCCTATTGGTGCCATTTTTGCAGGGGCGAGATGGTATCTCATTGCAGTTTTGATTTGCATCTCTCTAACGGCATTTGACAGCTAACCAGAAGGCTGGCAGTTCAAACCCACCATCAACTCCTTAGAAAGAAGATTGGTCAATCTACTTCCATAGTGATACCACCTCATAAACCCAAGGAGGGGTTGCTATGAGTTGGAGCTGTGAGGTTATTTTTTTAATGGCTAAGGAAGGGTTGATGCTTTTGAGTCGTGGTGGTGTTTGAAGAATACTGGACTGCCAGAAGAACTAACAGATCTGTCCTGGAAGAAGTGCAGCCAGAATGTTCCTTGGAAGGGAGAATGGCCACCCTTCATCTTACCTTCTTTGGTGATGTTGTCAGAAGAGACCATTCCCTGGAGAAGGATATCATACTTGGTAAGGTGGAAAGCCAACAAGAAAGGGGAAGGTCCTCAACAAGATGGATGCCTTTTTGTTGTTGAATTGTTGAAATTTTCTGTATATTTTAGAAATGAGAGGCTTGTCAGATATGTTATTGCCAATGATTTTTTCCCAGTCTGTAGGTGTCTGTAGGTTCTTTTTTCCCCATTCTTTTGATAAAATCTTTTGATGAACATGTAAGTAATTAATTTTTATGCAGTCCAAGTCTGCAACAATGGGCTCAGGTATAAGGAGGATTGTAAGGCTGGCA
Source organism: Orycteropus afer afer (assembly GCF_000298275.1). NCBI lineage: Eukaryota > Metazoa > Chordata > Mammalia > Tubulidentata > Orycteropodidae > Orycteropus > Orycteropus afer. The sequence goes on along the minus strand of NW_006921898.1, from coordinate 1,390,563 downwards.
TAGGACTGGACAGTGTTTTGTTCTGCTATGTATAGGATCACTATGAGTCAGAGCTGACTAGACATCACCTAACAGCAATAACCACCACCATAAAAACAATGGCTAATGATCACAAGCATTTCTTCATGTGTTTGCCTGAATGTCCTTTTATTTAAAAAAAAAAAAATTATTGTGCATTGGGTGCAAATTTACAGAGCAAAATTTTTTTACATTCAACAGTTCATGTACATTTGACTTCATGCCCCAATTACCATCCCCAACCATAACAAACTCTCCTCCCTTCCTTTCCCTGTGGCTACCCACTCCCTGTGCCCTTCTTAACTATGCACTCCTGTTTGTCCAGCTTTCCCTCTATGTGAATGCTGCACCTCTGGTGCCCCATGGCAAATTGTTCTAAGGGGCATGTCTCCCTAGAGAAGGTTGGTGCATCACCCTAGGGTAGATATTCTGCATGTAGGTCCTTCTACTGTTGGGCTGAGAGCCAATCTTGGGAGTGAGTCCAATTCTAGGCCTGAAGGGTAACCCAGGGCCACAGTCTTGGGGGTTCCACCAGATTCCATCCAACCAATAATTCTGGTCATTTTTGTGTTTTTAAATTTTGTTCCACATTTTTCCTCCCATTCTATCCAGGATCTCCAGTTTTAATCCCTTCCTGAGTGGCTGGCATTAGTAGTCGGGCACCATCTAGTTCTTCTGGTCTCAGGGTCCATCATATCCTCCAACTAATTGTTTCCAGATGCCTCTGAGTTTCTTCACTCTTCTTTGCTTCAATGAGAGGAGATCAATTTTTGTGTCCAATTGTTGTGTCCTAGGCTGCTCAAAAGCTTTTAAGACCCTGGTTGCTACTTGCCAAAGTAGGTTGTGGAACAAGATTTTTATGTACTATGTTGTGCCAGTTGAGCTTGGTGTCCCCTGAGACTATGGTCCTGAGTCGGCAGGCCCAGTGATTCTCTCTCTTAAGGTGTTTGGGTGTCTCTGAGAGGTTACTCCAAGTCTGTCTTCTGTTGCTTCTGTAATGTGTGTGGCTAATTTTGTAGCACAAGTGCATATGTAATATTACATATGCACTCAATGTCCTTTTTAAAGTGTCTTTTCATGTCCTGTGCCCATTTTTCAATTGGATTTTTTGCCTTTTTGTTGTTGAATTGTTGAAATTTTCTATATATTTTAGAAATGAGACTCTTGTCAGATTTGTTATTGCCAATGATTTTTTCCCAATCTGTAGGCTTTTTTTTTAGTCTTTTGATAAAATCTTTTGATAAACATGTAAGTATTCAATTTTTATGCAGTCCACATTATCTTCTATTGTTCACGCATTTTTAGTTTTGTATGAAAGTCCATTTATACAGAAAATTAAGACCCCCATAGTTTTGTCCCTGTGTTCTCTTCTGGGAACTTTCTAGTTTCAGCTTTAACACTTAGGTCTTTTAGCCATTTTGAGTTTGTTTTTGTGTATGGTGTGAAGTATGGATTCTATTTCATTTTTTCTGTAAATGGGTATCTAGTTCTGCCAGTACCATTTGTTAAAGAGACATTTTCTTTTGGATTTTGACTCTTTGTTGAAGATCTGCTCCCCATATATGAATGGATTTACTTCTGGGTTCTCAATTCTATTCCATTTGTCTATGTGTCTGAACCAATACCAGGCTATTTTGGTTACTGAAGTTGTGTAGCAAATCTTGAGATCAGAAAGTGTGAGGTTTCCTACTTTGTTGTTCTTCTTCAATATTGCTTTAGCTATTTGGGGGTCTTGCCTTTCTTTATAAAATTGGAGATTAGTTTTTCCATTTCATTAAAGAATACTGTTGGAATTTGGATCAGCATTGCATTATATCTATAGATTGCTTTGGGTAGTATTGACATTTTCACAATATTAAGTATTATAATCCATGAGCGTGGAATATTTTTCCATTTTTGTAGGTCTTTTTTTGGTTTCCTGCAGTAGTGATTTTCAGTTTTCTTTGTATAAGTTTTTTTCATGTTCTTGGTTAGGTTTATTGTAGGTATTTTATCCTTTTGAGGGCTATTGTGAATGGTATTGTTTTCTTGATTTCATCTACAGCATTCTCCTTGTTGATGTTGAGGAAACCAACTGATTTTTGTGTGTTGATATATATCCTTGTTGGTTTATTTTTTTTGTCATCTGCTGACCTTGTCCTGTATCCCACATGGGTATGCCTGGCACACTGGCATACCCTGATTCACCCTTGGTTGCCATTTCCTTTTATTAAGGCTGACACATTATCTGCCCAAGGTATCTAGCTAGCTTTCCTTTTGTAGATTTCCAAAATTAGGGCTTTAAAGTGGGTAATTTTAACAACTCTATTGGCACTATTTTAGCTTTTTTTTTTTTTCTTATTGGGATAATGTATAGATGTATTTAAATATAAGAATTCAGGAGCTGTAGTTTTGTTTTGTTAAGGCTCTACAAAATGTCTCCTTCTCCCTGTCCTCCTTCTCTTTCTTGTTAAAACCTACAATATTCTAATTTAAGGCAGCAGTGGTTTTAGTCTTATCTGGCTTTTGGTGAGTGAAAAGCTCCTAACAGCTCTAATGGTAGACTGTGAAGCATAAGAATGAATATGGGGCTTGATAATTTTGATTGGGGATTCCTCAGAATGACATAGTAGATACAACTGTTAAACTATCAAACTCTGCCAGCTGGTTTTGAGCTGCTCTTAATTATTTACTCAGGTCTTGTATGGTTTTATTTTGATCTACTTTCTCAGTTATTTTTTGTTTTGCCCTAGAAAAGTTCAACTTTTTTTTTTTTTTTTTTTAAATTCTGCTAACTTGAAGACCTGAACTTCAGTTCTAGCTCTGCCAATGAATGCAAAACATTGAACATGGCATGTCACCCCTGGGGACCTCAATTTCCTCAAAAGTGAAGAGCAAGATCAGGCTCTATTCAAGCCGCAACAGTGTAGGATTTGGGAGGCGTCTCTGTGTACACCATGTGTTAAAGACAAGTAAAGGGGAGCTCCCACTGTGGATGTTTTTTATTCTGATACTTATTTTGCCCATTTCATTATGACTATAAGGAAGTGGAGTGAATGCCACACAAGGTTAGGGAAGTGACCTGTTTTTCTAACTAAGTGGCTTTTTGAACTGTTTCTGAGTCCTCTGTGACACAGTGGTTCTCAAATGTGTCCTTGTTAAAGCACAGATTGCTGGGCCCACTCCCTAGAATGTGGGGTGGGTGAGCCCAGTAATTTGCATTTCTAACAACATGTTGCTGATACTGCTGGTCTGGTGGGGGTCACACTTTGAGAACCACTGGTCTTTGAGACCAGCCTCAAAACTAGTCATTTCTAAATTTTCTACTCTCAGCTAGACCTCTTTCCTAAGCACCTGACTGGCATTCCAGGTGTAGGAGGCCCCAATGAGTGGACACCTCACCTCCATCCACTTAGCTAGGGGAGGGGCTTCTATGCTCAGAGTAGGTGCCCTAGCCCCCAAATTGGGCCAAGTATGGACACGCGGCTCTAGCTGGGCCAGAGTAACCTGGAGTTGAGAGAGATCTCAGCCTCTTGCTCTGACTGCTCACTTTGGTAGAAGAAAACCTCAGGCATCTGGAAGTGGGAAACAAGCAAAACCAATTTGGAGCCACAGGAAGAGAGAGACAAAAGGTAAGAGAGATGTAAAGATGAGAGGAGACTTCCTGTTTCCTTAGGCCTCTCTCTGTCTGCCCCCATTTTTTGAGACCCTGGTATAGCTCTGTCTTTGAACTCCCTGAAGAAGTCCTGTAATACATTTCTCTGTTGGCTTCAGCAGATGGTTCTCAAGTTTCAGTGCTCCTCGGTTTCCCTTGGAGGGCTTATTAAAACACATTACTGGGAGCCATCCTCAAAGTTTTCTTAGAAAACTTCAGAATCTTCATTTCTAACAAGTTCTCAGTTAATGGGATGCTGCTGCTTGTCTGGGGACCTCACTTTGAGAGCCCCTGGCTTAAACAATAGTCTCAATATTTCTGCTTGTATAACACAGACTAAGAGTATTGATGGAGCCTCAGGCTCTTCAAGGTTGTGTTTTGCCTATTTTAACTAACCTAATCCCCACAACAAGTATTTCAGCAGGGCATGAGGGAGATGTTGCAATGACTACTTTTGTTGTTTGTTATTAGCTGCTCTCCGGTCAAGTTTGACCTCATAGTGATCCCACGTGACAGAGTAGAATTGCCCCATAAGGTTTTCTAGGCTGTAATCTTTACAGGAACAGAACTCTAGGTTTTCCTTGCACTTGTGCTATTGGGCAGATTCAAACCTCTGACCTTTGGGTTAGCAGCAGATCACTTAACCAGGGCTCCTGTAATTACTACTTTATAGATGAGAAAACTGGGGCTGCCAGACGTTAACATGACCAGTGTCTTTCTCTCAGAGAGTGCAGAACTGGGACTTGAGCTCAAACTTTCTGATGTGGAAGCTCATGTTCCTAATGAGTACTCAATTTCACTTCCCATTCTGGCCAAACTGGATCCTTTGCAGCACTCTGGACTTAGCTCACACCTTGTCCTCTGTTCATTTCCTCAGGCTGGTCTTGCTTTGGGATATACCCACCCATCCCTCAGAGGCCATTTCAAAGTTTTCCTCTCCCATGATGCTTCTCTGGATTTCCAAATCTCCTCTCCCTCCAGTCCAAACTGTTTTTATCTGGTCTTCCTGCTTTAAGCATCCACTGCACTTTGTATTTGTCTTAGGGTGTGTGTTATGTCTTATATTTTCATCATTTATATTCTCAGCTCCACTGCATGAACTTGTGAGCTTCTTGAAGGTGGCGACTGATGTTTATTTCTGTTGATACTCATCTGCCCTTCCACTCCCAGTGCCTGGCACAGTGGCTCATACATACCCAGGACTCAGTAGGTACCTATGGTAGTTCAGTTTGTGTGTCAACTTGGCTGGGCCTGGTTGAGTGGCTGGGCAGCTGGATGTAGTATTCCCCATGATAAGACTGGTAATCAACTCCATGGTGGAATCTACTGTTAGCAGCTGAGTAGCTGCCTTAGGGATTTGGTCTGTTTCCTGTATATAAGGAGAAGCCTTGAGGAATGATCTCTACCTTATGGCACGCTTGGACGCTGCATGTAGCCAAATCATTGTCACTGGCCTGTCATGCTTTGCTTATCTTGGGACTTTTAATGGACTTGAATTAGTGGCCTGCTGTGTGGTTTGGTAATATTGGGACTGTGCCTTGTTACCTGTCAACCTTGGGTTTGTCAGCCTCAGCAGCCAGCAGCTGAGTGAAGAAAAACCTCTAGCTTCAGTGGGCCAGGAGCAGGAGGCAGAGCTGAAGCCCAAGGTTGAAAGGCTGTCACCCAGCCCCTAGAGCATGGCACTTTGAACTCTGAATTAAGTCTCCAAACTGTAAAATTAACTCTTGCTTGTTCAAGCCATCCCATTTGTGGTATATTCCTGTCAGAGCAGCACTAGGTAACCAAAACAGTACCTACTAAGTTGGGAGAATAATACAAAGAAGTGGTTTGTTCCTTGTTGCAGTGGGCCCTTGGGAAACACGCTATGGTGATCAGCCAGCAGGAGGCTTATTAGGAGTGCTTTGAGATCAACACCTGTGGGAGGGAGGGAAAGAGGGGAGTGGGACTGGGCAGAGGGAGAAGCTGAGCTGCGAAACAATCTCAACTATGACCTCAGCCAGTCCCTCCGGAACTCTGGGGCTGGGATGGCCCTGTAGAATTATCAAGAGATAAAGCCATGGCTGAGGGCTGCCCCAGGAAGGGGGCATGACTTTGAGAAAGGTGACTATTCTCAACCAAGATGATTCCAAAGAGGGCTGATAGCTGAGGGTGTGCTGACAACACTCTGAACTTCAGGGGGAATGAGCCCTTCAGTTCTGAAGGGAAGTCTAGCACATTGTCCGCTGTATCCCCTTAATGACTATCCCCATCCTCTCTGCTCTGTGCTTCCCTTCCCACTTCCAGCCATCCTGTTCCTTATTCTGTGCCTTGCACTCATTTGGGGTGGCCTCTCTGGTCTGGCAGACCATGTGAACTGTGGTTCCAAAACCTATGTCCCCTCCTTCCTTACTAAGAAAACCACGATTAGGTTCAAGATAGCCTCCCTTGCAGCTAGTAGTGGTACGCTACACAGTCCTGGGCAGTGTGACCCACATGGACATCCGCTGGGGACTGCTGGGGAACTTTCCTTTCCTGATACTGTTGCTATCCCTTCCTTCTGGTTTCTTCTTTTTTCTTCCTGCCTGGAATGCAAATATAAGGTTTTCAGTAGACCAACCATCTTGAGCTCATGTGGCACCCAGGGGAGTGAAAGCCTCACTCCAAGGATGATGGAGCAGAGAGATGGATGCAGCAGCTGGGGTGTAAAACAAGGCCATATTTTGTTTCATACCTTTGGCTGGGTTTCTGTGGTACGCAGGCAGGGGAGACTCTTACCTAGAACGTACTGGAGTAGTCAACCCAGGCGCTATGGTCCTGTCTGTGCTGTCCACTCAGTGCATTGTTCTGACATACCTGGTTATCTAGAAGAGCCTGGGCTGCAGCTATGAGCCCTAGATTATGAGTCTTAGATTTGGGAAGCTGATGAAGAGTCTCAGAAAGTAGAAAAGGGACTCTAAAGTGTGTGAGTGGAGGGGGCGGGGCAGCAAGAAATAAGTATTGGCAAAGGAACAGAGTAAGTCAAATCATTGCTATTAAATAATGGTCATTTCTTACCTACACAGTATTACCCGCATACCCAGGTCTTTCACTGGCCTCAAACAAGACTAAAGAAGCGGCAGGGAAGAGTTGGGACCTTAAAGACTGTCAGAATTGGGTCTGAATCCTGGATTCCTCATTGATTCTACAAGCAAACCTCACAGATACTGTAGGTTCAGTTCCACACCACTACAATAAAGTGAATATTGCAATAAAACAAGTCACACAAACTTTTGGGTTTCCCAGTACATATAAAAGTTATGTTTACAATATACTGTAGTCTATTAAATGCGCAAGAGCATTATGAAAAGTTTGAAATATTGTGAGAATGAGCAAAATGCGACACAGAGACATGAAGTGAGCAGATGCTGTTGGAAAAATGATGCCGACACACTTGCTTGACACAGGATTGCCACAAACCTTCAATTTGTAAAAAACAAACAAACCAATATCTGAGAAGTACAATAAACAAAGTATGCTTGTGTGTTAATTTTGGGTAAGTCACAGCCTCTCTGAGTTTTTTTTGGGAAAATTATTTAATGTGACTTACAAATAGACATATGCCAACAACAACAACAATAATAATAAAACAATTTCAAATAAAAATACTAGGAGACAGAGGAAAACAAGCTGGCATCCATGAGTTAGGCCAGAGTATGTGCTTGGTGGTTTGGTGCACTGGTTGGAGGCTCTTTAACAATTTGACTCTAAACCTTCCAGCAGCTAATGTGAAGAGGGAAATAAACCTATTTTATGCATCTCAGGACTCACAAAATAAGGCAAAGGGAATCCCCAGTAGAGTCCCCGGATGGAGGAAATAGTTAAGCGCTTGGCTACTAACCAAAAAACTGGCAGTTCGAACTCACTCAGAGACATTTTGGAAGAAAGGTCTAGCAATCTACTTCTGAAAAGTCACAGCCTTGACAACCTTATAGAGCATAGTTCTACTCTGACACATGGGGTCGCTATGAGTCAGAAACGATGGATGACAGCTAGCAGTTCCCCAGTAGATACACAACCATCCCTTCTCAGTACTGGGTTCCAGGAGAGAAATGTCCTCTACAAGTCTTTTTTGAGAAGACAGAGAAGTGATGCAACTTGACCTGAATTGTTTTTCCCAAGATTATCTGGAAAAAAACGTGGTTAAATAAGTTGGAAAGCACCTTCTATCATATAGCCACTCTTGGAAAGTCTCACATTGGCTTATTAAAGACACTGCAAGTCTCACAGCAACAAACCTGTTTCCGAAGTTCCTTGAACACAGAAGAGTATTTTCTACCTTTTATTGCTCCTTTCTTTCCATTGTTTGCTGCTATCCAGTCGGTTCTTGGCTCATGGTGACCCAATGCACAACAAAATGTAACACTGACCAGTCCTGTGTTATTCCCAAGATCCACTGTGGATTGGACCATTGTAATCCATAGCATTTTCATTGGCTGATTTCCAGAAATAGTTTGCCAGATAGGCTTTCTTTATAGTCTCTCTTAATCTGGAAGCTATTCTCAGTGTATGAGTTATTCCTAGCTTTCCTGATGATATGAGTTGAAGTTTCCCTTTTATGGGTTTGCCAAATGCAAAAGTAGCAGTCCCAGACAGCTGTAACTTATTTGAGAGGAAATGTATTACTTATAACTAAGCACATATTTGCCCCAACAGGAAGACCATGTGAGTAAGGCAAAAAAATGGACCAGTGTGGTAAGGTCATTCTTGGGGCCTCCCACAGCAATCTTGGGCCCCTGCTGGAGAGTAGTAGTCTGACAGAAATTTAGTTCTCAGCCAGTTTCTTGGAGTGGGTCAGTTTTGTAGCATCTGTAGAGCAGAAAGGATTCCCTGGGTGGCACAACGATTAAGTGCTCAACTACTAGCTAAGAGGTTAGCAATGTGAACCCACCCAGAGACACCTCAGAGGACAGGCTTGGTGGTCTGCTTCTGAATAGCCACAGCCTTGAAAAGCCTCTGTGGAGCAGTTCTACTCTGATACACGTGGGTCACTATGAGTGACCAACTCAATGGAACCAACTCAATGGCAACTAACAACAGCATAGAACAAAGAGTTTGCTTTTCAAAGTTGCCCCCTTTCACTAACTCATTGTCCTTCTGGGCTTGTGGCTATTCTTTAGTCATTGGAGCATGAGGTCGAAGTCACTGGGTTCTCAGATGAGACGTCTGAGAGGTGTCAAGAACAGACTTGGCAGACTGCTGTAAATTTCAATTACCCATCTTATCCCAGGAACTGATGATCTAAAACAGTGTTGCCTGAAAGTATGAAATGTCTAAGGTGCTTGCTAAAGATTTAGATAGCCAGGCAATTGCATCATGCAGAAATTAAGTCTTACATTTCCCATAATGCTTAGCTCAATACTGTGGTTGTTGACACTACTTTCTCTATGTCTGATGGGCACCATGGGAGGCTCAATCACGAAGACAGAGTTTATGGGTCAGAACTAGGGTCACAGGCAATTCTTTTGAGGCAGTTTCACAACAGAGAGGATTTCCCAGATGGCAGGGATTCTAGAGTGTCTGATTCCAGAATTCTAGTTTGGATTGGGAGGTGGAGGACAGAAGGGTATATGCCCCTCTCAGCCCCAGGCTGCCTTGGTTTCAATTCCTGTGTTAAAATCCCCTTCTCCTCACCTGTTCTTTTGCCTTTTTATCTTAGCTTCTACAGCAGGATTGAAACTATCAACCTTTGATTTTAAGTACTTAAAGTAATTTCCTTCTTACAGGTTTTGAATGATCTACATGACTCATCTCTCCCTCTGGTTTTGGAAAGTGGGTATTCTGTGTCCCATTTCTCTGCCCTCCTCCCCCAAGTTCAACCCTAAGCCCACTCATTCTTGGGATGTGTCACTGTTTCTTGGTCAGTCTTCTGGGGAGACTCCCCACCTTGTCATAGTGACTTTCTCACTGGGGTAGAAATGTTGAGGCCACCCCCATTCACACTGTATAATCTCTATCTTGGTTCTTTCTGCACACAGCCTTCTGTTGCCTCCTTTCTGAAGAATCTTCACATAGCCTCAGGGAAGAAGGGGATGACGCATGTGTCATGGAGGCTGCAAACAAGTGGTGGAATGAAGATACAGCTGAGAAACTGGAGGACTCTCACTATTTCGTTGTTGTTTGACTTCACCCAAGGTCACTGGGCAACGCTCCCTGGTCTCTTAACTGATAAATGTGGATCAGTAGGTAATGAGAGGAAGTGGGAACTGGGCTGGGCCAGCGGCAAGGGAAGTGACTGAGCTGCTAACTTGCACCTGAAGGAAAAGCTGTCATTCAGAGTCCAGCTGAGGAGTCCTGACCTAGGTTCCTGATTCCATCCCAACAGCTCCATCCAATAGATGGGGCCTGGCAGTCAAAGTAAAGATACCAGGTGATGCTTATGTGAATCTGCATCCAAAATTCAAGTGGACTGTCCTTCTGAGCCACACTGCATGTTGGCAGTATGAAGCAGAGTCCAGCCCATCCAGCACAAGAGGTTAAGAGCCTCCACAGCTAAGTAGGGTCTCTTAGCCCCATAAACATGGACTCAAATTCACAAGAGGTACTCTCAGGGTAGGTGCAGGAATCACTGGTCCAGAGATTCAAAGAATGCTAGAGTGTCTCTTTCTTCCACAACAAAAATAGTCTGGTATAAGGTATAATACTGGAATTTTGAGGGCATATTATTTTAGGTGGTGTTGGTGGGGAGTGTTTAAAAGGAAGTCAGTATGCTTTTCCTCTTATATAATTGTACTGAAAGCAGAGTTACAATCTGATAGTAATCTAGCAACAATTCACTTTGCTAGAAACAATTATTTTTAGGGGAAGCCTGCTGTCCATGGTGTGAAAGCTAGTTCCTTATCTCATCAAGGTGTGACTTTCAACACATGTTTATATTAGGTTGTTTGTCTCTTTCTTGCAAATTTGTAAGAACTATTTATACAATTCTTATAATTCATCAGCCATCTTTGTTGCAAGTATGCTTTTTGTTTTCTTTAGACTATCGTTTGTCTAAGTGGCTTAGTTTATTGTCTGTTTGCTCTACAAATTTAAAAAGATTTCATATAACCAAGTATGTGTATCCTCTTTTACAGCTTTAGTCAGGAAGAGTTATTGATTTCTGTATGTTTTAGAAGGCTCCTCCCTCCCCCAAGCCTCTGGAGTTTTCTAGGTATACATATATGCAAGTTTTTATCAATTTTTCTTTATTTTTTATTTTTTGTTATTCTCATTTTATCTGCTAGATCCACTAAGAGAATATTGAGTTACAATGGTGGTAGCAGGCAACCACGTGTGGTTCCTAGTCTTAACTGGCTTAGTTTTTACATATTCCTGAATTTATTCACTAAAGTTTTGATTATAAGTTCGGAATTTACAAATAAAATTGATACAAACCCATTCCAACTCATAGTGACCCCCTTAGGGTTTCAGAAGTAGATTGCCTCATCTTACTTCCTTGGAGTGGCTGGTAGGTTTAAACTGCAAGCCTTCTGGTTAGCAATCAAATGCGTTATGCACTGTGCCACCAGCCCTCCTTTCTCATGTCCTATCTTTAAAATAGAGTGGTTTCATGAAATTAAATAGGACAGTTTTCATCTTTTTCTCTAAGCTAGAATAATTAAAATGTAATAATTATCTATGCTTTAAAATTTAGTAGAACTTAGCTGGTTCTGGTATGTTTTTTAAAAGTAGATAAAATTTGTCTTTCCAACTTTTCTACGGTATGAAGTCTATTTGTATTTTCCATTTCTTCTTGGGTTAACTTTGATAATTGACATTTTACTAATAGATCTCTCCACCACTTATCTGTCAGTTTGTCACACTGTGGTGGCTTGTGGGTTGCTGTGATGCTGGAAGCTATGCCACCAGTATTTCAAATCCCAGCAGGGTCACCCATGGTGGAGTGGTTTCAGCAGAGCTTCCAGGCTAAGATAGACTCAGAAGAAGGACCCGGAGATCTACTTCTGAGAAAATTGGCCAGTGAAGCCTTATGAATAGCAGCAGAACACTGTTTGATACAGTGCTGGAAGATGAACCCCTCAGGTTGGAAGACACTCAAAATATGACTGGGGAAGAGCTGCATCCTCAAAATAGAGTCAACCTTAATGATATGCATGAGGTAAAGCTTTCAAGACCTTCATTTGCCTATGTGGCATGACTCAAAATGAGAAGAAACAGCAGTGAACATTCATTAATAATGGAAAAGTGGAATATGTCAAGTATGAATCAAGCAAAATTGGAAATAGTCGAAAATGAAATGGATCATGTAAAGAGCCATATCTAAGGCATTAGTGAGCTGAAGTGGACTGATATTGGCCTTTTTGAATCAGACAGTCATATAGACTATTATGCTGGGAATGACAAATTGAAAAAGAACATCTCAAGATCTATTCTATCCATAGGCCTACAAGGAAGACCAGTTAATATGACTATTATTCAAATTTACACATCAACAACCAATGCCAAAGATAACAAAATTGATTTTGCAAAACTACTGCAGTCTGAAATTGATCAAACATGCAATTGAGATGCATTAGTGCTTACTGGTGATTGGAATACAAAAGTTGGAAACAAAGAGGAGGGATCAGTAGCTGGAAAATATGGCCTTGATGATAGAAACGATGTGGAAGAGCACATGATAGAATTTTGCAAGACCAACAACTTATTCATTGCAAATACCTTTCTTCAGCATAAAAGGTAACTATGCACATGGACCTCACTGGATGGCGCAGGAATCAAATGACCTATATCTGTGGGAAGAGATTATGGAGAAGCTCAATATCATCAGTCAGGACAAGGCCAGGGACTGATTGCAAAACAGACTATCAATTTATCTTGTGCAAGTTTAAGTTGAAGCTGAAGAAATTAAAACAAGTTCACAATAGCCAAACTATGGCCTTGATTATGTCCCACCTGCGTTTAGAGACCATCTGAGTAATAGATACGACACAGTGAACACCAATGACTGAAGACCCAGATGAGTAATGGGATGACATACACGAAGAAAGCAAAAGGTCATTAAACAGACAAGAAAGGAAGAAAAGACCAAAATGGATGTCAGAAGAGACTCTGAAAGCTCTGGAACAAAGAGTAGCTAAAGCAAAAAGAAGAAATGAAGTAAAAGAGCTGGACAGAAGATTGCAAAGGGCAACTTGAGAAAACAAAGTAAGGTACTGTAATGAAATGCACAAAAACATAGAGTTAGAAAGTCAAAGGGGAAGAATATGCTTGGCATTTCTCATGCTGAAAGAACTGAAGAGAAAATTCAAACCTTGAGTTGCAATATTGAAGGGTTCTATGGGAAAAATATTGAACAACACAGGAAGCATAAAAAAAATATGGAAGGAATACACAGAGTCACTATAGCAAAAGGAATTGGTCATATTCGATCATTTCAGAAAGTAGCATATAATCAAGAACCTGGTCATAGACTAAAAGAAGAAGTCCAAGGTGCACTGAAGGAACCGATGAAAAACAAGGTTTTAGGAATTGATGACATACATAATTGAGATGCTTCAACAAACAGATGCAGTGCTGGAAGCACTCACTTTCCTTTGCCAAGAAACTTGGTAGACAGCTACCCGACCAATCAGCTGGAAGAGACCCATACTCATGCCAATTCCAAAGAAAGGTGATCCAATGGAATGTGGAAATTATCAAATAATATAATTAATATCACATGCAAGTAAAATGATATTAAAGATAATTCCAAAAGATCACAGCAGTACATCAGCAGGGAACTTCCAGAAATTCAAGCTAGATTCAGAAGAGGACATGGAATAAAGGATATCATTGCTGGTGTCAGATGGATTTGGTGATCTTGGCTGAGAACAGAGAATATCAGAAAGATGTTTTATTGATTATGCAAAGGAGTTTGACTGTGTGGATCATAAAAATTATGAATAACATCAAAAAGAATGGGAATTCCAGAACATTTAATTGTGTTCATGTATAATTGGTACATAGACTAAGAGACAGTCATTCAAACAGAACAAGGATATATTGCATGGTTTAAAATAAGGAAAGATGTGCATCAGGGTTGCATCCTCTTACCATACTTATTAATCTGTCTCCTGAGCAAATAATCCAAGAAGCTGGATTATATGAAGAAAAACACAGCATCAGGATTGAAGGAAGACCCATAAACAACCTGCAATATGCAGATAGCACAACTGAGCCTGCTGAAAGTGAAGACGACTTGGAGCACTTACTAATGAAGATCAAAGACTATAGTTTTCAGTATGGAGTATGCCTCAACATCAAGAAAACAAAAAATCCTCACAATTGGACCAATAAGCAACATTCTGATAAATGGAGAAAATACCCAAATTGTAAAGGATTTCATTTTGTTTGTATCCACAATCAACACCTGTGGAAGCAGCAGTCAAGCAATCAAATGATTTACTTATTGCATTGGGCAAATCTGCTGCAAAAGATGCAAAGATGTCACTTTGAGAACTAAGGAGCAGCTGACCCAAGCCATAATATTTTCAATCACTTCGTATGCATACAAAAGCTGGACAATGAATAAGGAATACCAGAGAAGAAGTGATGCCTTCGAATTACGGTTTTGGTGAAGGATATTGAATATACCACAGACTGCTGGAACAATGAACAAACCTGTCTTGGAAAATGTACAGCTAGAATTCTCCTTTTGCACTGAGGATGGTGAGACTTCATCTCCTATACTTTGGACATACTATCAGAAGGGACCAATTCCTGGAGAAGTACATCATGCTTGGTAAAGTAGAGAATCAGCAAAGAGAGGAGGACCCTCAATGAAATGGCTTGACACACTGGCTGCAGCAAGGGGCTCAACCATAGCAGTAGTTGTGAGGCTGGCAGAGGATCAGGTGATATTTTGTTCTGTTGTGCACATTGTTGCTATGAGTCAGAGCAGATTCAGTGGCACCTAATAACCAGAACAACAATAGTTGTAAATTGCTTAAATGTAATATTTCTTACATTATGAACACTAACAAAAAAATTGTTTTCTAAGATCATTCTACGTTGAATTACATTATAAGTAACTGAGCAGGAGCCTTTCCAAATTTTCCTCCTTTTCCTTTAATTACTACTCCATTCTCAAAAATTTTATTGATAGGTTCACAAATACTACTTAGCACAATAGTATAGCTAAAACACCAGAAAATCTGATAAATCAGCAGCAATTAAAAACACCAGCTCGTGCATGTAGCTCATCAGATGAAACCCATGATTAAACGTGTATTATGTAATAATGACAGCTCTGACAGATGTGCATTAGAAGGTTCAAAAAGTAAATTAGCATAGACTTTTAGCTTTGTAGCTGTATCCATACTTGTAAGCTGGGCTTATGAAAAATGTTTTCGTTGTCACAATAAACGACAGGGTTTTTTTTTAATAAAAAATAATAAATCTCTGCTAAAATACAGCACAAAAATTTTATAGATGTTCATTTTGGTGCCACCTCTTCTGACAATGTCACCAATGCAGTCTGTACCCCCTTGTACCTCCCTAGTAAGGACACTGCTTTGGGGCAAGGGGATGTGCAAAAGGTTCCCCTAGACTCACCCATATCCTCTCATCACTCATTTACCCTTGGGGGGGGG
>NW_006921898.1:1372896-1374031 GCF_000298275.1 Orycteropus afer afer | reverse complement strand
GCCAGCCTTCTGGTTAGCAGTTAAGTTGAATATAGGAGGAGTAAAATGCTGCAAAAACTAATGATAATATGAGCTGTCAATTTATTTTTTATTTTGTCAATGTATTTTTTTTACAGTGTTCCCTCCCCTCCTTTTCCATCCCTGGTAACCAACAAAGAAAGTTTCCTTCCATATGTAAACTTTGCTTTGACTTTTTACAATAATGAACTATCTGTCCTTCTGTGACAGCTTACTGTCAATTTTAAGAACAAAAATAATAAGAACTTTCAAATGGTTAAATAAACTAAAAAGTAGAGTGGCAGTTAATGCAGGTATTGAGAGAGAATGTGTGTCATCTGGATGCTGTAAGAAGCCTATTGTGTTAGCCTTGGGCCAAGAGATATTTATGAACATAGAAATAACATTAGATATAGAGTAGAGAAGATCTGATTATGGAGATTAAATTATATTTTTGATCTTTGTAGTGTTGTTTGGTATACCTGAATTATTCATAAAATTAAGCAAAAGTATCTTTAAGAACTTTAATTAATTTTTAGCTTATTTAAATCAATTTTAACCAAGGATCTTTTCAGAAAGCTTTCTTTTTGAGACTTCTTCTTGTTCAAGGAGGATGAATTAAAGGCAGAACATCAAGACCACCAACTTAAAATTTCTTATGAAGAACTCCAGAAGAACGTACAATAATATCCATGAAAAATTGTCTTTGATTAAGACATTATAAAACATAATGATTATAACAAAGAAAAGAAAATATGGGAGAAAAATTAAGACCCTCCAAGCATATTTTATCTCACTAATTAAACTTTGAAAAACACTAATTAAACTTTGAAAAAAGATATTTCACAGCACTGCTTTGCAAATGCACAAACCTTGCTTTAAAAAGACAATTGAAAACATAGATACTAAAATTTAAACAAAAAGTTTTCAAGATGATTGCTGGGGATTACCAACCATTTTCAGAAGCTGCAGGATTTTGATATTTGTCCAGATTATGAATTCTTAATGCAAAGAAACTTCCAGAAAACATTTGACCAATTACTGATAATATTATGTGTGCTGGTTCTGTGTCTAATGCACCTTATATATATATATAAATATATATATATATATAATGTTGTTGTTGTTGTTATTTGCC